>NC_135807.1:128942374-129262999 GCF_964213995.1 Mustelus asterias
AACACATCTTTCGGACTGTGGGAGGAAACCAGAGCACCCGGAGGAAACCCATGCAGACACAGGGAGAACATGCAAACTCCACACAGGCAGTCAGTCACCCAAGCCGAGAATCGAACCCGGGTCCCTGGCGCTGTGAGGCAGCAGTGCTAGCCACCGTGCTGCCCAAGTAGTTAATAATGCCAAGTAGTTAATAAAGCAAACAATATTATGGGCTTTATAAATTGGGCCATAGAGTCCAAGCGCACAGAGGTTACGTTGAACTTGTATAAAACACTAGTTCAGCTTCAGCCAGAGTATTGCGTCCAGTTCTGGCTGCCAGACTTGAGGAGAGATATGAAGGCGTTGGAGAGGATACAGAAATCATTCACGAGAATGATTCCAAGAATGAGGAACTTCAGTTACAAAGATAGATTGGAACTTTTCTCAGAGAAAAGAGGGCTGAGAGGAGATTTGATCGAGATCATAGAATCCCTACAGTGCAGAAGGAGGCCATTCGGCCCATCGAGTCTGCACCGACCACAATCCCACCCAGGCCCTACTCCCACATATTTTACCCGCTAACCTACGCATCCCAGGACTCTAAGGGGCAATTTTTAACCTGGCCAATCAACCTAACCCGCACATCTTTGGACTGTGGGAGGAAACCGGAGCACCCGGAGGAAACCCACGCAGACACGAGGAGAATGTGCAAACTCCACACAGACAGTGACCCGAGCCAGGAATCGAACCTGGGACCCTGGAGCTGTGAAGCAGCAGTGCTAACCACTGTGCTACCGTGTCGCTACGGTATGTTCAAAAGCATGAGGGGTCTGGCCAGAGTAGATAGGGAAAAATTCTTCCCACTCCTGAACAGGAGAGGACACCGATTTATGGCAATTGGCGGAAGAAGCAATGGAAAAACACTGTCACCCAGCGAGTGGTTAGGAACTGCAATGCACTAACTGAGAGTGTGGTGGAAGTCGGTTCAAATGAGACATTCAGAGAGAATTGGACTGTTGGAAGAATGTGCAGGGAGAAGGTGGGAGGTGAATTGGTCATTCGGAGAGCTGACGCAATCAGGATGGGTCAAATAGCCTCCTGCGCAGTAGGAATTCTGTGATTGTGGATTCTACATTCTGTGTAAGGAGAATGTGGGTGGCAGTGATCTTGTGTGTGCATATATAAATGGAAGTGAAATAAAGGGGGAAGAATAGGGG
Source organism: Mustelus asterias (assembly GCF_964213995.1). NCBI lineage: Eukaryota > Metazoa > Chordata > Chondrichthyes > Carcharhiniformes > Triakidae > Mustelus > Mustelus asterias. The sequence goes on from NC_135807.1 coordinate 128,943,571, forward strand.
GAGGGGAACATCAGATGGCTGATGGTTACTTAGATGAGAACAGTTTTAAGGAGAAGTTAGTGCAGATGTTGTCATTTAGGGTTTTTGGGTGGCACAGTGATTAGCACTGCTGCTTCACAGCGCCAGGGACCCAGGTTCGATTTCCTGCTTGGGTGACTGCCTGTGCGGAGTCTGCACATTCTCACCGTGTCTGCGTGGATTTTCTCTGGATGCTCCAGTTTCCTCCCACAGTCCCAAAGACGTGCTGGTTAGGTGCTAAATTCTCCTCCGTGTACCCGAACAGGCGCTGGAATGTGGTGACTAGGGGATTTTCGCAGTAATTTCATTGCAATGTTAATGTAAGCCTTACTTATGACTAATAAACTAAACTTCAATTGTGTGTTTTCTCCATGGACTGCTTTCCCTGTGAATGTGAAAAGTATGGTCAGAGACGATTTGACTAAATTGCAAATGAATAATTAAAGTTTGGTTTGTGAAGCTTTTACTGATACTGTACCGGTTACATTTCTAAATGTGCATGTTCCCATCCCCACCCAAACACAGCAAATTCACTCAACACATATATTGTAACGTGTTCTTTTCTTTTGCAATACACCAGTTGTGGAACAATATCCACCCTCAGTTTTTATTTATAAAGCTAGTTACACATTTGTCCTTTATACAGCTGTCTTCACCAGAGAGCTGTGAAGAGATTGGTGTTTTGGGACCTTTGTTCAATTGAACAATAACTTTTAAAAATAGCAAATACACTCAGTGCATTGGTGTCCTGGAAACGTCCCGGCTCCTTCACCAGCGCTTGGTTTTACTGCAATTGTACAGGGCGTTGGTGAGGCCAAGCCTGGAGTATTGTGTGCAGTTTTGGTGTCCTTAACTGAGGAAGGATGTCCTAGCTATAGATGGAGTACCACCAAGGTTTACCAGCCTGATTCCTGGAACGGCAGGTCTTTTCATATGAGGAGAGACTAAGTCGGTTAGGATTAGGTTCATTGGGGTTTAGAAGAGTGAGAGGGGATCTCATAGAAACTTAGAAAATTCTAACAGGGTAGATTCAGAAAAAATATTCCCAATAGTGGGGGAATCCAGAACCAGGGGTCATAGTTTGGGGATAAGGGGTAAACGTTTTAAGACTGAGGTGAGGAGGAATTTCTTTACTCGGAGGTGAATCAATGGAATTCACTGCCACACAAATTGGTTGAGGCAAAACATAGTGTGATTTCAAGAAGAAATTAGATATTGCTCTTGGAGCTAAAGGGATATGGGGGAAGGTGGTTTCAGGATATTGAATTTGATGAATGGTGGAACAGGCTCGAATGGCCTACTCCTGCTTCTATTTTCTATGTTTCATTGGTAACAGGGGATGCAAAGAGCCCACCTTAAGCTTGCAAGTGGCTACCTGAAAAGCAGTATAATCATTGAGTCGTTACCATACAGAAGGAGGTCATTCAGCCCATTTACTCCATGCCAGCTCTCTGTAGAGCAATCCAGTCATTCCCATTTCCCCTGCCCTATCCCTGCAAATTTCTTTCTTTCAAATGCCCAAACAATTTCCTTTTCAAATCGCTCACCATCCCACCGCAATTTTTCAGGCCATTACCACGCGCTGTGTAGAAAGGTTGTTCCTTGCATCCTCCCCTGCATCTCTTGCCCAGAATTTTAAATCCATGTCTTCTGGTCCTTGTCCTGTTGCCTAATGGGAACAGCTCTTCTTCTTCCCCCTTAGCTAAAGCTGTCATAATCTTGTACACCTCTATTAAATCTCCCCTTACTCTCCTTTGTTCCAGAACAAGCCCAGCTTTTTCAAGCTAACCCTGTAGTTAAAATCCCTTGAATCATTTTGTCAAAAACAAAGGATTTTTAAAAAAAACTAAAGGTTTCATTGAAAATCTCATCACCCAGTTACTATTCAAATCTGTTTAAAAAAGAAAAAAACGAAATCACTGAGGCACAATTTGAACTTTTAACCATGAGAAACAGGAGATTTAGAAATGGGTCAGTTGACCAGTTTAGGTTGGGAACTGTGCAAATCTGAAAGAGGATAAAAATGGCAGAGAAATGAACCGCAATAACTAATCTAACACTGTTGGGTACATTACTTCGTTTGAAGAAACGAGAGGACAGCACTGATACGGGTTTTAAAATGGTTTTCTTTTATTGAAAACTTAAAGAATTAACATGATGGAAGCAAAAAAGCAAACTTGGAGACTGGCTTCTGGCCAGGCCTTTTTTTAAAAAAAAAACATACTGAAATGAGCGGAATCTAAGAACTGAACTGAATACACACTCTAAAATCAAAATATATTTTAATCCTTATCTCATTATTGGAAGTGTTCTTCGCATGCTGTCTCCGTCTAGAAAAACAATCCTCGCAGCTGTTGTTATGGGAAACTGTTGCTTGCCTGCATTGTGTACCCTTCAGGAATGCAGTCAATTTTTAGCTAACCCATCATGCCTTCTGATCCTACATGTTGTCAAGTTAGCTACAGTTGTTCAGCTCGGCATAGTTAGTTAACCCTGACAGTCGAGTATTTAAATGTGAATGTGCATAGGCAGAAATATCTTAAAATGAAGTCTTTGCATCGACTGAAGCAAAAAGGGCTATGCCCATACACAGGATCCCTCATTCAGAATCGATCATTCCCTTTGATTGCAAATGGGCTGCAAACTTGAATCATAATCTATAACCATGAATCAAAAACCTTATCCAAATTCAAGTTAAAGTTGGAACATTTCTCAGTGAAGTTTAGCATTTAGTACATTGACACAAAATGTCCCTACACTTGGTACAAATAGAGGTACTGTGATGTTTATAATATGTTTATCATAATACCTTCAGCACTTTGACCAATTTTCAATACATTCATGAGTGTGATAGCAACTTGCATTTATGTAGCACCTATAACAAAGGGAAATGTCTCTGGAAGTGTTCTTTGCAGGAGTCTTCTAGGAGAATATTTGACACCCTACCATATAATGGGGGTGACCAAAAACTTTGTCAAAGAGGTAGATTTAAAGAAACACCGTGAAAGGATGAGGAAGAATTGGAGAGTCAGAGATTTCAAGTGGGAACTCCAGTGCCTCAGGTCAAGGTAGCTGAAGGCACGTCTGCCAATAGTGGAACCATCAAAATCAGAGCTGTGCATGAGGCTAGAATTGGAGGGGTGTAGATAAACTCGGAGGGTTGGGGGTGGGGGGAGGTGGAACAGACAGACTATGCTGTAGAGATGGAAGTTGACCGTTCCTGTTGCAGTGGAACTTTTGAGGTTGATGTAACTCGAGCATTGAAGCACTTTTAATTTCTGTTCTGATCTGCAGTTGGTTATTTATTTTTCTGCTCACCAATACAGAACTGTCAGCGCAAGGCTTTTCTTAAGTGAGCTTCATGCTTTCCTGAACACAAGACGATGTCTCCAGAACAGAGACCCATCAAAAGCCTGCCATGTCTCTTGGTAAACTGGGGCAGTTCAAGTTTACAACTTGGCCCCAGTGTCCAGGTAGAAAAACATGTTCCATGGGGCAGGTTGCACCTGTTTCTCAAGTGCCATAGTTGGTGTGTCTACTCTTTCAGGGTCTGATTTGCATTCTGCTGTTGTTAAACAGATGTACCTGTGATATGTTAGTCCAGCAAATTGAGAAATACATGCTCCTGATTTCGCATTTTAGCATTGGAATTGCTAGATTCACTCTTGGGCAGAATTGCAAATTGGAGTGGTGGCATTATGGGGCAGGAGCAACATTCCCAACCAAACAAGTGGACATTACATACAAGCATTCCCTGGAAAAACTCTGGGCACTTTCAATGACAGTAATCTTGTTCTTGGACTCCAGCTCCGTTTAGTTTTTTTTGGATAGTGTTCCAATGTGATTTCCTTCCGATTGAGAATTTTGTCAAACCTTAAAAGAGAGGGAAATGCGTATCAGCTGAGGAAGTGGGAATCGGAGAGGCACAACTCCCCATCGCAGGTTAGGGTGGTGAATATGTGGAATTCACTACCATAGAATGCAGCTGAGGCCGAAACGTTTTGTGATTTCAAGAAGAAATTAGATATAGCTCTGGGGCTAAAGGGATCAAGGGATACGGGGGAGGGGAGGGGATCAGGATATTGAATTGAATGATTAGCCATGATCAAAATGAATGGCGGAGCAGGCTTGAAGGGCCGAATGGCCTACTCCTTCTAGTTTGTGTTTCTATGACGTCTAGCAGTCCTGTCAGTGATAATTGATCCTCCATCTTAAGAGCTAAATATCTGGCACACTTTGCGAAGCGTAAGTTTTCAGAATGCTAAAGAGTCATCTTAATCTCTGGCTAAGTGGACTGATTTATGACTTCTGTGTGAGGGCCGCCATATTTCTATCTTAGGAGCTATACATTTCTCACTGGCTGGTTCCATTGTTATAAAGTGGCAGTGAAAAGCAGCACAGCTCACTTCCGAAACCATCTAAAGCTTTTTAAAGTTTATTTATTAGTGTCAGAAGTAGGCTTACATTAACACTGCAATGAAGTTACTGTGAAAATCCCCTAGTCGCCACACTCCGGTGTCTGTTCGGGCACTGAGGGAGAATTTAGCATGGCCAGTGCACCTAACCAGCACGTCTTTTGGACTGCGGAAGGAAATCGGAGCACCCGGAGGAAATGCAGACACGGGGAGGACGTGCAGACTCCACACACGACAATGACCCAAGCCGGGAATCGAACCCGGGTCCCTGGCGCAGTGAGGCAGCAGTGATAACCACTGTACCACCGTGCCACCCATCTGTAGATGGTTTGGCCCTTAATGCATAACGTAGTGAGTGGAAGTCTCTTGCCTTCAACGTTTCCATAGACTCGTGGAGCGGGACTCTCTCTCTATCTCCTCCCCCCCCCCCCCCCCCCCCCCCCCCCCCCCCTGTGGCCTGTTTTGCACTGGAAGGAGCAGCCCACCATTGGCCAGTGGCGGATCTCCTTCTCCCACTGCTGTCGAACAGGTTTTTCCATAGTTCATACCCTCCGCTGCAGTGGAACCGCATAGAGGGGGGTGGAGAGGGTGGGTGGGTTGGAGTCTGTGGTCCCAGAAAGACCCACCAGCAAGAGCAGCAATACTGGATAGCTAAAGAAGATATACTTGCAAGGTCGGCAGTCCTCAAAGTAGGAAAGTCACCCTATCTGGATGGGATGCATCCTTGATTGCTGTAGAAAGCAAGGACAGAAATTGTTGGGGATTGGACCATAAATCTTCCAATGTCCCTTGGCAGCGGGTGTGGTGCCAGAGGACAGGGGTGGATTGCAAAAATTACACCTTTGGTTTTTTTAAATATAGTCATGATGTGACATTTAGACATATAGACATAGTCATGTAGACACATAGTCATGTAGACATTTGCACTCCATCTGACGAAGGAGCAGCGCTTCGAAAGCTAATGCTATTTGCTACCAAATAAACCTGTTGGACTTTAACCTGGTGTTGTTAAAACTCTTACTTTTTTAATATACACAGTGATGGATAAGCCAGTCAGCCTAGCATCGAGAAAATAGGCTGGCCAGGACTGGTTAGCCAATCATGTTTGGTTAACTTTACCACGCTCTTTGAAATATCAGAATAGGTCGAGCAGTAGATGTTGTGTATATGTACTTTCAAAAAAAGTTTGACAAAGTGCCATGTTATGAACTCTTTTATGAAAATTAAAAGTCTTGGGGTGCATTTTGGCAGAGAGAATGAAGAGAGCAGTATAAACAAAATGGTACAATTTCAGGGTGCAGCAACAGAAATCTGGGTGCATGAACACAAATGTTTGAAGGTGAGCCAAGTTGAGAAGTTTTGAAAGAATTTTTGATCTTTGGCTTTATTAATAGAGGAAGAGTACCAGAGCAAGGAGGTTATGTGATAAAACATGGATAGGCCTCAGCTGAGCCCTGTTCACTTGGAGTCAGAGTCATTGGGCAACACAGCACGGAAACAGGCCCTTTGGCCCATCCGGTCCATGCTTGGGGTCATTGTTCAAGATTCTCTTAATCTTAACATGCAGGTTCAGTCGGCAGTTAGGAAGGCAAATCCAATGTTAGCATTCATGTCGAGAGGGTTAGAATACAAGAGCAGGGATGTACTTCTGAGGCTGTATAAGGCTCTGGTCAGATCCCATTTGGAGTATTGTGAGCAGTTTTGGGCCGCATATCTAAGGAAAGATGTGCTGGCCTTGGAAGGGGTCCAGAGGAGGTTCGCAAGAATGATCACTGGAATAAAGAGCTTGTCGTATGAGGAACGGTTGAGGACTCTGGGCCTGTACTCGTGGGAGTTTAGAAGGAAGAGGGGGGATCTTATTAAAACTTACAGGATACTGCGAGGCCTGGATAGAATGGACGTGGAGAGGATGTTTCCACTAGTAGGAAAAACTAGAACCACAGAGCACAACCTCAGGCTAAAGGGCCGATCCTTTAAAACAGAGATGAGGAGGAATTTCTTCAGCCAGAGAGTGGTGAATCTGTGGAACTCTTTGCCGCAGAAGGCTGTGGAGGCCAGCTCATGGAGTGTCTTTAAGACAGAGATAGATGGGTTCTTGATTAATAAGGGGATCAGGGGTTATAGGGAAAAGGCAGGAGAATGGGGATGAGAAAAATATCAGCCATGATTGAATGGCGGAGCAGATTCGATGGGCCGAGTGGCCTAATTCTGCTCCTATGTATTATGGTCTTATGCTGACCATGGTGCCCTCCCAGCCAGTCCCAATTGCCCGTGTTTGTCCCATATCCCTCTAATCCTTTCCCATCCATGTATTTATCCAAATGCTTTTTAAATGTTACTATTGTACCTGCCTCAACCACTTTCTCTGGCAGCTCATTCCATATACACACCACCCTCTGCGTGAAGTTGCCTCTCAGGTCACTTGTAAATCTTTCTCCCCTCACCTTAAACCTCTAATTTTCAATTCCCCTTCCCTGGGAAAAGGAATGTGTGCGTTCATCCTATCTATGGCCTTTATGATTTTATACACCTCAATAAGGCCCCCCTCATTCTCCTATGTACCAAAGAATAAAGGCTTAGCCTGGCCAACCTCTGGGAAACTACAATTTGGGAAGAATGTCAGTGTCATAGGGAGGGTAGAGGAGTTTTATTAGAATCGTCCCTCAACCCAGGTACTATGTGGAGAGACAGGATAAGCAGGGGTTGTTCTCCTTGGAGCGGAGAAGGTTAAGAGGAAATTTGATAGAGGTGTTCAGAATCTTGAATGGCGTTGCTAGAGGAACTTCAGCAGAAGAGTTGGTAACCAGAGGGCATGGAATTAAAGCGATTTGCAAAGGAATTTGAGATGGCCTGAGGAAGTAGGTTTTCCCAGAGTGCATGATTCTGATCTGGAATGCATTGCATTTAAAGTAAGAGGAAGCAGTTTCAACAGGAACATTCAAAAGGGAATTGGGTAAATAGTTGAAGGGAGAGAAATTGTGGGCTGATTGAGAAAGAGCCAGAGAATGGATTAATTTGTCACGGGGGCAGCCGAGGCGCAATGGGCCAAATGGTCTCTTTCAGGGGTGGTATCATTCTATAATTGGGGAGGCAGTGGCACAGTGGTATTGTCACTGGATTATTTGATTTATTATTGTCACATGTATTGGCATACAGTGAAAAGTATTGTTTCTTGCGCGCTATACAGACAAAGCATACCGTTCATAGAAAAGGAAAGGAGAGGGTGCAGAATGTAGTGTTACAGTCATAGTTAGGAGCATTTTTGGTGTGAAAATTGTTTCTGCCACGACGTTCCTCGCAGGTCAAGATATAGACCTCATCATGCAGATACCTTCAGGCAAACTGTATCGACAGGCTAGGAGGGGCGAAAGGCCTGTTCCTGTGCTGTAGTTTTCTTTGTTCCTTGACTAAAGATTTATGTAAATCTGGATGTTTCATTTGACAAAACCGTAATCAATCCTGTCGCTATAACATACGTTACCAGGAGTGGAATAGCTTTGAAGGCTGTGGTTGTAACGGTTTTATTACCAGTGATAAATAGATATACACAAACATGGTTCTGACAGAACTGAACACGCGACTGCTCTCCCCTCCTCTCTGCCTCCAATAGATTGTCCTTCCCTGACCCAGGACGCACAGCCTTGCACCCGATTGGCTCGGCGTCTGCGCTGACTGTTCATAGGGTCCAGCCTGATCACATGGTCCTCATGGATCGCCCCCTTAAAGGGGCCATGCTACCACAGTGAAGATTGTGGGAGGTCTCTGTTCCTTTCAAATGACCAAGTCAACCACCGAGGAGTGAAAATCCTCTTGTTCTCATTTTATGTGAAGATGTTCATTTTGTCACATCAGCCATTAACGTCGGTCTTTGTTAATCCTCTAATTACTGGCACACTATGGAATAATCTTTAAATTCAGCACATTGGCTATTACTTTGTACGACTGCATTTGGATTAAGTAGGAGAATAAACTGCATGGCGATGTGGGAAATGACAGCTGTAACTTCCATGTGTGCAGAAAAATGCAAAACTTAATCAAATTCATGTGTTAAATAAACAGGATTGTGGTGAAGATGTGATTTTTTATAAAACTCATCATCCCCATCACAACACCCGACTGTTTGTTTACTTTAAACTTCAGCTGAAATTGTGCCTGTGCTGCTGAGAAAAATGTGGGAAAAACTTCTTTTAATCCCGAGGGAAAATCTATCCAGTTTTTCCAATTAAGGCAATGACGGATTTACAGTTGGTGGCTCCTGTGCTCGCCCACGGGGGCCCCCACCCCACGCCCCTGGGGGCCCCCCGTCGCCGGGGGGGGCCCCGCTGCCCCGCCCTCGCCGGCCGGGGGGGGGCCCCGCTGCCCCGCCCTCACCGGCCGGGGGCCCCGCCCTCACCGGCCGGGGGGGCCCCCGCTGCCCCGCCCTCGCCAGCCAGGGGGCCCACGCCACCCCACCCTCACCGGCCGGGGGGGCCCCCGCCGCCTCAAGTAACCTTACATTGCTGCGTTGAGTCCACGCTGTTTTCTGCTTGTTGGCTGTAGTTAGGAATCCAGCAAGTGACTGACCCGACTGACCTTTCCCCAGCGCGAGGAATTCATTCAACCCAAAATGGAGGAAATATTTCTCTTTTTTTTTATAAAGGAATTTTAAAACAAAAAGGAAAAAAGATGCAAGCAGTGGCGACTCATTAATCATTGGGCTGGACCCATGTTTCCACTCAGTTTTGAACTGCCCTGTTTTTTCTCAACCGGTGAAGCAGGAAAATGTGGACATAATTGTATGTCTGGAAAGCTGTGTGGACGATCCCTGCCCTAAGTCTTGGGCTGACGGAAATACTGTTACAGAAAGGAGCCCCGAGAAATCAGCCCGCCAGCTCAAATGTTCCTGACTGGTTTGAACCCCGTGGCAAATGTTCCCCTTCCCCTTCATTGCTGCCTAATTCCAGCAGCAGAACCGACATTTACTGTTTTAGTAAGGATACTGGCAGAAGTTTTGTTTATTAGTGTCACGAGTAGGCTTACGTTAACACTGCAATGAAGTTACTGTGAAAATCCCCTAGTCACCACACTCCGGTGCCTGTTCGGGTTGCACTGAGGGAGAATTTAGCACGGCCAATGCACCTAAGAATGGCTTGGTGAAAGGGTTAATACCTCTGTGGGTTGATGAGCTGTTGCTTAACATTTTTTAAATACCTTTGAGCTTAATTGTAGCTGTTTGATGGGGGCTTTCCTTCAGCAGCTTGTTAGAAGCAGATCCGGCCATTTAATGTGTGGCATAAATTTTTATGAGCAGGAAGTAAAGCAGAAACGATTTTATTGGTGCCACTTTGTAGCATTTACTATCAGTGGAATCTCGGAGCAGACAGTTTCTTGTTTAGCTTAATGAGGCATCCAGTGGCGTGTGTGGAAATGCAACACTAAGTACTATATTATCGATTAATGACACGATGGTAAATACATCTGTAGTGATCCTAATTAAAGTTTCATTAGTGTGTGCGCGGAGAAGACGAAGCAATCTGTTAAAGGGCTACAATCATAGTTGCCGTGTACAAAAACCTAAAAGGGAATATCTGTGTAGACACCAAAATCCTTTCCTTTGCTTGTCTACATGAAATAACAAGTGTCTAACATTTGAATTAGTGCCTGAGCTTTCATCAAAGGGTCACTCCATCAACAATGCAACAATTATCTAAATGAGTACAGATAAGATAACAGCACAGTGGTTAGCACTGCTGCCTCACAGCGCCCGAGTTCAATTCCAGCCTCGGGTGACTGCCTGTGTGGAGTTTGCACATTCTCCCAGTGTCTGCGTGGGTTTCCTCCAGGTGCTCTGGTTTCCTCCCACATTCCGGTGGCGCAGTGGTTAGCACTGCTGCCTCACAGCACCAGAGAGCCGGGTTCGATTCCCATCTTCAGTGACTGTCTGTGCTGACTCTGCACATTCTCTGTGTGTCTACGTGGGTTTTCTCCGAGTGCTTTGGTTTCCTCCCACAGTCCGAAAGATGTGCTGGTTAGGTGCATTGGCCATGCTAAATTCTCCCTCGGTGTACCCGAACAGGTGCCGGAGCATGGTGACTAGGAGATTTTCACAGAAACTTCATTGCAATGTTAATGTAAGCTTACTTGTGACTAATAAATAAATAAACTAAACTAAAAATGTGCAGGTTAGGTGTGTTGGCCATGCTAAATTGCTCCTTAGTATACCTAGATGTGTAGGTTAGATGGATTTTTAAAATTCATTTCTGGGACATGGGTGTCGCTGGCTGGGCCAGCATTTATTGCCCATTCTTAGTTGTCCTTGTTCCGAGGGCGGTTGAGAGTCAACCACATTGCTGTGGCCCTGGAATCACTTGTAGGCCAGACCAGGTAAGGACGGCAGATTTCCTTCCCTATAGGACATCAGTGAACTAGATGGGTTTTTCCGATAATTGACGATGGTTTCATGGCCATCTGTAATTCCAGATATTTTTTATTGAATTCAAATTCCACCATCTGCCATGGCCCGGGCTAACCACTGGGTCACCATGCCACCCTTCAGCCCCTTGAACCTGTTCCGCCATTTGACTGGATCACTGCTAATCTGTACCTTTTAGCTCTGTGTCCCTATTTTGCCTAAGAAAAATCTGAACTTTGAAAATGTTCAATTGACCCAGCCTCGCCAGGTTTAAGTTCCAGATTTTCATTACCTCTTGTGTGAGGGAGTACTTCTCAACATTACACACCAAGCCTTTCCTTTCTCAGGAGGCTAAGGAAATTTGACATGCCTGCTACGGCTCTGACCAATTTATACAGATGCACGATAGAAACCATTGTGAATGTAGTCCAGTCCATCACAGAAACCAGCCTCCCATCCATTGACACTGTCTACACTTCCCACTGCCTCGGAAAAGCAGCCAGCATAATCAAGAACCCCACTCAACCCTGCACATACTCTCTTCTACCTTCCATTGGGAAAAAGATACAGAAGTCTGAGGATACATACCAAACAGCTCAAGAACAGCTTCTTCCCTGCTGCCGTCAGACTTTTGAATGGACCTACCAGATATTAAGTTGATCTTTCTCTATGTCCTAGCTATGACTGCAACAGTACATTCTTTTCCCCTATGTACTCTATGAACAGTATGCTTTTCACTGTATCCCAATACATGTGACAAGTCAATAACCTATAGTTTTAAGGTTCTGCCCCATTGTTCTGAATTCCCCCATCAGAAGGTACTGTTTCTCTCCACCTGTCACATCTCCAATTATCTTTAGTGGTCTAACCTCAGAGTTCCCGTCAAAGCTACTGATCCCGAATCCAGGCTGAATTCTGCTTGGATTGTCTTGTCCCTTTGTGGCACCTTGAAACTCGCCTGATTTAGCACGGCTTGCCGAGACTCTCTTTCCAGCTCCGTCTCTTAAACTCCCTCCATGTCCTGTGGTTTTGAGAACCGCTGATTGAGTGGTTCAAAGGCATCGATCTCAGCTTGGCTGTTTGAAGATAGCAGGGTAAAATTTCCACTGGGCATTTCCCCCTCCAATGTTGGCTTATCAGTAGAGTTTCTCTGGAGTGACGGGTGATATTGCAACAAGAGGCTGCCAGAATGCCTGTGGAAAATGTTATGCCAACTTCTGTGCAACAGGGCTGTCCACAAATGGTTGCTCTTGGGCTGTTGCCCATGGCTGACAGATATCCTGTTGAGTAGTTAGTAGGGGGAACTAGAATTTCCTAAATTGTCTACTGACTCCATCTTGGAGTCAACGCCTATTATCTGGTGGTCCCACTAAACATAACATATCATATGGAAATTCTACTGCAGAAGGAAAGTATACAGTAAATGGTAGAGCCCTTAGAAGTGTTAGCATATAGAGGGATCTAGGCATGCAGATCCACAGTTCCCTGAAGGTGGCAACTCAGGTGGTCAAGAAGGCATATGGCACGTTGGCCTTCATCACTCAGGGCGCTGAGTATAGGAATTGGAAAATTATGTTGCAGCTGTATAAGACTTTAAGCCACATTTGGAGTATTGTATACAATTCTGGTTGCCACACTACCGGAAGGATGTTGATGCATTGGAAAGGGTGCAGAAGAGATTTACCAGGATTTGGAGGATATGGACTATGAAGAAAGGTTGAACAAACTTGGATTGTTTTCATTGGAGCATCAGGAGGATGAGGGGGACCTGATAGGTTTATGAGATTATGACAGGCTTGGATAGAGTGGATAGTCAGTCTTTTTCCCAGGGTTGAAGGGTCAAATTATTCAGGGGCATAGGTTGAGAGTGAGAGGAGGAAAGTTTAAAAGAGACGTAAGAGGCAAGTCTTTCACACAGAGGGTGGTGAATGCCTGGAACGCACTGCCGGAGGAGGTGGTGGAAGCAGATTCTATAACAATGTTCAAGAGACGTCTGGATAGATACAGGAATAGGCAGGGAACAGAGGGATATGGACCACCTAGAGGCTAGAAAATATTAGATTAGAGAGGCACCTGTGTCGGCACAGACTTGGAGGGCCGAAGGGCCTGTTCCTGTGCTGTACTGTGCTTTGTTCTTTGGATGCTGGATATCTGAAATGGAGACAGGGAACGCTGGGAATGCTCAACAGACCTGGCAGCATCTGTGAAGAAAGAAACTGAGTTAATGTTTCAGGTTGATGGTCTTTTGTGGGAACTGCTTTTTTAAAAAAAAGAGAGATGTAAAGGTTTGCAGCAAATAGAGGGACAGGGAAAAGGGGGGAACAAGTCTGTGGTAGAGTGGAAGATGGTATTTTTTTTATTCTTTCATGGGATGTGTGCTACTGGCTGGGCCAGCATTTATTGCCCCATCTCTAATCACCCTTTGAACTGAGTGGCTTGTTCAGCCATTTTAGAGAGCGGTTAAGGGTCAACCACTTTGCTGTGGCTCTGGAGTCACATATAGGCCAGACCGGGTAAGGACGGCAGATTTCCTTCCTGTGCTTCGATTGAAGGATAAATATTGCACTCCCCACAGCCCCCCGCCCCCCAACTCTGGGGCCCCCCCGCTGCTCTTTCTGAGAGTGTCATGGGATTGGTTGTGTCTACCTCAAAAAGGAGACAAGGCATCAATATATCACCTTACCTGAGAGGCAGCATCTGTAACAGTGCAGCACTCCCTCGACACCGCAATGGAGTTTGGGCCTTGGTCTCGTGCTTCAGTCTCCAGAGTGGAACTTGAACATGGAACCATCAGACTAGACCTCAACCCTCCTCCGCTGAAACTGCAAAAGATTAGAGACTGGGTCTTCTCATTTTTCCACATGCAGTTTAACTGCAATGTATGAAGACCTGCTTTTACCCTTCTGGTTTGTCTCCGGCCTCTTTCAAATAGATCTTCCTTTGCACGGTGGCACAGTAGTTAGCACTGCTGTCTCACAGCGCCAGGAAACCGGTTCAATTCCCAACTTGGGTCACTGCCTGTGCAAAGTCTGCACATTCTTCCTGTGTCTGCGTGGGTTTCCTCCGGGTGCTCCGGTTCCCTCCCACAGTCCGAAAGGCGTGCTGGTTAGGTGCACTGGCCATGCTAAATTCTCCCTCAGTGTGCCCAAACAGGCGTCGGAGTGTGGTGACTGGGGGATTTTCACAGTAACTTCTTTGCAGTGTTAATGTAAGTCTACTTGTGATTAATAAATAAACTTTTTAAATCCATCCAGGCCATCCCATTGTGGTTCCTATCACATTTTTAAGAGAACCAAGGCACTATCTGAAAATGAGACTTCAGAACTACTTCAGATAGTCTTTATTTATAGAGTCCAGCCACAGTGGAAATGTAGACAACCTACATGTCGACTTGGTCGAAACATACCGCGTAATACTGGGACCTTTGTGATGCCAGGGGAAAAGACACAAACACGATTTGGATAACCCTTCCAGTTTAAAATGGTTGTATTGCTCTTGTACAAAGCACTTGCTGTAAAGAAAGTGAATCCAGCCCTCTGGCTTGCTTCAGTGTCCAGCTATTAGTGACGTGTTGTTGTTAAGTGAGATTCACTTTACTCGATCTTGTGCTGTCCAAGTGATTTTGGAGTGAGACCACCCAAGTGGTACTCGACCCTGGAGAAAATGCAGTGTCCACACCACCACCAGCTCGCTCTCATTTCATACCAATCTAATGCTGCGATCGTGATAGTGTAAACAGCAACCTCGTAAACTGCTCTTGTCCTCTGAAACTTCCAGAAAACACACAGCTGCCAAATGTTTGATTTGGAATTAGCTGCATTCGTGCCATTGTTTTCCACCTGCCCTGTTGGGTTTCAATATTCTGTTGTCTGCTCTTCCTGTTTCCCCCCTCTTGCCAAGGGTCAGAAGTGGTGTGGTGCCAGCTGCTTCGACGGTAAGCAGCATCCTTTTTGTGACTCGTTTTCGTTGCTAACTATAGGCTAATACTTGGTGAGGTCCCAATCTTTACTGAGATGACTCGTCACAAGTCTGCCTTGTCAGGAGAGTGTCCTGGATGCGTCGCACGTCTTGCAGATGTCCATATTCAGAGCCATTGTCCTCCTGCAAGAATCTTCCATCATTGCTGGCTTTGTGCACTTAGAGAGGTGACATCCCCTATCTACGTCCAGTGGAAACTGAGGATACATAAAGTCATAGAGGTTTACAGCATGGAAACGGGTCCTTCAGCCCAACTTGTCCATGCCACCCAGTTTTTACCACAAAGCTAGTCCGAATTGTCCACATTTGCCCCATATTTCTCTATACCCATCTTATCCATGTAACTGTCTAAATGCTTCTTAAAAGACAAAATTGTGCCCGCCTCTACTACTACCTCTGGCAGCTTGTTCCAGACACTCGCCACCTTCTGAGTGAAAAAATTGCCCCTCTGGACACTTTTGTGTATCTCCCCTCTCACCTTAAACCTATGCCTTCTAGACCTCTATAAGATCATCCCTCAGCCTCCTACACTCCAGAGAAAAAAGTCCCAGTCCATTCAGCCTCTCCTCATAACCCAAACCATCAAGTCCTGGTAGCATCCTAGTAAATCTTTTCTGCACTCTTTCCAGTTTGATAATATCCTTTCTATAATGGGGTGACCAGAACTGCACACAGCATTCCAAGTGTGGCCTTACCAATGTCTTATACAACTTCAACAAGACGTCCCAACTCCTGTATTCAATGCTCTGACCAATGAAACCAAGCATGCTGAATGCCTTCTTCACCACTCTGTCTACCTGTGACTCCACTTTCAAGAAGCTATGAACATGTACCCCTAGATCTCTTTGTTCTGTAACTCTCCCCAACACCCTACCATTAACTGAGTAAGTCCTACCCTGGTTCAATCTACCAAAATGCATCACCTCACATTTGTCTAAATTAAACTCCATCTGCCATTCATCAGCCCACTGGCCCACCTTGCAGAAGGAAGCCATCTGGCCCATCGCAAGGACTCTGCGAAAGAGCATCCCACCCAAGGCTCTACAGTGCCCTATCCATGTAACCCCACACATTTTCCATGGCTAATCCATCCAACCTATACATCTTGGGATACTAAGGGGCAATTAGCATAGCCAATGCACCTAACCTGCTTGGGACTGTGGGAAGAAATCAGAGCACCCGGAGGAAACCCACGCAGACATGGGAAGGACTCCACACCCGAGACAGGAATTGAAACCAGTCCCTGGCGCTGTGAGGCAGTAGTGCTGACCACTGTGCCATTCTGGGAGTCCCATACCCACGCCACTCTCCAGCTATCCAACTTTCTCCTGAACGCCCAACTGGATTTCTCCGTAACTGTCTTAGAATCATAGAAACCCTACAGCACAGAAAGAGGCCATTCGGCCCATCGAGTCTGCACCGACCACAATCCCACCCAGGCCCTACCCCCATATCTCTACATATTTACCCACTAATCCCTCTAACCTACTCATCTCAGGACACTAAGGGCAATTTTAGCATAGCCAATCAACCTAACCCGCACATCTTTGGACTGTGGGAGGAAACCCACGCAGACACGTGGAGAATGTGCAATCTCCACACAGACAGTGACCCAAGCCGGGAATCGAACCCAGGTCCCTGGAACAGTGAAGCAGCAGTGCTAACCACTGTGCTACCGTGCCGTCCGTCTTGTATTTATGATCTCCAGCCCTGACTGTGTGGAGTCTGACCAATGAAACCAAGTGTGCCGAATGCCACCTTCACCACTCTGTCCGCCTGTTTCTCCACTTTCAAGGAGCTATGAACCTTGATACCCTGAGGTCAGCTGACCAGCTGAGATGAGGTATGTGGGGTATGTCCACAGATGTGCATGACCACCTGCTTGGAAACACCAGTGAGACCCAAGGGCACTGTGGGACACCGACGAGCATTGTCCACATTCAAACGCGGCGTGTATGGCTGTCAAAGACTCTGAGGTACTGGTTCTGTCACAAAAATCTCCCGTGCATCCTATACCGTGCTGGATATACTACAGTACATCCTATACCGTGCTGGATATACTACAGTCCAGTACTGTCTACCGCCAAAGTTTCTCCACTGCCTGATGTGGCTACTGCCGAAAAATTAAGCCCAGTCCATCACACAAACCAGCCTCCCATCCATTGACTCTGTCGACACTTCCCGCTGCCTCGGAAAAGCAGCCAGCATAATTAAGGGCCCCACACACCCCGGACATTCTCCCTTCCACCACCTTTCTTCAGGAAAAAGATACAAAAGTCTGAGGTCACGTACCAACCGACTCAAGAACAGCTTCTTCCCTGCTGCCATCAGACATTTGAATGGACCTACCTCACACTAAGTTGATCTTTCTCTCCACCCTAGCTATGACTGTAACACTACGTTCTGCACTCTCTCCTTTCCATCTCTATGAACAGTATGCTTTGTATAGTGCGTAAGAAACAATACTTTTCACTGTATGCTCATACATGTGACAATAAATCAAATCAAATGTTTCAAACCCGCTCCCTCTCGTACACCAAAGATGACCTGCTCTATCTAGCCCCTGCACTGCCTTAAGTTGCATTTCATCTCTTTGTCAAAGAAAGCTGCTGTTGTATAAACAAGAGGGGGATCTTTCCACCTTCAAGCCAGATCTCTACATTTTTCTCTCTTCATTCGGTATCAATAGACCTTGTGTGTTTAAGCAATTGCTCCGTTCCGCTGCCCACCCAGAATGTGGGCCGTAGATTGTTAAGTGGCGTTGGAAAATGTTTCAATTTACTCGCTGGCTTATATAGTAAGATCACTTAAATAAACAGGGAGGGTCTTTTTTTTAAAAAAAAGAGAGATGAACTTGAAGCTACTTCAACTTAGTGACTTCAGCGGCAGTTAATTATGTCGGAGCATTCAATGACTTGGCAGCCTAAGACTTGTCAAGCAATTCCTCCGAGCATTAGCTTCAGTGAAAATGTTTGTCTGTTCTCCAAGAGCACTTGAGCTTGTATGAAGGAATCGGAAATACAGGATAACTGTAGCAAGTTCAGCAGGAAAGGGAACCTCAACAAGGACACCAGTGTGGAGGGTACCTCCTAGCCCTACCTCCACAGCTGCACTTGCTTAAGAAAGTTCCAGTTGTAATAAAATTCGGGGCATGAAGGGTTTTCCAGCAACGTAATAAGGGGCCCTGCACCAAGGGGGCAAGGAAACACCTTGACACGCAGGCATGTCCGATGTACTATTTCCAAAGAGACTTTAGAAATGAAACAGCAAAACTTTTGAAATTCTCCTTAACCCTTAAGCAATCCCAAATTCCATTTGTGGTTTGCGATTAACAGGATAATTTTTCACTGCCGTCAGCGGCAATTTCTGTCCGAGGCATGACGTTTACCATGGAGTACAAACCTTAACCTTTGATTCATTTTAATAGACGTTGGTGTTTTTTTGCATCGTTTATCCATTCTGTCCATCCACCCCCCCCCCCCACCCCCCCAACTTTCTATTTAATCACAAGAATATGATGTATTGAGATTGGATTTGGAATGTTTAGGGCAGTCTTCCATTGTCCCTTCTTAAAAGCTAGACAAGTGTTTTTGCCACTTGAACTCGTAAATGCCAACAACAAAATGGTCGCTGATTTACAATGTATGCCTTGCTTCCAGTGTAGAGCATGTTTCGATATGTTTCTCTGGGGGTGGCACAGTGGTTAGCACTGCTGCCTCACAGCACCAGGGACTCTGGTACAATTCTGGCCTCTGTCCGGAGTTTGCACTTGCTCCCAGTGTCTGCATGGGTTTCCTCCAGGTGCTCCGGTTTCCTCCCACACTCCAAAGATGTGCGGGTTAGGCTGATTGGGCATGCTAAAGTGACCCTAGTGTCAGGGGGATTAGCAGGATAAATGTGTGGAGTTACGGGAATAGGGCTTGAGTGGAATTATGGTCAGTACAGATTCAATGGGCCGAATGGCCCCCTTCTGTACTGTAGGGATTCTATGATTCTTATATGGTCTGCTCTATGCATGAGAGATTGGGGCTAATTACTTTTTTCATTTGTGGCAATGTTAGTCAGCGAGGCCCTGACACTTTCGGAGGGATGTTGAGGCCTTGTTGAGAGTAGAGGAGAGATTCATCGGAATGGTAACAAGGGATGAGGGACCTGGGTTACATGGAGGCACTGGGATTGTTTCCTTAGAGCAGAGTAGGTTGAGGGGAGATTTGATAGAGGTGTTCAAAATAATGGATGGTTTTTATGGAGCAACTAAGGGTAAACTGTTTACTGATAGGTCAGTAAGTAGAGAACATGGACTTAGTGATTGGCGAAAGAACTTGGAAGAATTGGATATACATTCAAAAGAGAATTGGAAGGGAAAAACATCACAGGCCTACTGGGGAAGGGATGGGGGAGTGGGACTAATTAGTTAAGTCTATCAAAGAACCAACACAACATGACCTCCTTCTGTGCTATATTCTGTAAAGTCCATTGGACCCTAGTGCCATTCTCCCCTAAATAGACAGGAGGAGAGATACAGCACATGGAAGTTTGAATTTCAGGAGACTGGGTGAAAGGGTTCAAGAGGGACGGTGAGCTTTGGAGATTATGCCTCCAATGAGCCCAGGAGGCCCTCAAAGGAAGTTCTCCACCACTGCCCGATCCCCCACCTTGCCAAAAAAACGAGCCTGTCTGGTGAAAGTTGCCAGGCTTACCACATGGCATGGGCGAGCCCCTCCCTGCCAACTGTGGGTAAAACACCAGTGGTGGTGGGATGAGATCTCTATCCATGGGAAATGGCTCCGAAATAGTCCCAGTTGAACTTGGGCCGCTCTCCCCTTTGAGGTGGGGTGGGGAGGAAGAGAGGAGAGCTGACTGGTGGACCTGATGAGGTGTATCCCAGGATGTTGTGGGAGGCTAGGGAGGAAATTGCGGGTCTTCTAGTAGAGATATTTGAATCATCGATAGTCACTGGTGAGGTGCCTGAAGATTGGAGAGTGGCAATTGTTGTGCCTTTGTTTAAAAAGGGCTGCAGGGAAAAGCCTGTGAACTACAGGCCAGTGAGCCTCACATCTGTGGTGGATAAATTGTTGGAAGGTATTTTGAGAGACAGGATCTACAGGCATTTGGAGATGCAAGGACTGATTAGGGACAGTCAGCATGTCTTTGTGAGTGGAAAATCATGTCTCTCAAATTAAATTGAGTTTTTTGAAGGGGTAACCAAGACGTTGGATGAGGGCAGTGCAGTTGATGTTGTCTACATGGATTTTAGCAAGGCCTTTGACAAGGTACCGCACGGTAGGTTGTTGCATAAAGTTAAATCTCACGGGATCTAGGGTGAGGTATCTAAATGGATACAGAGGGTGGTCGTACAGAGTTGTTTTTCAAACTGGAGGCCTGTGACCAACGGTGTGCCTCAGGGATCAGTGCTGGGCCCACTGTTGTTTGTCATTTATATTAATGATTTGGATGAGAATATAGGGGGCATGGTTAGTAAGTTTGCAGATGATATCAAGATTGGTGGCATGGTGGACAGTGAGGAAGGTTATCTCCAATTGGAGCGGGATCTTGATCAATTGGGCCAGTGGGCTGACAAATGGCAGATGGAGTTTAATTTAGACAAATGCGAGGTAATGCATTTTGATAGATTGAACCAGGGCAGGACTTACTCAGTTAATGGTAGGGTGTTGGGGAGAGTTACAGAACAAAGAGATCTAGGGGTACATGTTCATAGCTCCTTGAAAGTGGAGTCACAGGTGAACAGAGTGGTGAAGAAGGCATTTGGCATGCTTGGTTTCATCGGTCAGAACATTGAATACAAGAGTTGGGATGTCTTGTTGAAGTTGTACAAGACATTGGTATACTGTGTGCAATTCTGGTCACCCTATTATAGAAAGGATATTATTAAACTAGAAAGAGTGCGGAAAAGATTTACTAGGATGCTACTGGGACTTGATGGATTGAGTTATAAGGAGATGCTGAATAGACTGGGACTTTTTTCTCTGGAGCACAGGAGGCTGAGGGGTGACCTTATAGAGGTCTATAAAATAATGAGGGGCATAGACAAGGTAGATAGTCAATACTTTTTCCCAAAGGTAGGGGAGTCTAAAACTAAAGCGCATAGGTTTAAGGTGAGAGGGGAGAGATAGAAAAGTGTCCAGAGGGGCAATTTTTTCTCACACAGGATGATGAGTGTCTGGAACAAGCTGCCAGGGGTAGTAGTAGAGGTGGGTACAATTTTATCTTTTTAAAAGTATTTAGATAGTTACGTGGGTACGATGGGTATAGAGGGATATGGGCCAAATGTGGGCAATTGGGATTAGTTTTTAAAAACAAAATAAGGGCGGCATGGACAAGTTGGGCCGAAGGGCCTGTTTCCATGCTGTAAACCTCTATGACTGTATGATTTAACCTGAGGATTGCCAACAGCTCCGGCAAGGAGCAATGCGGGGCCTTCGTGAATAACCACAGACAGTGCGGGAATTGAACCCACGCTGTTGCCGTCACTCCGCATCACTAACCAGCCGTTCGACCAACCGAGCTAACTGAACCCCCCCCACCCCGGCCCTGAAGTAGCCTGCCCCAAGTGATGGAGGTGTGCGCAACATACAAGGGTTGCTACAATATCAGAATTTACAGTGTAGGCAGTGATGGGGTTGGGGGAATATTCACCGATTAATACCTGCATCCATTCTGAATGAAATCAGAGGGGTCAAAATGTGAGTCCTTTGAGGAGTATTTAGCTGCTGTGATGATGATTTTCACTTCAGAAACAGGTTGAGCCAAATGCTCTTCTGTATTTAACTTTGCGACTGTGCATTATTTTAAAAACTCTTCCACTTTCTTTCAGAATATAACACCAGCGACCAGCGACAGGCTTGCAAAAAGCATGAGCTCTATGTGAGCTTTCGGGACTTAGGATGGCAGGTAAAAAGAAAAATACATCACTTTTTTTTATTCATAGGATGAGGGTATTGCTGGCTGGGCCAGCATTTATTACCCATCTCTGACTGCCCTCCATTTCGGAGGGCATTTGAGAGTCAACCACATTGCTGTGGCTCTGGAGTCGCATGTAGGCCAGACCCGGTAAAGACGGCAGATTCCCTGCCCAAAAAGACATTAGTGAACCATTGGATAAAAGCAAATTACTGCAGATGCTGGAATCTGAAAACAAAGAGAAAAAGCTGGAAAATCTCAGCAGGTCTGGCAGCATCTGTGAGGAGAGAAAACGTTTTGAGTCTAGATGACCCCCTCCTTACAGACGCTGCCAGACCTGCTGAGATTTTCCAGCATTTTCTCTTTTGGTTGCACATTAGTGAACCGGATGAATTTTTACAACAATTGACAATGGTTTCATGGTCATCATTAGACTTTTAATTCCAGATTTTTATTGAATTCAAATTTCACCATCTGCGGGATTTGAACCTGGATCCCCAGATCATTACCGTGGGTTTCTGGATTACTAGTCCAGTGACAATACCGTTACTTCACCACCTCCCCACTTCTGACATTGTCATTGGTGATGTGGAAACTCCTGTGTCGAATCTGCTTTGTAAGAAGTCTCACAACACCAGGTTAAAGTCCAACATGTAGAAACTTGATGTCTGTGTTGATATGCG
The DNA here is from genome assembly GCF_964213995.1 of Mustelus asterias. Taxonomy (NCBI): domain Eukaryota; kingdom Metazoa; phylum Chordata; class Chondrichthyes; order Carcharhiniformes; family Triakidae; genus Mustelus; species Mustelus asterias. The sequence goes on from NC_135807.1 coordinate 128,965,977, forward strand.
CGATCTTCTTGGAGATCCTCTCCACTTGGAGCCGGCGGTTTGCTGTGTCGATGGTAGCCATGATATGGAGATGCCGGCGTTGGACTGGGGTAACCACAGTAAGAAGTCTCTCAACACCAGGTTAACGTCCAATATATATGCATATTCTGAAACAAAATGGTGTTGTGAGACTTCTTACCGTGCTTACCCCAGTCCAACACCGGCATCTCCACATCAAATCTGCTTTTGCCAGCCACGTTGAGTAATATTATCAGAAACATTAGAGGAAGAAAAAGTACTTCAAGACCAGTGACTGAAAACTATTGGCTGCCACTTGCTTTAATCCACATCTCAACTCAGGAAAGATACTCGCATCATAAATGAAGTCAATGCCCGCATTTTTCAGGGAGTCGGGCAGTCAGTTTGAACTTGTTCCATAGATTTGCATCTCTTTGTTCATGTAATTAAAGTTCTTGCGTATAATGTGTCACAGAGCATAAATATCCACAAAACCAGAAGTCCTGATTGGCTTAAACACTCATTGATTAAAGAATTAATGATTATTAGCCATACCAATTGGTCCAAATGCCCCAAAGCATGAAATAAAATCAGTGGGAGAGCATGGAAGAGATGAGAGTAGTCCATTCGGCCCATCGAACCTGCTCTGTCATTCAGTGTGATCTTTTACCTCGGTTCTCCTTTGCTGCACTATTCCAATCTTGCTTAATTAGAATACAAAAACAATTGATCTTTGACTGAAATGCATTCAACATCTGAGTCTGCGCAACATTTAACATAGAATTCTGAGGAACGAAGGAATAATCCCTTCCTGCTCTGAAGTACAGAGGAATAACACCTTTCTGCTCTGGGGAACGGAGGGATGACAATCCCCCCCCCCCCACCCCCAAGCTCTTGGTGGTTGGGGAGTCATCCCTCTGCCTCTCTCTCTCCCCCCCACCCCCCCCCCCCCCCCTCCTGCCCGGGGGGAGGGGGGAATGGAGGGATGCCCGCCCACCCCTACTGCCCTGGGGGATGGAGGGGTGACTTCCCTCCCCCCCCCCCCCCCCTCCTGCCCTGGGGGACGGACGGGTGACTCCCCCCCCCCCCCCCCCCCCCTGCCTTGGGGGACGGAGGGGTGACTCCCTCCCCCTCACCCCCTCCTGCTCTGGGGGATGGAGGGGTGACTCCCCCACGCCCCCCCCCCCTCCTGCCCTGGGAGACGGAGGGGTGACTCTTCTCGCCCCCCACCCCCCCATCTGCCCTGGGGGAACGGAGGGGTGACTCCCCCTCTTTCCCCCCCCCCCTCCTGCCCTGGGGGACGGAGGGGTGACCCCCCCCCCCGCCCTGGGGGACGCAGGGGTGACTCCCCCCTCCTGCCCTGGGGATGTGGCACCAGGAGTCCACTGGGTCTACTGTCCACACATGATGCTGATTTTGAGATCTCTGGACTAAAAACACACACCGATTGTTTCTGACTTTCACCCGCATGATTGAGAAGCTCAGTTAAATTGTTGGAGGAGTCTCTGAACAGAGGGACTTGATTGTCCCGTGAGTTATGGCCTTGTCAAAATGGCTGCCAAACCTGCTTACCACTTCAAAATGAGGTCAGCCGCTGTCACCTGATGGTCCTCCATTACCGTGGTCCGCAGCAGCCCCTTTCCCTCTTTACCTGACGCTTCCACCAGTGATGAAGAAGCTGAAATCTGGAGCCCTGTAGCTGGTGATTTGGTTGGGAATGTCCAGCAGGTGTCTGCTGCTCATTTGAGTGAGGCCTGGGGCCTAGTTTGTGTGCACCTCAACCCTACCGGCTCAAGCGCCGCTGGATTTGTCCCCCAGCAGTAAAGAATTTCTGGCCCCGATCTCTTGACGCTTTTAATATGCCTCCCTCACCTTGTCTATTGGCGGAGCTGCGATGCTGCTTCCGTTACTCTGCTTGTGAGTGAGTTCCTGACATATTTACTATGTTTCTAAGTGCTAGAGTAGACCATTCGTCTCTTCGAGCCTGCACCCATTATTCAATATGATCATGGCTGATTATGCACTTTCAGTGCACTTTCTCTTCATACCCCTTGATCCCTTTAGCCACATCCAGCTGCCTCTTAAATATATCTGATGAACTGGACCCAACAGCTTTCTGTGGTAAAGAATTCCACAGGTTCACAACTCTGAGTGAATACATCCTTCCTCATCTCAGTCCTGAATGGCTTACCCTTTATTCTTAGACTGTGGTCCCTAGTTCTGCACTTCCCCAACATCGGGAACATTTTTCCCGCATCTAGCCTGTCCAGGATTTTATATGTTTCTATGAGATCCCCTCTCATTCTTCTAAATTCCAGTGAGTACAAGCCCAGTCGATCCAGTCTCTCTTCGTATGTCAGTCCTGCCATTCCAGGAACCAGTCTGGTGAACCTTCGCTGGACTCCCTCAATAGCAAGAATGTTCTTCCTCAGACCAGGAGACAAAAACTGCGCACAAGGTGTGACCTCACCAAGGCCCTGTGTAACTGCAGCAAGACATCTTTACTCCTATACTCAAATCCTCTTTCTATTAAGGCCAGCACGCCATTAGCTTTCCTCACTGCCTGCTGTACCTGCATGCCAATCTTCAGCGACTGTTTCACCATGTCACGTTGCACTTCCCATTTTATTTTCCTAAACTGCCACCATTCAGATAATAATCTCCCTTCCTGTTTTTGCCACCAAAGTAGATAACCTCACGTTTATCCACCTTGTATTGCATTTGCCAAGTATTTGCCCACTCAGCCAGCCTGTCCTAGTCACCCTGCAGCCTCTTGGCATCCTCCTCACAGCACACACTGCCACCCAGCTTAATGCCGTCTGCAAATTTGGAGATACTGCATTCAATTCCTTCGTCCAAATCATCAATGCATATTGTGAATAGCTGGGGTCCCAGCACTGAACCCTGTGGTACCCCACTAGTCACTGCCTGCCACTCTGAAGCCGACCCGTTTATTCCCTCACTCTGCTTCCTGTCTGCCAGCCAGTTCTCTATCCACGTAAATGCATGACCCCCAATACTATGAGTTTTAATTTAGCTCACTAATCTCTTGTGTGGGACCTGTCAAAAGCCTTTTGAAAGTCCAGATACACAACAGATACCCTGCAGCAATATCTTTCCTTTCCTCTCGTTGCTTGCTTTCCCCGTCCTTTTGCAGCTGCCTCTATCCTGGCCTTTCTGCTCCCCGCTCTGTTCCTCCTGCATTTCCTGCAGACGTGCCCGGGATTTAATCTGGAATTGAACTCCCAACCCTCAGCGTCACAGGGGACAGTAGCGCATTGAACACAAACTGAATCTGGGTTATGTTGTGAGCTTGTGTAAAGTTTCTTGTGGTTTGACTATCGCAGGAATAGTCTCAGGAAATCAGAGGATAGCAATATAGAAACGGAGAAACTAGAAGCTGGAGGCCATTCAGCCCTACGAATCTGTCCTGCTATTCATTATGACTTTTGATTCGATTTATTATTAGCATACAATTAAAAGTATTGTTTCTTGCGTGCTTACAGACGAAGCATACTGTTCATAGAGAAGGAGAGAGTGCAGAATGTAGTGTTACAGTCATAGCTAGGGTGTAGAGAAAGATCAACTTAATGCAAGGTAGGTCCATTCAAAAGTCTGACAGCAGCAGGGAAGAAGCTGTTCTTGAGTCGGTCGGTGCGTGACCTCAGACTTTTGTATCTTTTTCCAGATGGAAGAAGGTGGAAGAGAGAATGTCCAATGAGCGTATGATCACAGCTGATCATTCCCCCCCACCGCCATATCCCTTGATCCCTTCAGTCCCAAGAACTATATCTCATTTCTTCTTCAAATCACACAACATTCTGGCCTGAAACTAGGGGGGCAAGTGGCACAGTGGTTAGCACAGCTACCTCACGGCGCCAGGGACCCGGGTTCAATTCCCGGCTCGAGTCACTGGCTGTGTGGAGTTTGCACATTCTCCCCATGTCTGCGTGGGTTTCCTCCGGATGCTCCGGTTTCCTCCCACAGTCCAAAGATGTGCGGATTAGGTGGATTGGCCATGCTAAACTGCCCCTTAGTGTCAGGGGGACTAGCTCGGTTACATGCATGGAGTTATGGGGACAGGGTCTGGATGGGATTGTGGTCACCAATGGGCCGAATGGCCTCCTTCTGCACTGTAGGATTCTATGATTTTAACTACTTTCTGTAGTAGTGAATTCCAGATTCACCACTCTCTGGGTGAAGAAATATCTCCTCGCCTCAGTCCTAAAACTATGACCCCTAGTTCCAGACCCCTCCCTACCATCAGGAACATCCTTTCTGAATCTACCCTTTATAATTGTTACAATTTAATACATTTTATAAGTTTCTATGAAGCTCAGTGGGCAGACCTATTAAAGATGTGCGTCGGTTCATCTGTGGGTGAAGGAGCGAGGCAGAATTTAAGAATCAAGTCTTTTTTTTCCCACACTGTTAGCATTAGGTTTCAGTTTTGCTTCTCAGCCTTCTGGCTAAGATCAAGCATTGGCTCAAACCACGAGATTAGGTGTATAATGCCTGTTCTGGTCAGCTTGGATCGAGTCTGTCCCTCTTGTGGGGACCATAAATTGGATTCAATTTGAATTTGAATTGGTTTGGGGAGCAAGCGAGGCGATGGAGATGCATCTACAGGGGGACCTTCCTGATTCAGGGTTCCGGAGGGGGTCCATCTTCCCGCCTCAGAATGTTCCGACAAATCCATCTTCATTTTTAGGAGGTATATAACCTTTATTCAGCAGCGAGTCAGTGATGCTGGACACCTTTTCAATATGGTGCCCAGATAGGACAGTGGACTATGCACCACCCAGGTCTGTCCTGCCACAGAATATGGCACAAAACACTCAGGTGCATAATTAATGAGGTCAGGGCTGCAGGATTTGATGTCTTTTACCGCCGGCTGCCACGTTCCCGCTGCCGCCACGGCACTTAGATTCCAAATTGGAGAATTTGTTTTTCTTTAATGTTAATATTTATTAATATTCAGTATTTTGAAGCATCAGGTCAGTCACATTTTTAATTGGCTAAATTGTGCAAATAAAGGTCATTTTGTGACCTTTATTTGACCTATAGACATTTACGAGACCCAATAGGCTTTTTTGCCCATTTGGACCAATTGTCGAATGGATCTCGATTAACATTCCTTATGAATTGCGTAGTAATTTTTTTTGAGGTGATACGTGATTGAGGGCCTGGCCCTCAATATTCTGTTTTGTTTAATGATACTGGGGGAACTTCTCGATGGAATTTGCTTGGGGGGGGGGGGGAAGACTTGGGGAGTGGGGGACAACTGTGTCTGCATGGGTTTCCTGTAGGTGCTCTGGTTTTCTCCCACAGCCTGTAGGACGTGCTGGTTAGATGCATTGGCTATGCTAAATTCTCCCTCAGTGTACCCGAACAGGTGCCGGAGTGTGGCGACTAGGAGATTTTCACAGTGGCTTCATTGCAGTGTTAATGTCAGCCTACTTGTGACCCTAATAAATAAATTAAAAATTAGATAAGGAGACAAAGCATTTAGCCGACAAGAGAAAGAAATTGTGGGTACTGTCAACAATCAAAAAGTATATTTTGATGAGCATTTTTAAAGGTTATCCATGTTCTAATTCAATTCTTGTTTTCAAAGGACTGGATAATAGCACCTGAAGGATATGCAGCATATTACTGTGACGGAGAGTGTTCATTCCCTCTTAATGCACACATGAACGCCACAAACCATGCGATCGTACAGACACTGGTGAGTAAAGCACAAGTGGCCTTGATTTAGTCCGACTGTCGATAGGGATCCAGAAATCATTGGGGATCTGGTGTGGACAATACTACGAGTGACATGGGCTTACCACTGGATCTCACTGTATGTGGGGGCAGGGGGGGACTCTTGACGTTGGGAGCTCATGTCACCCAATGGGTAAGTGGATACTGTTGCCATATTTAAAGGACAGTCTGCCCTTGGTTAGAGTCAGAAATGGTCCGGCCGGCTTTGTAAGAACGCTCTGCCGTTTAAATCCGAATTTCTGCTGCTCCAGCAGACATTGCAAAGGCCGGGGAAGAGAGTTCCTCTCATCTCCACATCATTTGGTGGCATCAGCAGCTTCAGCTGAGGTGACAAAAGACCAGTTAGTGCATCCCTTCCAGTACTTGGGAATAAAGGGGGAGAGGGTGGATGAGCTCTAGGCTGTCACTATCTCTCCCTTTCTTTGCAGGTAGACTCCTCTAAGTTTTCTTTTGTTTGTTCGTGGGGTGTAGGTGTCGCTGGCTGGGCCAGCATGTATTGTCCATCCATAATTGCCCATTGAGGGGGCAGTTGAGAGTTAGTCACATTGCTGTGGCTCTGGAGTCGCATATAGACTAGACCAGGTATAAATGGCAGATTTCCTTCCCTAAAGGACATTAGGGAACTAGATGGGTTTTTCTGACAATCGATTCATGGTTATTTAATTTTAATAAATTCAAATTTCACCATCTGCCGTGATGAGATTTGAACTGGGATTACTAGTGTAGTGACAGTACCACCATGTCACTACCCCTTTAAGGGACGGCCCTTCTCCATTTTGGTTTTGCACATCCCTTTGTAAATTTGGAACACAGCTCTTCTGGGTTTTGAATTTGCTGTCTGAGATTCCGCCCCTGCCCGCTCACCCCAGTGTCAGCTCAGCAAGTTTGTACATGGAGAAAACATCTTGGATTAATCTAGGGCCCAGTGACTCAGGAGGTCCAAGTGAGCTAAATAAGTCACCAGCTTTCACTGGACCGGTTTCTGAAGGCATGAGAGACTGAGTCTCCCTAAGGTGGCACAGTGGTTAGCACGTCTGTCTCACAGCACCAGGGATCAATTCCAGCCTTGGGTGACTATGCAAACTCCACGTAGACATTTTCCCCATGTCAGCGTTGGTTTCCCACAGTCCAAAGATGTTAGCCATGGTAAATTGCCCCTTAGTGTCCAAGGATGTGCAGGTTGTATGGATTAGCCATGGTGAATGTGCAAGGCTATGGAGATCACAGAATTCCTATAGTACAGGAGGCGGCCATTCGGTCCATTGAGTCTGCACCGACCACGGCCCTATTCCCGTAAACCCACACATTTACCCTGCTAATCCCAACACTAGGGTCAATTTTGCATGACCACCTGTCATCTTTGGACTGTGGAAGGAAACCAGAGCACCCGGAGGAAACCCACACAGACACAGGGGGAATGTGCAAACTCCACACAGACAGTGACCTGAGGCCGGAATTGAACCTGGGCCCCAGGTGCTGTGAGGCAGCAGTGCTAACCGCTGTGCCACTGTGTGGAGAGAGAAAAAGACAGGGCCTACAGACAAACTATCAGCTTCGTGGACATTGGATCCAAACCAGTTGTTGAGACTGAAACCAAGACACGAAATGTAATGTTGTCATTTATCTCAAGAGGCTTGGAATACAAAAGCAGGGATGTACTTCTGAGGCTTTATAAAGCACTGGTTAGGCCCCATTTGGAGTACTGTGAGCAATTTTGGGCCCCACACCTCAGGAAGGACATACTGGCACTGGAGCGGGTCCAGCGGAGATTCACACGGATGATCCCAGGAATGGTAGGCCTGACATACGATGAACGTCTGAGGATCGTGGGATTATATTCATTGGAGTTTAGGAGGTTGAGGGGAGATCTGATAGAAACTTACAAGATAATGAACGGCTTAGATAGGATGGACGTAGGGAAGTTGTTTCCATTAACAGGGGAGACTAGGACGCGGGGGCACAGCCTTAGAATAAAAGGGAGTCACTTTAGAACAGAGATGAGGAGAAATTTCTTCAGCCAGAGAGTGGTGGGTCTGTGGAATTCATTGCCACAGAGGGCTGTGGAGGCCGAGACGTTGAGCGTCTTCAAGACAGAAATTGATAAATTCTTGATTTCTCGAGGAATTAAGGGCTATGGGGAGAGAGCGGGTAAATGGAGTTGAAATCAACCATGATTGAATGGTGGAGTGGACTCGATGGGCCGAATGGCCTTACTTCCGCTCCTATGTCTTATGGTCTTATGGTCTTACGAAGCTCCTGTTGCTTGAGGGAGTTTATTGACTTGTCCAGTCCCACAGCTCTCTTCCCATTCAACCCAGTGCCCCAGCTGTCCCCTATTTATACGTGTTCAAAGTCAATTAATACATGCTGGTGAGGGAGAGGGCCTGCGTTCTTTCAGAGTCGGTGCAGGCTCGACAGGCTGAATGGCCTCCTTTGGCACTGTAGGGGACTTCCTTGCCTGAACTTGGGATTTGATCCCAATGTCTGATCTTACATTTTATGCAGCAGGAGTTGGACAAAAGACAGGGTGAAAATGTTTTACAGGATGTACCTGCACGCATCAGCCTCAACATTTCAACTTTCTTTCGACTCCAGGTCCACCTCATGAACCCAGACTACATCCCAAAACCGTGCTGCGCTCCCACCAAGCTGAACGCAATTTCTGTCCTCTTCTTTGATGACAGCTCAAATGTTATATTGAAAAAGTACAGGAACATGGTGGTCAGAGCCTGTGGCTGTCACTAGAAGGACAAGGAGTTTTGACGGAGCGTGAAACTACTGGCGAGTAATCCTCAATGCATAGCGATATAAATGCCTGGAGCAATATCTCTGTAAATAATGTTTACAATTTGTTTTTTTAAAGAAAGGTTTCTACTTTAAAAAAAGGCTTTTGTAATATATTTTGTACATAGTTTTCATAAAAATGTAATTTATTTGTTTTTTTGGGGGTTTTTTTGGTAACTGTGCTTTAAACTCGGGGCTTATAATGATGGCGAAAGCAGTCACTGGATTTAAAGTAGGTGGATGACGGCAGCGTATTAGATTCCGAGGGAAAGGTCAGAAACTGGTTTGCACCTTCAAACCCGAGCCTTGCGGGGGGAAACTACTTCCGGAGCCCCTACTTTTGGACAGACTCTGCACATTCCTGTTTTTCTTTTGTAAGACGCACTCCGGACAATCATTTTCTTAAGAAATTTTTATTAGAAATTGCCAAGTAGTGTAAACTATTGACATAGTATCACATTTTGTTTAATGATTCTTTCTTTTTTTTTATACAAAAGCTTAAGTGCCAACCACACCCACACACACTTACTGCTCTTTCCCCCGCCATTGGAGAACAAGTCAAATTCTCCATACACACATGCTAACAATAAACTGTTTTAAAATCAAGTGGTTTTCCTGTGCTGTTTGCTCACTCCATTTGTGTGAATGATAGAATAGTTGGGGCTGCATTCCCTTTGACAATGGCAACGGCTTATTGGATGCTTTAAATTTTGAAATCACCCGATTTAAAAATTGGCAAATTTTTAAAATGACCTCTTTCAGCCATCTTTGCTCCAGTGCAGAGTCCCGCCCGCGCCCCCCCCCCCCCCCCAACCACAAAAAAACGCATTAATTAAACCAAATTGAAACCAGTGTTCCTGGAGATATTTAACATACAACTTAAAAGGGGAATGCAACCTGTTACCATAAATAACATGGTATGTTACCTTCATTCCATTCACTCAAATGTGCTCTTCCTTCAACCGCTTTACTTAAAATCCGAGCAAGGATATTATTGTCTGGTACTGCAAGTTATTCTCTCGTTTTATTCAATACAAACTTTCACAAACACTCATTTAAAAACCGGCTTAATACCTTGTGTATGTGGCTCGATGATACGCTGAGGTATTCTGTTTAGTAATGATGTGCCGTGACCATCTGTTAAACTACACACGAACCACATCTACAGAAGCGTTAAGAGGGCAGCAGGATAGGGAGGGTGACCCCTCAGTACCACATACGTAGAAGGCACCACTGTATGGTGGAAGCTGCAGCCAACTTCCGTCTTGTAGAAGAAGGTTGGTAAGTTGGCGTTAATTTTTATGTACATACGTTGATAATAGGAAAAAAAGTTTACACAAATAAAAGAACCACTGAATTCTTGTAAACAGTGACGCGAGGTGGTGGTCAGGCAAAAAAGTACATGTTTTACAGTTCATCCCTGGCTTGCTGTAGGATAAAGCTGTGAAGTGCTTCCAAATCTCTTGCTCCGTTATACTCACTCAACTTCTGACCACCACGGAACAGCAGCAATGTTGGATAGCCACGGACCTTTTTAAAAAACAAATACGCAATTAGTTTCCAGATCTAAGAACGCATTCCGTTTCCCCCTTTTTGCCAATCCTAAATTTATAATCCTTGCTATGTATTTGTCAGTCAATTGACACAATCATTCACTGGTTATACCCTGGCCTTTCAATCGTAGAATCCTACTGTGCAGAAAGAGGCCATTCGACCCATTGAGTCTGCACCAACCACAACCCCATAACCTCATGTATTTACCCTAGCTAGTGCCCCTGATAATGGGAAATTTAGCAAAGTCAATCCACCTAGTCAATCCACATCTTTGGACTTCTTCAATTTCCCTTTAAACCTTCCCTGTTGAATATAGTCCTCTACTATGTGTTGTATGACTCCAGTATGGTTTCTGGAATTAAGGATGGAATTTCCCTGTCCCGCTTGCCGTGGGAATCAGTGGGTGGGGTCAGGCTATGCAAAAGGTCAATTAACCTCGGGTGGGATTTTCCAATTTTGTATTCTCCTCATACTCTATCATAAGCTAATCAAACACGTTTCCATCCCTTTGTTTATAATCACTGCATAGTCTCATTTGCTTTTTCCCTCTGCTCCACTGAGCTTTTCACCACCAAATTTGGCACATTTCTCACCTCGCTCCACCATTCCCTGCCCGCAGCGTGTTCTCTGGTGGCTCACCATTGGCCGCCAGCGGGATCTTCTGGTCTTGCCGACATCTACACTGTTGTGTGGCTCGCTTGTCCCTCCATGGGGAGGTCACATTCAGCGGGACCGGAAAATCCCACCTGTAGACTTTTGATTATCTAACATCCTCGAGTCATGAGCATTTGATATTATTTATTCCATGTCACTTGTGTATGGAACATGAGACTGGCCACGAATATCAATCTGAACAATATCCTTTTTGATCCTCAGGACAACTACTAATTTAACACCATGAGATTCACCCTCTTTGTAAGAAGTCCTTTATGTATTACTTTGAAATGATCCAAATATCAGTCTATCTACATCATTAGTGATAAATTAAATTAGCCAAAGTACATGTCTTTCAAAAATCTGCATTGACTGCACTCCAATCCCAAGTCAGAGATTCACCATCCAGAGAATGTTGTATTGTTTTGGTTGCCTTATTTAAAGGAGGGATACACTTGTATCAGAAGACCAGAGAAGGTTCACTAGGCTGACTCCTGGAGTGAAGGGGTTGTTTATTGAGGAAAGGTTGAGCTTGTACATAATGGAGTTTAGTAGAACAAGAGGTGGTTTTATTGAAAAGTACAAGATTCTGAGCGGGCTCCGCTGGGTAAATGCCGAGAGGATCTCAAACTGGACAGCACTGTTTAAACATACAGGGGGCGGAATCTTCCTGTCCTGCCGATGGCAACCTCCCCCTCACTCGAGAGAGATTTTTGATCCACATGGGATTCAAGGGTTATGGGAACAGGCAGGAAAGGAGAGGCAAGATCACAATCAGATCAGCCATGTTCTTGCTGAAGGATGGAGCAGGTTCGAGGGGCCAAACAGCCTTTCCCTGCTCCTATTGTTTTATGTTGAGAGATGCTGTATTATTCCTTGTCCCTGGCTGATGAGTAGTACTAGTGGTTGTATCACATCATAAGAAGGATATGTTAGTTATGGAGGGACTGCAGAGTCAAGTTACCAGGATGATACCTGGATACTAATGGGTTAAGCTACACAGATAGACTAAACAAGGGTTGTAGTCCCTTGATTTCAGAAGGTTAAGGGGTGATTTAATCGAAGTTTCCAACATATTGAGAACAAATCAATCAGCATGTAAGAAATTATTCCACTGGTTTGAGATTCTAGAAGGCAGGGTTAATAAATTTGAGCGAGACCATTCGAGACTGAAATTAGGACACACTTCTTCAAAAAAATGTGAGAAGTTTGGAGCTGAAGTGGCAGCTGGGCAGCATGGTGGCATAGTGGTTAGCACTGCTGCCTCAGTGCCAGGGACCCAATTCAATGCTGGCCTCGGGTCACTGTCTGTGTGGAGTTTGCACATTCTCCCCGTGTCTGCGGGGGTTTCCTCCCACTTCAAAGGAGCGCAGGTTAGGTTCATTGGCCAGGATAAATTGACCCTAGTGTCAGGGGATTAGCAGGATAAATATATGGGGTTACGGGAATAGGGCCTGGGTGGGACTGTGGTCGGTGCAGACTTGATGGGCCGAATGGCCTTCTGCTGCACTGTAGGGTTTCTATGACGATGCTAGATCAATTGTAAATCTGAAAACTGATAGATTTTTGTTATCGAGTATTATGGGATATAGCAAAGCTAAATATGTAGTTTGATTGTAGATTAGCCATGATTTCACAATCGTAGAATAGGCTCGATGGAGTAAATATCTGTACAGCTGTCTGGGACTAATACAATAAAGTTGCTCCAAATTATATGATAGGGTGGTTGATATCTGCGGACAAGAATTTAACCATTGTTACAACTTCCAAGTGCATCGCACGGATAATCTCTTGGGAACTCTGCACAAAAGGAGCAAAGGATTCCATGTTCGCAACCTTGGTCCTATTGAAAACGGGCAGGGCAGTAACAGCATTGCTGAGACAGCCCACATGATCAGATAACCTGCCCACATTCAGTTGTGCTGTAGAGCAGAGCGTGACCAATGCCAAAGGGATCATAGCCCAGCGAGGTCAACCCTTTGGGTACAGGAAGGGTTGCATCTAAACTGGAAGGGCATCAATATTCTGACCGGGTAGGTTTGCTAATGTCACACGGGAGAATTTAAACTAGTTTGGCAGGGGGGTGGGAACCAAAGCAAAGATGAATTAGCTGAAAGTGAACCAGACAATAGGGCCAGTAAGACTCAGAGGAAGAGCAGACAGGGTGTGGTTGCTGATCAAAGAGGGTCTGGTGGACTGAAGTGCATTTGTTTCAATGCAAGAAGTGTAACAGGTAAGGCAGATGAACTTAGTTCCAAATACTAACCCAAGCTTTTATGATGTTGCTATTACAGAGACTTGGTTAAGGGAAGGACAGGATTGGCAGTTTAACGTTCCAGGATACAGATGTTTCAGGCGGGATAGAGGGGGATGTAAAAGGGGTGGGGGAGTTGCACTACTGGTTCAGGAGAATATCACAGCTGTACTGCGGGAGGACACCTCTGAGGGCTCATACAGCGAGGCAATGCGAGTAGAACTCAGGAATAGGAAGGGTATAGTCACAATTTTGGGGGTTTATTATAGGCAGCCCAACAGCCAGCAGGAGAAAGAAGAATAGATATTTAGGCAAATTTTAGCAAGGTGTAAAAGTAACAGGGTTGTTGTGGAGGGAGATTTTAACTTCCCCTATATTGACTGGGACTCAGTGCTAGGGGAGTGGATGGGGCAGAGTTTGTAAGGAGCATGCAGGAGGGCCTAGTCAAAGAGAAAAAGGAAGCATTTGTCAAGGATAGGAGGCTGGGAACACGTGAAGCAAGTGTGGAATACAAGGAAAATAGAAAGAAACTTAAGCAAGGAGTAAGGAGGGCTAAAAGGGGGCACGAAAAGTCATTGGCCAGCAGGATTAAAGAAAATCCCAAGGCTTTTTATACATATATAAAGAGCAAGAGGGTAGCCAGGGAGAGGGTTGGCCCACTCAAGGACAAGGGAGGGAATCTATGCGTGGAGCCAGAGGAAATGGGCGAAGTATTAAATGAGTACTTTGCGTCAATATTCACTAAAGAGAAGGACTTGGTGGATGATGAGTCTGGGAAAGGGTGTGTAGATAGTTTGAATCATGTTGAGATCAAAAAGATGGTGGTACTGCAGTTCTTGAGAAACATTAAGGTAGACAAGTCCCCAGGGCCTGATGGGATATACCCCAGAATACTGAGAAAGTTGAGAGAGGAAATTGCTGGGGCCTTGAGAATTCTTTGTATCCTCACTGGCTACAGGGGAGGTCCCAGAGGATTGGAGAATAGCCAACGTTGTTCCTTTGTTTAAGAAGGGTAGCAAGAATAATCCAGGTAATTACAGGCCGGTGAGGAAATTATTGGAGAGGATTCTTCGAGACAGGATTTACTCCCACTTGGAAATAAGTGGACGTATTAGCGAGAGGCAACATGGTTTTGTGAAGAGGAGGTCGTGCCTCACTAACTTGATTGCGTTTTTCAAGGAAGTGAGGTGAGGATAGGGCAGTGGATGTTGTCTACATGGACTTCAGTAAGGCCTTTGACAAAATCCCCCATGGCAGACTGGTACAGAAGTTGAAGAAACTTGGAATCAGAGGGGAGCTGGCAAGGTGGATACAGAAGTGGCTTGGTCATAGAAGTCATGATGTGGAGATGCCGGCGTTGGACTGGGGTAAACACAGTAAGAAGTTTAACAACACCAGGTTAAAGTCCAACAGGTTTATTTGGTAGCAAAAGCCACACAAGCTTTCGGAGCTGCAAGCCCCTTCTTCAGGTGAGTGGGAATTCTGTTCACAAACAGAGCATATAAAGACACAAACTCAATTTACATGAATAATGGTTGGAATGCGAATACTTACAACTAATCAAGTCTTTAAGAAACAAAACAACATGAGTGGAGAGAGCATCAAGACAGGCTAAAAAGATGTGTATTGTCTCCAGACAAGACAGCCAGTGAAACTCTGTGGGGGTTACAAATAGTGGGACATGAACCCAATATCCCGGTTGAGGCCGGGATATTGGGTTCATGTCCCACTATTTGTAACCCCCACAGAGTTTCACTGGCTGTCTTGTCTGGAGACAATACACATCTTTTTAGCCTGTCTTGATGCTCTCTCCACTCATGTTGTTTTGTTTCTTAAAGACTTGATTAGTTGTAAGTATTCGCATTCCAACCATTATTCATGTAAATTGAGTTTGTGTCTTTATATGCTCTGTTTGTGAACAGAATTCCCACTCACCTGAAGAAGGGGCTTGCAGCTCCGAAAGCTTGTGTGGCTTTTGCTACCAAATAAGCCTGTTGGACTTTAACCTGGTGTTGTTAAACTTCTTACTTGGTCATAGAAGACAGAAGGTAGCAGTGGAAGGGTGCGTTTCTGAATGGAGGGCTGTGACAAGTGGCGTTCCTCAGGGATCAGTGCTGGGACCTCTGCTGTTATATATTATATAAATAAATGATTTGGAGGAAAATGTAACTGGTTTGATTAGTACGTTTGTGGACGACACAAAAGTTGGTGGATTTGCGGAAAGCAATGAGGACCATCAGAACACGACAGACAGTTACCCGCAGATCTGACCAAAGAACACACCCATCAACTCAACAGACTGATCAAGACCTTTGATCCGGACCTTCAGAGCACCCTCCGTGCTCTCATCCCACGTACTCCCCACTTTGGAGATCTCTGCTGCCTCCCGAAGATACACAAGGCAAACACACCTGGCCGTCCCATCGTATCGGGCAATGGGACCCTGTGCGAGAACCTCTCCGGCTACGTCAAGGGCATCCTGAAAACCATTGTACAAAGAACCCCCAGCTTTTGTCACAACACTATGGACTTCCTACAGAAACTTCCACACATAGAGCAGTTGAACCAGGAGCACTCCTCGTCACAATGGATGTCTCGGCACTCGACACCAGCATCCCCCACGACGATGGCATTGCTGCAACTGCCTCAGTACTCAACGCCGACAACTGCCAATCTCCAGATGCAATTTTACAACTCATCCGCTTCATCCTGGACCACAATGTTTTCACCTTCAACAACCAGTTCTTCATCCAGACACACGGAACAGCCATGGGAACCAAATTCGCACTTCAATATGCCAACATCTTCATGCACAGGTTCAAACAAGACCTCTTCACTGCACAGGACCTTCAACCGATCCTATACATTAGATACATCGATGACATTTTCTTCCTTTGGAGTCATGGCGAACAACCCCTGAAACAACTACATGATGACAACAAGTTCCATCCCACCATCAGACTCACCATGGACTACTCTCTGGAATCGGTTGCATTCTTGGACACACGCATCTCCACTAAGGACGGTCACCTCAGCAACTCACTATACCGCACGTCCACAGAACCTCACGATGCTCCACTTCTCCAGCTTCCACCCTAAACACGTTAAAGAAGCCATCCCCTACGGACAAGCCCTCCGTATACACAGGATCTGCTCAGAGAAGGAGGATCGTAACAGACACCTCCAGACGCTGAAAGATGCCCTCATAAGAATAGGATATGGCGCTCAACTCATCAACAGCGAAAAACCACACCAACCTCCTCAGAAGACAAACACGGGACACGGTGGACAGAGTACCCTTCGTCATCCACTACTTCCCCAGAGCGGAGAAGCTACGACATCTTCTCCGGAGCCTTCAACATGTCATTGATGAAGCCGAACATCTCGCCAAGGCCATCCCCACACCCCCGCTTCTTGCCTTCAAACAAACGCACAACCTCAAACAGACCATTGTCCGCAGCAAACTATCCAGCCTTCAGGAGAACAGTGACCACGACACCACACAACCCTGCCACAGCAACCTCTGCAAGATGTGCCGGATCATCATCATGGATGCCATCATCTCCCGTGAGAACACCATCTACCAGGTACACGGTACATACACTTGCAACTCTGCCAACGTTGTCTACCTGATACGCTGCAAGAAAGGATGTCCCGAGGCATGGTACATTGGGGAGACCATGCAGACGCTACGACAACGGATGAATGAACACCACTCAACAATCACCAGGCAAGAGAGTGTTCTCTTCCTGTTGGGGAACACTTCAGCAGTCACGGGCATTTGGCCTCTGATCTTTGTGTAAACATTCTCCAAGGCGGCCTTCATGACACACGACAGCGCAGAGTCGCTGAGCAGAGACTGATAGCCAAGTTCCGCACACATGGGGACGGCCTAAGCCAGGATCTTGGGTTCATGTCACACTATCTGTAATCCCCACGACTTGCCTGGACTTGCAAAATCTCATTAACTGTCCTGTCTGGAGACAATACACATCTCTTTAAACTGTGTTTAACGCTCTCTCCACTCACATTGTCTGTACCTTTAAGACTTAATTACCTGTAAAGACTCACATTCCAACCATTATTTTGTAAATTGAGTTTGTGTCTCTGTGCCCTGTTTGTGAACAGAACTCCCACTCACCTGACAAAGGGGCAGCTAGTGGCTTTTTCTACCAAATAAACCTGTTGGACTTTAACCTGGTGTTGTGAGACTTCTTACTGTGATACAGCAGGATATAGATCAGTTGGAGACTTGGGGGTGGAGAGATGGCAGACGGAGTTTAATTTGGACAAATGTGAGGTAATGCATTTTGGAACGTCTAATACACATAGGAAATATACAGTAAATGGCAGAACCCTTAAGAGTATTGATAGGCAGAGGGATCTGGGTGTACAGGTATGCAGGTCACTGAAAGTGGCAATGAAGGTGGAGAAGATAGTCAAGAAGGCATACGGCATGCTTGCCTTCATCAGCCAGGGCATTGAGTTTAAAAATTGGCAAGTCATGTTGCAGCTTTATAGAACCTTAGTTAGGCTGCACATTGAATATAGTGTTCAATTCTGGTCGCCACACTTCCAGACTTTGTGGAGGGTACTGAAAAGATTTACTAGGATGTTGCCTGGTATGGAGGGCATTAGCTATGAGGAGAGGTTGAAGAAACTTGGTTTGTTCTCACTGGAACGACGGAGGCTGAGGGACGACCTGATAGAAGTCTACAAGATTGAGGGGTGTGGACAGAGTCGATAGTCAGAAGTTTTTTTCCCCCAGGGTGGAAGAGTCAATTCCTAGGGGGCACAGGTTTAAGGTGCGAAGGGCAAGGTTTAAAGGAAATGTACGAGGCAAGTGTTTTTTTACACAGAGGGTGGTGGGTGCCTGGAACTCACTGCCAGGGGAGGTAGTGGAAGCAGATACGATAGTGACAAATACATGATGAGGATGGGAATGGAGGGATATGGTCCCCTAAAGGGTAGGGGGTTTTAGTTCAGTCGGGCAGCATGGTCGATGCAGGCTGTGATTCTGATAGTGGCATTGGGGGCATGTCCTCTGTCAGTAACCTGGAAGAATCTGCATCCCGCTGCGCTGTAAATGATTTAGTTGTTCTCCACCAGGGACAGCGCACACATTACTCCCTCCTCCTTTGAGATTTACAACGAACTCACCTATGACTTGCTGAGCACTGCTCCTGCGGTAAATAACAAACCTTAAAACTGTGTGAGGATAAGAATGGAAATTCCTATGTGCAAAACCTGACCTGGATCAATGTGGTTGATGCAGAAGAAGCCTGGAAAATTGGCCATAAAAACCAAAGCATAGCCAGCATGCAT
The DNA here is from genome assembly GCF_964213995.1 of Mustelus asterias. Lineage (NCBI taxonomy): Eukaryota > Metazoa > Chordata > Chondrichthyes > Carcharhiniformes > Triakidae > Mustelus > Mustelus asterias. The sequence continues at coordinate 128,984,311 of NC_135807.1, forward strand.
ATAAACCAAAACTCCAGCATGAGTCACCGCATCTTCTCTATTCGGATCCTGCATGTATCTGAAGACTGGTAGTCTGGTCAGGCCGAAGAGCCTGTTCCTGTGCTGTAATTTTCTTTGTTCCTGACAGAGCAAACAGGATAACCGTCCTCTGATTATCTGTCTTCTGTTAAAGTCCTTCTCATTTCAGAGTGGAAAATAACTGGTGGGATTCTCTGGCCCCATCCCTCTGCTCCGTGGCATGTCTCTTGGCGACAGGCGGCAGCCCGCCATTGGCTGACAGCAGGATCAGACAGCCCCACCACTGCGGATGGGATTTCCTATTGAATCCACCCCACGTCAAGGGGAAATATGTGGCAGAGTGAAGTCGGAAGATCGTGCCCAATTTTCAAGCATAGGAGAAGATTGCGAGAATGATTCAAGGCCATTCTTGTTTTGCGTTGAATTGGAAACATTCATTTGAATTCCTGAAATCCAATCAGAAGCTACCATTTGCTGAGAATTGGATTTTATGGTAATTAAGCCAAAAATACAGATAGAGGGATTTGGCCTCACTGACCACATTAATTATAAACCCATCAGAACACTTAGAAGCTCTTGCAATCCTGTTTTTCTTTCAATAAAAGAAATCTACCCATGTTGGAGATCGTGAGCCAGGAACTCGAAGAGATATATAAACTGAGCAGTGTACGAAATCCTGCCCATGACTCTGTCCCTGTAGAATTCATTTCAGAATTCACCCCAAAACAGCTGTACTTTCATTACAATAATTCACTCTCTGGCCTGCTTAAACCATAGTTTCCAGCACCCGGGCCAATATCGCACACACTTACAAATTGGCACCAAAATGCAGCAATAACAAGCTTTATTGGCCTACGAAATGTAGAACAAGACCAGCTGAGGGACAATCTGGCCCATCAAAGTCTTGGCACAAGACAGCTTGCAAAAAAAGTTGTCAGTTTTAACATATAGTTCTTTTTCAAAATTAAAAATAAATCACTACCCTAGTGAGAAAGTGGGGACGGGAAGAGGTCTGTCAACTTAAAATATTGTCCATTAAAAAAATTAAGAAACAAAACTCACCTACCCAAGAGCAGAACTCAACAGAGCTCAATGGCAGGCTGCAATGGACCTGCCATTCTACATAGAACCGCAGAATCCTTACAGTGCAGAAAGAAGCTATTTGGCCCATCGAGGCTGCACCAACTCTCCAAACAAGCATCGTACCCAGGCTCTCCCCTCAGCCCCATTTCCGTAACCCCGTGCTAATCCACCTAACCTGCACATCTTTGGATACTAAGGGGCAATTTACCATGGCTAATCCACCTAACCTGCACATCTTTGGATACTAAGGGGCAATTTACCATGGCTAATCCACCTAACCTGCACATCTTTGGTGTGTGGGAGGAAACCAGAGCACCCGGAGGAAACGCACACAGACACTGGGAGAACATGCAAATTCCACACAGATAGTCACCCAAGGCCGGAGTCGAACCCGGTCCCTGGCGCTGTGAGGCAACAGTGTTAACCACTGTGCCACCCTACATGCGACAGGTCTTACTATATTTACTGGTGGACTTTCTTATTGCTATTGCACAGTGGGGAGGTGGTGGTGCAGTGGTATTATTGCTGGACTAGTAAACTAGAGTAATACTCCAGGGACCCAGGTTCGAATTCCACTACAGCAGGTGGTGGAATTTGAATTCAATATTTACAAAGAGGAAATCTGGGATGACCATTGTTAATTGTCAGGAAAAATCCATCTGATTCACTAATGTCCTTTAGGGAAGGAAATCTGGCATCCTAACCTAGCCTGGCCTACATGCGACTCCAGACGGACGGTACAGTGGTTAGCACTGCTGCCTCACAGCGCCAGGGACCCGGGTTCAATTCCAGCCTTGGGCATTAAACATACATAGAAACCGTACAGTGCAGAAGGAGGCCATTCGGCCCATCGAGTCTGCACCGACCACAACCCCACCCAGGCCCTACCCCCACATATTTACCCACTAATCCCTCTAACTACACATCTCAGGGACAATTTTTAACCTGGCCAATCAACCTAACCCGCACATCTTTGGATGGTGGGAGGAAACTGGAGTACCCGGAGGAAACCCACGCAGACACGAGGAGAATGTGCAAACTCCACACAGACAGTGACCCGAGCCGGGAATCGAATCCAGGACCCTGGAGCTGTGAGGCAGCAGTGCTAACCACTGTGCTACCGTGCCGCCCAGTGGCATTGTCTGTGTGGAGTTTGCACATTCTCTCCGTGTCTGCGTTGGTTTCCTCCGGGTGCTCCGGTTTCCTCCCACAGTCCAAAGATGTGCGGGTTAGGTTGATTGGCCGTGCTAAATTGACCCTAGTGTCAGGAGGTTTGCAGGATAAATATGCGGGGTTACGAGAATAGGGCCTGGGTGGGACTGTGGATGGTGCAAACTCGATTGGGCCGAATGGCCTCCTTCTGCACTGTAGGGATTCTATGATGGTTGGCTTAAAAATGTCTTCAAGGCAATTAGGGCTGAACAATAAATGGCGGCATGACACCCACATCCCGTAAGTGAATTTAAAAGGAAGTATTCCCCACCAGCATACGGAAGTCAGCCTCGACTTTATCTACTTTTATAACCTTCACAAGTGTTGAGCTCTTGAAAACCAGCCACATCAAAATTAAATAAATATTTTAAAAGAATTACTGCGGTTTTAGCAACGCTGCTACTTTGAACTCCATGACAAACAGGAGTTAGCCGCCAACTACTACTTTTCAACATCTCTGACTGGCAGTTTCTTACCGAGTGCTGGTTGCAGAGGGATCGCTGTTCAGTGCAATCGACTTTTGCGATTTTAATATCACTTAGGCCAGGGAACTCCTGCTTGGCAAGTTGCTCCCAGGTCGGTGCTAGACTTTTACAATGGCCACACCTATTGACAAAGACAGAGAGTGTGTGGATTATTGGTGGAGTTACTTGGTGTTAAAGTGCCGAACCTCTTCCACATGCTGTACAGAAGTGCCTGAAAAGGAATAGCTGCGTTATACTGTCAACTAGTGAGCAAGTGTGGAGGGGGCCAGACCCCCTGCTGTAACTGACACTCCTCAAACGAATCCTGCACCAACTAGTGGCGTTCCTCAGGGATCAAAGCTAAATGATTTGGAGGAAAATGTAACTGGTTTGATTAGTAAGTTTGCGGACGACACAAAGATTGGTGGAATTGCGCATAGCGATGAGGACCATCAGAGGATACAGCAGGATATAGATCAGTTGGAGACTTGGGTGGAGAGATGGCAGATGGAGTTTAATCTGGACAAATGTGAGGTAATGCATTTTGGAAGGTCTAATACAGATGGGAAATACAAAGTAAACGGCAGAACCCTTAAGAGTATTGATAGACAGAGTGATCTGGGTGTACAGGTACACAGGTCACTGAAAGTGGCAACGCAGGTGGAGAAGGTAGTCAAGAAGGCATACGGCATGCATGCCTTCATCGGCTGGGGCATTGAGTTCTTTGTTCTTTCCGAAAGAGGTGTAATTCACAGCAGAACAGAAATTGAGAACCGAATTCTGCACTGTAGGCAAGAGGACTGTAGGCTACTGATAGCGTTCAAGTATCAGTGCCCACAAACCTGTCTCACTGGTCTCAGAGACTGCATGGCACTTTAGAAATAAATTTAAATGCCCAGCTCATTCAGATGATAGCCTCATATTCAAGGAAATATTGTAGTCCTCAAGCCAGCATTTATCTCAGGGCCAATCTTCTCTCTTAACTGGGCTTTCTGATGCACACACTACCTTTATGGAAGACGTAACCAATCCCACATGGGAGACTCAAAGAAGGCACATAGGATACAGGGTAATTTGATGATGTAGGTTCATAATTCACTCAGTCGTAGGAGACAGAGGGTGATGACAGAAAGCTGCTTTAGTGAGTGGAAGCCAGTGTCCGGTGGCGTACCACAGGGATCAGTGCTGGGTCCCCTATTATTCATCATTTATATTCACAACATAGGTGACTGTGAGGGGTAGGATTAGCAAGTTTGCAGATGACAGAAAGATTGGCCAGGTGGTTGACAGTGAGGCGGAGTGTCTTGGGCTACAGGAAGATATAGATGGGATGCTCAAATGAGCAGATAAGTGGCACGTGGAATTTAACCCTGAAAAGTAAGAGGTGATGCACTTTGGAAGGAGTAATTTGACCAGGAAGTATTCCATGAACGGCATGACACTAGGAAGTTCTGCGGAACAAAGGGACCTTGGCGTGTTTGCCCACAGATCTCTGCAGGTGAAAGGGCATGTTAGTAGGATGGTGAAAAAGGCTTTTGTACAGAGTTGTATAGAACTTTGGTGAGGCCACAGCTAGAGTAGTGTGTGCAGTTCTGGTCGCCACATTGTAGGAATGATGTGATTGCACTGGAGGGGGTGCAGAAGAGATTCACCAGGATGCTGCCTGGGATGGAACATTGAAGTAATGAAGAGAAGTTACGAAGACAGTGGTTAAATAGGTCAGATCATGTTATTGAAAGTTAGGTGATTGCTCTGAAGTTCCACTGTAGGAGCAAGGCTCACAAATCCATACTGGTGGTGACGGACTGCAAAATCTTTGCCAGATGTTTATCCGGTCCGTTTGAGTGGATGCTGAAGACCTCGTGGGTATTTCAAAGAGAATAACATTCGAAGGGGTGCCTGAGGCAGCTGTGCTCCCTCAAAGAATGTAGTAAGAAGTCTAACAACACCTGGTTAAGGTCCAACAGGTTTATATGGTAGCAAACGCCACTAGCTTTTGGAGCGTGCTGTTCCACTCCACCTGACGAAGGAGCAGCACACTCCGAAAGCTAGTGGTGTTTGCTACCAAATAAACTTGTTGGACTTTAATCTGATGTTGTTAGACTTCTTACTGTGTTTACCCCGGTCCAACGCCGGCATCTCCACATCAAAGAATACCAGCCAACTCTGGCCATTCTCCATTTGTGGGACATTGCTTCTGGTGATATCTTTATATACTGGGTTCACAACAGTGCAAAAATTGGCCACAAGATGGTCTGTACCAACTCCAAGGATGCACAGTCAGATGAAAGTTCAGTGGGATCAAGCATGAGTGACATCTGGTGGCAGTTAAAGAACAGGACCTCTCCGAACTGGGATCTAGGTATCATTTCACACAAATTCCAGAAAACCCCATGCCAGTGTACAACCAACTTCCAGGTTTTTAAGTTACATCTTATGGGTTTTGTCCCATGGGGGAATGTGGGTAGCACCTGAAGTGAAAAGCTAATACCGTACCAGCTTTTCAGCCCTCACTGACTCTTCACTTGGTTTTCCATGACACTGTGTTCTAGCCAGAGATTCCACTTTCATGGGACAGCATCAACAATGTCAAATCCCAATTCCTTTTCGTCAATCCCCAAAACCCCCCCCCATGTTACGGAGATGTCACAATGTTTTCCTTGTTGTAGTTAAAACTATCGTTCCCCTCAAGTAGCCAGACAAAGTCACGGAGTGGTTTAAGCTGACTTATTACTGGAGAATGCTGACCCAATCTTTAAGACCAGTCTGAGTGCAGAATTCAGAAATACACAAGCAATTAGAGTTTCAAATTTGATTACAAGGAATCAAAGTATAGGAGTTATCACTATCCACTCACAGTTATTGATTAAGGTTACATCATGCATACAGAAGGGTGTAGTGTCCAATTATAACTTATGTAATGATAGCTATATCTCTGACAATGGTATATCAACCTCATTTTCCACTGATCCCTGTTCCAATGGGCAAACATGAACTGCAGATAAACATCGTTCAATTAAATGATCCTGGACTCTTATCTGGGTCTGCGTTAATCAAGGCCTGTGGTTTTCACGTAGCTTTCTCTGTGTGACTGAGGCACAGCTTGCAACTAATACGATTTTTAAACTCTCACCCCTCCAGGATGAAGGGTCATCCAGATTCAAAACGTTGGCTCTTTTCTCTCCTCACAGATGCTGTCAGACCTGCTGAGTTTTCCAGCATTTCCTGTTTTTGTTTCAGATTCCAGCATCCGCAGTATTTTGCTTTTATTTATTACAGGTCCTCACCTATACGCTGATTAGAGCGGGGAGTTCTTGAAATTAACCGAACGTGTTCAATCCTTTTGACCTGACCTACCTCTCCCTTCATTATTAGCCACAGAAGAACACATTACTCACCAGGGAGCAAAAAACTTCACAAACGTCACCCCCATGGCAATGGTCTGTTCAAAGTCACTTTCTGTCAAGGTGATCACGCTGTACTGCAGTGAGGGAAGAAATAGAGAGTCATTCTGAATGTAAAGAATACACAGCTTTAGACCAAAATAATCCTCAAGTCTCTCGTTCCATCCCATTCAAGATCCCCAGTGGCTTAACCTAGGCCCTGTCGGATGGCAAGCTGAGAAACCTCCGTAACTTTATAATTTTCATAACTCAGTTAGCCCGTATTCCCTCTTCAAACGTAGGGGGAATGTACCTGGTCTCCCCTCCATGACAGCACATCTGGGATACAGACCTCCAATGGATAGAAGTGGCCCTCCCAATGCGACCTGACATGGTTCATTTTTACATCAATCCTGTTGGGTCCTTGTATAGAGAAAATATCCCCAAAGAAGAAGAAAATATTTACATGCCAAACCTTTAAAAAAAAAATCATTTCCTGATAGCTAATCTTCTAGACTGACCCACCCAACCTTGTTTCATCTTGTTTACAGAATTTCTCAAGTGCAGTTTCTTTTTATAAGATAGACTAAAATTAGAAGCAAGAGCAGAAATGAAAACATGCTTATTGTATATTTAGATCGGACAGTAGAGTATTCAAAGAAAAACAAAATTAACTGAGTATAAGGTGTTTTTCCTTTCTAAAAGAACTGCTGCTCTGTGGCTTAGCCCAACATGAAGATTTCCAACTGAGGTGATTTCCCGAGATAAAATTATATTGATTTCAATAATCTATTCATACACACCAGCTTAAACCTGCAAATCATTTCCTATCAAGACTTAACCCAAACTAGTGTGAACGCCACATATTATATTTGCTCAATGACCATAATTACCAACACTTAGAAAGATTGGGAGAGAGCATTTTAGTCTAATAAAATATCATTAAAGAATTGAATCGACAAATCCATCCTGCAGAACTGAACTTCCCCAACTGCAAGTTAAAACTACATTGCTCATGCAAGGCTGCTGTCTGAGACTACCGGAAATATCTTAAATACCGGTTCCTTCTCCTCTGGTTGATCATCTTCCTCGATATGTTCATCACTTTCCTGATCTTCTTCAGGGGCTTCAGCTGTCTCTAGCTGGGAGTCCACATATTCCTTTAGAGAGTCCAGATCTCTCTTCCCCTTGTATTGATCAACCTAAGAAAGAGGCAAAATCAGAATCACCTGGGATGTTTGGAGAGAGATTTTATGATTCAAAGTATTCCTCAAAAAGCCACCCTTTATTCTTTGCACTGGATCTTCCACGTTTGGGCAAAGAGATTGTTACAATCAGTCGAAAGGCAGCAAACAACATGCACTTACCCCACAGAATTTCTTTCCCTTGCCTCTTCCATCATTACACACTTGCATATCATAGAATAGAATCCCGACAGTGCAGGAGGCCATTCAGCCCACGGAGTCTGCACTGACAACAATCCCACCTATCCCCCTAACCCTACTAGCCCACCCCTGACATTAAGGGACAATTTATAATGCCAATCAGTCCAAACCGCACAAGTTTGGACTGTGGGAGGAAACCCACGCAGACATGGGGAGAACGTACAAACTCCACACAGACAAGACAGTCACCGGAGACCGGAATCGAACCCGGGTATCTCATAGAATTCCTGCAGTACAGGAGGCGGCCATTTGGCCCATCGAGTCTGCACCAAACACATCCCACCCAAGCCCTATTCCCATAACCCCACACATTTGCCCTGCTAATCCCCCCCGACACCAGGGTCAATTTAGCATGGGCCAATCAACCTAATCCACACATCTTTGGACTGTGGGAGGAAAGCGGAGCACCCGGAGGAAACCCACGCAGACACGAGGAGAAAGTGCAGACTCACGCAGACAGTGACCTGAGGCCGGAATCGAACCTGGGTCCCTGGCGCTGTGAGGCAGCAGTGCTAACTACTGTGCCACCATGCCGCCCATAAACACGGGCAAACACGATTTGATATATGGGGACCGGGATGCATTATCAATCCCTTTAATCATATTTTGATTTAATGTTTAAAAGTTTCCGTCGAGATTCTGTCTACTTTGATGCAGCATCCCTTCATAAAACTGCATTTTTAATTCATCCCATATTTATGTTGATCGAGTTTATTTGGTTAATGAAGGGAAGCCCAATTTGAAATGGATGGTGCTCCACACCATCTGCAGAAGAACATCTCTCCACTCCACTGCAGGGGAGGCAATGGCCTAGTGGTATTATCACTAGATTATTAATCCAGGAACTCAGCCAGTGTTCTGGGGACCCAGGTTCGAATCCCACCACGGCAAATGATGGAATTTGAATTCAATTTTAAAATATCTGGAATTAAGAATCTGCTGATGACCATGAAACCATTGTTGATTGTCGGAAAAACCCATCTGGTTCACTGATGTCCTTTAGGGGAGGAAATCTGCCGTCCTTACCCAGTCTGGCCTACATGTGACTCCAGAGCCACAGCATTGACTCTCAACTGCCCACTGAAATGCCACTCAGTTCAAGGGCAACTAGGGATGGGCAATAAATGCTGGCCAGCCAGCGACGCCCATGCCCCATGAATGAATTTTAAAAAGACAGAGATTTACTCTGTTAGATAAACTTTAGATATCACTACTGCACACACAGATCACCAAACGACAAAGCCATGAATTCCGGATGGTTCCAAAGGTCAGTCGAAGCTCCAAATTTCCTGGGGACCGTGGAAAGCAGCAGGTTGTTGAATGCGGACAGGAGCGAGGGGAGGAGAAATCCAACAAACAATTTAAAGTAAAAATGGATACTTGCTTTTTCACCATCCTTAAACCAGAGCAGGGTCGGATAGCCACGCACTTGGTTCTGCGAACACAACTGCTGATGGGCCGTGCAGTCAACCTAGAAAGAGACGCAGGGAAAAGGCTGCAGTCAGAAAGTGAAGCAATTTTTTTTATTTAGTAATGTCACAAGTGTTACATTAACACTGCCATAAAGTTACTGTGAAAATCCCCTAGTCGCCACACTCTCGCGCATGTTTGGGTAAACTGAGGGAGAATTTAGTATGGTTAATGTATCCAAACAGCACGTCTTTCGGACCACGGGAGGAAGCCACAGCACCTGGAGGAAACCCACGCAAACATGGGGAGAAAGTGCAGACTCCGCACAGTCACCCAAACCGGGAATTGAACCCGGATCCCTGGCGCTGTGCGGCAGCAGTGCTAACCACTGTGCCGCCAACAAATTGTTGGAGAGGATTCTACATCTAAAGTGAACTCTGATGATTCCTCACACACATTAGCCTGAAAACTGTCTATTTTCTTTTAATCTTGACAAATAAGTTATGTCAGGGAGAATTATTTTCCCTGAAAGGATTGTGGCCACCCTTCCCCCCACCCCCGCACCTTTAACTGGACAAAGAGGCAGACTTCCCAAAGAACCAAATACAGTCCAGATAACTAGGGAAATGGGACAGAAAGAATGTCTTAAAACAACTGAAGTTAAGAAACAGAGACCAGGGTATTGTTTGAGAGAATTCAGGGGAAAACAGAAAGCGTTGTGACTGAGAGTATTGCAGTAACCAGAGTTAATGTGGCAAAGCAGACTTCAGAGATAAATCAAAACCTCGATGCCATTTCTAGAGAGTCAGAGAAATGGTAGTTGAAGCAATTGTGAACAGTTTGTATAACAGTCAAGATAAAGAAATCCTGAAAGGGGAGTTGAAAATCCTGCATGCTGGATTCGGTGTTAAAAGTGGAGCAGAAGCTTTGCTTTAAATAGTCATTTGAAAAACTTGGACTGGATTTCAGAATGCAAACCGCTGAGGGAAAGCATTGTTGTAAAAGATTTGAAAGCATTTTGTTTGGGAGTGGAGTTTTAAAAAATCTCATGTAACAATCATCTGTTGGGGGAGGGGGGTGTGTGGATTTGGAAGATAAATCCACAGACATTCACTTGAGGTTCAGAGTGGAGAGTGTATTTGACCACAGCCATCTTGTATGTTTGAATGGACAGTGTGTTACTGAGACTGTTGTAGCTTCAGATATACTTTGTAATCTGTGTTAATCTTAAAATCGGAGGAAATTTGTTAGGCTAAGGGGGGAGTAGAGGAGTATTGTATCATCATCCAACTTTTCATATTTAATAAATGTTTTTTTTTCTTGTTGTTGAACTAAATAATGGTCATGTGATTCTGTTGCTCCACGTTTTCTAAATAAAAAGGAAAAGTTATGATCTTTTGAGCCAGGGTTCCATTCTGGGATCTTCCCGTCCAGTTATAACAACTGTGTTGGCCACAATTAGTAATCAGTGATCAGTCACCCATTTTTCTGGGATTGCAAGATTTTCTCAACTGTGACCAGTCCCGTCAAGCACTGCCTAAATATTCTACACCTGAGTGTCGGGATAATAAAGCACCCCAGTGACGTTGTAACGTGGGGGCTTCTCAAGAGAGTCCCAGATTACTAGGTAATGTCTGCAACCAAGATGGAGTACAAAGAACCATCATAGTCATAGAGGTTTACAGCATGGATACAGGCCCTCCAGCCCAACTTGTCCATGCTGCCCTTTTTTTAAAAACCACTAAGCTAGTCCCAATTGCTCGCATGGCCCATATCCCTCTATACACATCTTACCCATGTAACTATCTAAATGCTTTTTTAAAAGACAAAATTGTATCCGCCTCTACTACTGCCTCTGGCAGCTCGTTCCAGACACTCACCATCCTCTGTGTGAAAAAATTGTCCCTCTGGACCCTTTTGTATCTCTCCCCTCTCACCTTAAACCTATGCCCTCTATTTTAGACTCCCCTACCTTTGGGAAAAGATATTGACTATCCAGCTGATCTGTGCCCCTCATTATTTTATAGATCTCTATAAGATCACCCCTCAGCCTTCTACGCTCCAGAGAAAAAAGTCCCAGTCTATCCAGCCTCTCCTTATAACTCAATCCATCACTGTGAGTTCTTTTCCTCGCCCCACTCATGCTCCAGTAATTATGTTCAATTGTATTTTACTGTAACAGGAGATGACAGAAATGAGTCTCTGCAATTTGCGCTAATCTTAAATTGACTTTACAATAGCAAATAATGTAGTGGGTTATCAGACTATTTCGGGGGCTGTATTCCCCTTTGTCTAACATATCCTTATCAATAATCAAGCAGTCCTATCAAATCCTGTGATCTAAAGTACACACAGCTACACACACAATGTTGCCACACAGCCTTCACAACCGTTTGACGCCACACCTTGCTAATTTTCACATCCGAATGTTCAAACATCGATGCCAGTTGTTCCCATGTTGGAGCCAGAGCTTTGCAGTGTCCACACCACGGAGCAAAGAACTTGATAAAGTGTAAACCTGGAAAATATATGGGTTTTATCCTTAAATCACGTGTTACAGAAGTTGTCTTAAAAATAAACCGCACACAATTGTCTACATATCATTTCTGAGCATTCACCTGGAGTGCAAGGAAAATGTTCTCCGCAAAGCGCAGGGGACGACCAACTGAGTCAAGCTGGGTTGTGGGCACTGTTGGCAATGCCAGCTTCCCAAGAGAAGGTGGACCTTTCTTAGAATCTTAGAATCCCTACAGCACAGAAAGAGGCCATTCGGCCCATCGAGTCTGCACCGACCACAATCCCACCCAGGCCCTATCCCCATATCCCTACATATTTACCCACTAATCACTCTAACCTACGCATCCCAGAACACTAAGGGCAATTTTAGCATAGCCAATCAACCTAACCCGCACATCTTTGGACTGTGGGAGGAAACCGGAGCACCCGGAGGAAACCCACGCAGACACGAGGAGAATGTGCAAACTCCACACAGACAGTGACCCGTGCCGGGAATCGAACCCAGGTCCCTGGAACTGTGAAGCAGCAGTGCTAACCACTGTGCTACCGTGCCGCCTGGGACTGCTGCAGGTGAAGCCGCTCACGCAATGCTGTCAGGTGAGCAACTATGTGGGCACAGATCAGCTAGATAGTCACAGAATCACAGACCCAATAAGGATAAAGGAAGAACATGAGGCGAACGAATCAGGGTGGAGGGGAACCCGAAGGTGATGACGAACCTGCCGCCCCAAGTGGTGGGGGGGGGTAAACGGGTCTGGGAGGTCCCGCAGTGCATCCTATAGATCAGGGGTTTCCCACACTGGGTTTGGTGGGACGCTGGGGTTGCGGGGGAGGAAGAAAGGGGAGGAGGAGGAAGACAGGTGAGGGGGGAGGGAGTAAAGGAGAGCGCCGGAGGGGAAGTGGGCAGGGTGTGTGTGTTAGAATGTAGCATTCCAGCAGCACTCTGCTCATTTGGACCAAAGAAAAATCTAAACCTCCCCATTACAAGTGACAAAGTTCAGACCCAAGCACATTTTTAATAAGAGGACATGTTAATCGTGGAATTCACTATCACAGAAAGTAGTTGAGGCCCAAAACGTTGTCTGATTTCAAGTAGGTATAGCTCTTGGGGCTAAAGGGATCAAGGGATATGGGGAAAGGAGTGGGGCGGAGGGGGGGAGAAATCAGAAAATTGAATTTGATAATCAGCCATGATCAAAATGATGGCAGAGCAGCCCCGAAGGGCCTACCCCTGCTTCTATTTTCTACGTTTCTAATTACGGTAACATGTACAAAGAGTTCTATAAATTAGGATTGTGTGTGTTTGTCCCCACTGCACAAAAACAAACATCATTCTGTGGTTTGGCTCTTCAGCTCAATAAAAATGTCTCTCAGGATTCCTTCAGTGCTCTCGGGAGGTCAAATAGGTCCCGTGGTTGGGAAACCCTGCTATAGATAGCACACGCTGAAGCTGCAGGGCACCAATAACGGAGGCTCGCTCACAATTCCCTGCGTGTCCAACTTCTTGCCGCAGCCAGGCGGTCAGATTAAGCTACTTCCCATGAGAAGCTCAGGCAGGATAGGGAGGTCACACCGGAAGGGTTTACGGATTGCACAGTCGCTATTTAAAATATGACAGAAAACAGGAACAGCTCAAGGATGGATGGGATTCACAATTCTTTCCTTCATAAAAGAATATATCGATAATTGGGTTTAATTAGTTGCTCCAAGTTTCTTTGTGGCAAACCCAACTGATAAGTGGCTTGATGGCAGTCTAACACCAGTGCTTCTGTACTGAGTGGTGGTTCTTGATTGGAATATTTTCCAAGAGGCGCACAGGGAAAAGCCCAGTTTTCATCAAGTTCCCGAGCACCGGTGTTTGAATCGGAAGGACTGGTCTCACAGAAGGAACAAGGTATTCACATACTCCATCAAACCATGGACACAAGTCAACCAATCAGGACTATACTAAGTGTGCCACAGGTTAACGCATTCATTAATATCGTGTTTGTCTTTACAAATGGTTAAATATGTAGCAGACAGTTTAATGTTCCCACTAAGCAGTGAAATAAAAATTGTTAATTCCCTCCCCATTTTACTGGTTAAAGGGAAAGCTATGCTTTGAAGTGGTGCCAAAAAATAAAAAAGCCACTTCATAGAATCCTACAGTGCAGAAGGAGGCCATTCGGCCCATTGAATCTGCACCGACCACAATCCCACCCAGGCCCTATCCCCATAACCCCAAGCATTTACCCTAGCTAGTCCCTCTGACACTAAGTGGCAACTTAGCATGGCCAATCCACCCAACCCACACATCTTTGGACTGTGGGAGGAAATCGGAGCACCCGGAGGAAACCCACGCAGACACGGGGAGAATGTACAAACTCCACTCAGACAGTGACCCAAGCCGGCAATTGAACCCGGGTCTCTGATGCTGTGAGGTAGCAGTGCCAACCACCGTGCCACCCCTTTCTTTAAAAAGGGGAACTAAATCTCTGTCATTTGCATTTGCAGCACTCACCTGACACAATCTTTTAAAATATTCATTCTTGGGAGGTGAACATCGCTGAAGACCAGCATTGCACTCCCCATTACTAAGTGCCCTTGCGATGGCGGTGGTAGCTTCCTGCCTCAACCGCTGCAGTCCGTGCGGTGAAGGTAAACTCCCTGTACTGCTACTGGTCTCTCTCGGCTTTCCTGAAAGGAGTTTTGATGCAACTGAGTGGCTTGCTGGGTCACTTCAGGGGGCAGGTTTGAGTCAATTACACTGCTCTGGATCTACAGTCACATAGAAACATAGAAGATAGGAACAGGAGGCGGCCATTTGGCCCTTCGATCCTGCTCCGCCATTCATTACGATCATGGCTGATCATCAAACTCAATAGCCTAATCCTGCTTTCTCCCCATAACCTTTGATCCCATTCACCCCAAGTGCTCTATCCAGCCGCCTCTTGAATACATTCAATGTTTTGGCCACAACTACTTCCTGTGTTAATGAATTCCATAGGCTCACCACTCCTTGGGTGAAGAAATGTCTCCACACCTCCGCCCTAAATGGTCCACCTTGAATCCTCAGACTGTGACTTCTGGTTCTGGACTCCCCCACCGTCAGGAACATCCTCCCTGCATCTACCCTGTCTAGTCTGGTTAGAATTTTATAAGTCTCAATGAAATCCCCCCTCATTCATCCGAACTCCAACGAAAACAATCCTAACCTAGTCGATCTCTCCTCATACATCAGTCCCGCCATCCCCAGAATCAGTCTGGTAAACATGGAGGCCAGATGGGGCAAGAGGGAGAGATTTCCTTTCCTAAAGGACATTTAGTGAAGCAGATGGGTTTTTAAACAACAATCCAGTATTTTCATGACAGTTGTTCATTCGAATATGCCAATTTATCAAATTGAATTGAATTCCACCAAGCTGTTGAGGTGGAATTTTTTTGCCCCGCCTGCAGCGTGTTTATCAGCGGTGGAGGTCACCCATCACTGGCCAGTGACGGGATCTTCCAGTCCCGCCACTGTCAACGGGGCTTCACGTTGTCCACACCCTCTACAGCTGGGGAACCCGTGGCCGGGAGAGCGTCGCGATCGTCGGGACCGGAACATCCCGCTGGCGGGAATGGCCGGAAATCTTCAGGTCTCCATGCATCTGGATTACTGGTCCAGTAACATGCTCGGAATTAAACAACAGGTACGAGTTAATTAAAATCAGAAGGTGCTGGAAATACTCAGCAGGTCTGGCAGCATTTGTAGAGAGAAATGGTTAACAGGTGGAGTTTTCCTGTCCCGCCCGCCACGGGATTCGTAGCAGGCAGGACACGGACCCATGCAAAGGTCCGTTGGCCTCAGATGGGATTTTCCAGCCTTGGGACGAGCGCGGCCGGAAAATTCCATCCAACGTTTCAAATCCAGAATATCTGAAGAGTCATCATATTGGACTCAACTCTTGTTCTCTCTCCACAGAGGCTGCCAGACCAGAGTATTGGTTTTTCTTTCCGATTTCCAGCATCCGCAATATTTTGCTTTTATACAAGAGAGGAGGGTTATTCTGCAAACTTTGAATAGGGATTAAAAGGTTACGATGAAACTCCAGTTCATCCAGACCTAGAAACACCGAACAAACAAACACTCAGCCAGCTGTCAAACCTACCTTGTGTAGTATGAAGCTTGAAGTTATTGGCCGATAGCTCAAACAAGCCTTGCTTGGCTTCTGGAAGAGTGGGAGGTTCCGGTTCAGATCCTATTTGCTGACAAGAATAAAGTTTTTTTTTAAAAAAATCAGGATTTTATTTCTCAGTTAATGGGAGATTAAATTGCAAAAGTACATCATTAGCAAAAGACTGTATCTCCTAAAGGAGATATCTCTCTGGATAACACACTACCTCCCTTCATCTCCTGAATCAAAATTCTTCCTCCCTTGCTGCAGAGAGACTGGGCAACCCTCTCAGCTCATTCGCTCACCCCAAATTTAATTCATCCAGCTGGTGAGGTAGCATCCTTGCCAGCTCCTGATGTGAAGCTCACACAGAGGCGTGATGGGGAACAGGTAAATATACAAACTCACCCAACAAAGGGAAGCAACTTCAATTATCAACAGCAGCAACTTATTGTCAAAATCAGGGCCCCCAACGCCGCACCCCGGGCCCCCAATGCCGCGCCCACGGCCCCCAACGCCGCACCCTGGGCCCCCAATGCTGCGCCCACGGCCCCCAACGCCGCGTCGGAGCACACCGTGTCAGATACTTTGAGATTAAGCTCAATTAATTTACAGAACAGCCTCCCGGCAAAAGCAGCAGATATTAATGAATACTGACTACGCTGACACACTTATAAAGAGACCACATCAATCCCTAAACACTGACAGCATTGGGAAGACAGACAAAAATGGAAACCTTAGATCGATACACATGACCTCAGTGAAAGAAACCATTTCTTGTGCTTACGTTTGTGCAGCAGTAAGTTCCTTTAGGAGAGAAGCAGCATAATTCTGACTGGGTGACGGGTTTGGTGAGCCGAATTTAAACCAGAATGCTTTAGTGCAATACATCACTTGTCCGAGACCAAATTCTTTGCCTCAATTGTCTTAATTCTATGGTAAATGTCTCATACTATTGCTATGTACCTCACAATGTTCCCTCCATGGGTAATGCAAGCTTTAAAGCCAAAGATCCATCATGTAACTTCTGTCACTTCTCACATGGGACGCAAGGTTTTTCCATACTCACTACTGCCGTGTTAACATCCTAGTGAAAATACCACAACCTCAAGATATGGGCAGCACGGTGGCACAACAGTTAGCACTAGTCCCTCACGGTGCCAGGGGCCCAGGTTCGATTCCGGCCTTGGGTCACTGTCAGTGTGGAGTTTGCACATTTTCCCCCGTGTCTCCGGGTGCTCCGGTTTACTCCCACAGTCCAAAAATGTGCAGGTTAGGTGGATTGGCCATGGTAAATTGCCCTTTAGTGACAGGGGGACTATCTAAGGTAAATGCATGGGGTTATGAGAATAAGACTTGGGTGGGATTGTTGCCGCCGCAGATTTGATGGGCTGAATGGCCTCTTTCTGCACTGTCGGGATTGTATGATTCCCCAGCTGTTTCTCTTCAGGGCGTACATGCCTGGGTTTCAAATATTTATGGTAATGGTTACAGATCCAAAAGGTAGTTAATTCATTAGCAAACCCTCGGGCAGTTACCCTCTTTTAAACACTGAATCCAACAAAAGATTGAGCAGGAAATGCTTCAGTGCAATCTTCAAAGCAGCAGTTAGCCCAAGGCAGCCATTATTCTGCCTCTCTCCAGCTTTGCTAAGCTGTGAGCGAGTTGGGGCAACGGTTAAAACACGCAGCTGCAGAGGTTTCAATATAACATCAAGGTTAGAATTTCAGACAGCGAATCAAACGCTTCAAGCGTTAACCTTACCTCAAGTGATCAAACTCCTTACATCGGAGATAGATGATTGCGGCTTTAGCTCCAGAAAGATGAGCACAACCCACCCAAGCTGACACGGTGCGGGATTGAGGGAGCACTGCGCGGTCAAGAGATTAAACCGTGACCCCGTTTTGCCCTTTCGGGGGTGTAAATGATCCCAGGACGCCGTTCAAAAACAAGCAAAACATCTCTCCCCGCCTCTCAGCTAAAATAGATCCTCAACCAGCATTACTGAAGGTGGTTAGCTGGTCACAATCACACTGCTGTCTGTTGGATCTTGCTGTGCACAAATGGCTGCCACATTTCCGACTTTACGAAGATGACCGCACTCCAAAAATACTTTAATTTATTCTTCTGGGATGGGGAATTGAGTTAATCATGGATCATAAAATCCCTACAGTGCAGAAGAGGCCATTCAGCCCATTGAGTCTGCACCGACTCTCTGACAGAGTACCTTACCCAGCCCCTATGCCCATAACCCTGCACATTTACCATCTAACCCACACATCGTCACACACTTGGGGACAATTTACCACGGCCAAACGACCCAACCTGCATATCTCTGTGGGAGGAAACAGGAGCACCCGGGGGAAGCCCACACAGAGATGGGGAGAATGTGCAAACTCCGCGCAGACAGAGACCCAAGGCCAGAATCAAACCTGGGGTCGCTGGCGCTGTGAGGCAGCAGTGCTAACCACTGTGCCACTTGATGCAGCAACAGGCCAGAGCTGGACATACCAAGATCAGTCAACAAGACAAAGAGCCTGACAAAATTGCCTCGTTACATTTGCAGGAACTCAGGTAACCACAGTGTTCACTGACTGGTGATGGCGCAGGGTAATACATTTGCATACTTCTCCCACAGCCACGCAAATTACTTTCTACCGATCTTTAAATATAAAACTGCACCTTCTGAAAATAAGGAACTGATACCTGGAGGCTTGACCAGTTATGGTGCAGAGCGCTACAATATTACTGAACAGTCTGGGTTCCTTAGCCAGCCATAGTGACTCTCCAATGTCAAATTTGAAAAAATACTCAAACTGACGTCAGGACTCAACATGAGGAAATCCTAACAAATTTATAATATTATTTTCCCAAAGTGCAAACCCAAGGATTATCCGTTTCATGCTCCTTTTGAAAAGTGAGCAGCTTACCAAAACTGGCAATGTAATGGAGTTAATTAACTTTAAAGTGTAAAGTTTATTTAGTGTCACAAGTAGGCTTACATTAACACTGCAACGAAGTTAGTGAAAATCCCATAGTCGCCACACTCCGGCGCCTGTTCGGGTACACCGAGGGAGAATTTAGCGTGGCCGATGCACCTAACCAGCACGTCTTTCCGACTGTGGGAGGAAACCGGAGCACCCGGAGGAAACCCACGCAGACACGGGGAGAATATGCAGACTCCGCACAGACAGTGACCCAAGCTGGGAATCGAACCCGGATCCATAGCGTTGAGAGGCAGCAGTGCTAACCACTGTGCCACCATGCGTGTAGGGGGAAAAATGTAGCCATTGATTAGCACAAAACTGCGCAGATTGCTCTACTGAGTAAGGGGTTAAGGTAGCAAACTTCAAACAACATCATATGGACTTTGAGTCAAGAACACAAAAATCAGACCTTAATGAAAGGTGTAAGTAGCTGAAGGGAACCCAAAGTTCCTCTTTTGACTTCGAACACTTGTAAATCATCCAGACAGCCAACAGTATCTCAATGAATAAAAGTTATTCCAAGCATCTCATAAGAGGTCACAGTGCTCATTCTTTTTTGAAGATAGTGGAAAAAGACCAAAAGCTGAAGATGATCTATGTTTGTCGGATGCAAAACTAACAGCTAAGCTTACCGAGCTATCACAATTATGAATTTCCTTTTTACGAATGTTACAAAAACCAAACTCCCAAGGGACTCCGAAAGCATACACTTCATCTTGCTCACAATGACACGTACACCATTTCTAGTTCACGATTCTGCACTTGCCAACCCTTCCCCAACAGGCTAAGTGAAAAGTGTAGAAGATTTTTCCAAAATAAAAAAATTACACAGAAGTTGGTGCAGGGCACGAGTTGGAAATGGATGAAGAGCTCATAAAAGATTGTGGAAAGCAAAATGGAGTAAAAGGTAAATAAAGCGAACAACAACTTGATTTTCTTCCTGCGTCAAGGAGCTGAATCAAAGCTTTAATCAAACTCCACCAAAACTCACACTATAAAAACAAATTGCTGTTCCAGGGACAAAAGCAGAAAATGCTGGAGAAACTCAGCAGGTCTGACAGCAGATGTCCAAAGATGCCCAAAGATATGTAGGTTAGGTGGATTGGCCATGCTAAATTTCCCCTCCGTGTCAAGGGGACTAGCAGAGATTACACGAATAAGGCCCGAGTGGGATTGTTGTCAGTGCAGGCTCGATGGGCCAAATAGTCTCCTTCTGCACTGTGGGGATTCTATGATCTATTCTATGATTAGCATCTGTGGAGAGAGAATAGAGTCTGGTTGATGTTTTGTCAGAGCTCAAACGAAGGGTTATCCTTACTCGAAACGTTGGCTCTCCCCACAGAAAATCAAGCTGTTGTCCGCTTGATTTACCTTTTACTCCATTTTGCTTTCCACAATCTTTTATGAGCTCTTCATCCATTTCCAACTCGTGCCCTGCGCCAACTTCTGTGTAATCTTTTTATTTGGAAAAATCTTCTACACTTTTCACTTAGCCTGTTGGGGAAGGGTTGGCAAGTGCAGAATCGTGAACTAGAAATGGTGTACGTGTCATTGTGAGCAAGATGAAGTGTATGCTTTCGGAGTCCCTTGGGAGTTTGGTTTTTGTAACATTCGTAAAAAGGAAATTCATAATTGTGATAGCTCGGTAAGCTTAGCTGTTAGATCTGGGGGTTTCTTCAGCATTTTCTGTTTTTGCTTCAAATTCCAGCATCCGCAGAATGTTGTCTTTAACTGTTCCAGGGAGACTGGCATTTCCCAATCAATGAATGAACATGAGGAATATCTAGTGATATTTAAAGAAAAATGCGTTTATCTGTTCATTCCGGTTATGCCTTAGACTGTAAAAATGTTTTAGTGTTTCAGTGTTATTAAAACCACTCATATATTGTCTACTTTTTTAATATGTACTGTTGTAAATAATTCAAGGCTTTTAAAAATTGGCACTTTGTTACAATATTGCTGTTTTCTATGGTAGACTCAAAACACAAAGTACAATTACAGATGCAATAAAAATCTTCCCTACAGTGCGGAGACCCAATACAGGCTGAGTGAGTGCTTTGCTGAACACCTCAGTTCAACATTGCCCAAGCTTCGCCAGTCACTTTAATTCTGTGCAGCACGGTGGCACAGTGGTTAGCACTACTGCCTCACTATTATTTAAACGGTGAAAAATTACAACATGCTACCATGCAGAGGGACCTGGGGGTCCTTGTGCATGAATCACAAAAACTCAGTCTGCAGGTGCAGCAGGTGATCAAGAAGGCAAATGGAATGTTGGCCTTTATCGCGAGAGGGATGGAGTATAAAAGCAGGGAGGTCATGCTGCAACTGTACAGGGTACTGGTGAGGCCGCACCTAGAGTACTGTGTACAATTCTGGTCCCCTTATTTAAGAAAGGATATATTAGCTTTGGAGGGGGTACAGAGAAGGTTCACCAGGTTGATTCCGGAGATGAGGGGGTTAACTTATGAGGAGAGATTGAGTAGACTGGGCCTGTACACATTGGAGTTTAGAAGGTTGAGGGGAGATCTTATAGAGACATAAGATAGAGGAGGGGCTAGACAGGGTAGAAGCAGCGAGGTTATTTCCACTTACAATGGAAACAAGAACTAGGGGGCATTGCCTCAAAATACAGGGGAGTCAACTTAAAACAGAGTTGAGGAGGAACTTCTTCTCCCAGAGGGTAGTGAATCTTTGGAATTCTCTGCCCAATGAAGCAGTAGAGGCTACCTCGCTAAATGTGTTTAAGTCACAGATAGATTTTTAACCATTAAGAGAATTAAGGGTTATGGGGAGCGGGCAGGTAAGTGGAACTGAACCCACTATCAGATCAGCCATGATCTTATGGAATGGCGGAGCAGGCTTGAGGGGCTAGATGGCCTACTCCTGCTCCTATTTCTTATGTTCTTATGTTCTCAGAGCGCCAGAGACTCAGGTTCGATTCTGGGCTTGGGTCACTGTCTGTGAGGAGTATGCACATTCTCCCCGTGTCTGCGTGGGTTTCCTCCGGGTGCTCCAGTTTCCTCCCACAGTCCAAAGATGTGCCAGTTACGTGGACTGGCCATGCTAATTGCCCCTTAATGTCCCAAAATAGGGGGGTTAGCAGGGTAAACACGAGCAGTTATGGGGATAGGGCCTGGGTAAGAGTCAGCACATTCTCAATGGGCCGAATGGTCTCCTTCTGCACTGTGGAGATTCTATGATTTTTTTTATTCATTCGTGGGACATGGGCGTCACTGACTGGCCAGCATCTCCTTCCTTGTTGCCCTTGAACTGAACGCCATTTCAGAGGGCAGTTGAGAATCAACCACTTTGCTGTGACTCTGGAGTCACATGTAGGCCAGACCAGGCAAGGACTGCAGATTTCCTCCCCTAAAGGACATTAGTGAACCAGATGGGGTTTTTCGACAATCGACAATGGTTTCATGGTCATCAGTAGATTCTTAATTCCAGATATTTTTTATTGAATTCAAATTTTGCCATCTGCCGTGACGGGATTCGAACCCGGGTCCCCAGAATATTAGCTGAGTTTCTGGATTAATGGTCTAGTGATAATACCACTAGGACATCACCTCCCCGTTCTCCACCTTGCGCGAAGCCTGACCTCTCCGTCTTTGGCCTGCTGCAGTGTTCCAATGAAACTCAACAAAAGCCAAAGTGATGACACCTCATTTTTTGACTCCGCACTCTATAGCCTTCTGGACAATCTGGGCCCCGTTTTTGTTCATGTTTGCTATTTGCTGGTTAGGTTTCTTCCTCAATCCCTTTCCTCTGCATTTGGGTGGCTGTGAGCCTGACATTCACACCTTATCTAGAACCACCACAAGCTTTGCCTTGCTGCTTCATCAAATGGCAAAGTGGTTAGCACTGCTGCCTCACAGTTTCAGGGACCTGGGTTCGAATCCTAGCTTGGGTTACTGTCTGTACGGAGTCTGCACATTCTCCGTGTGGGTTTCCTCCGGGTGCTCCGGTTTCCCCCACACTCCACAGAAATAACAAGTTATTTTTTTAAGGCGTAAACCATAGCCTTTTCTTTATTTACTTGTCCCATTACCGCCCACTTTAACTTTTCTGCTCTGTAACCCTGTGCCATTTTAACGTGCTCTGCCCTCCACAGTAACATGGACCTTCCCTTTTATTCTTCTTTCCACTCCCCCCTTTCATTTGCGCAAAACCTATTACATCTCGAACTTTCCTCCGTTCTGACGATGGGTCATGGACCTGAACAAAGAACAAAGAAAATTACAGCACAGGAACAGGCCCTTCGGCCTTCCAAGCCTGCACCGACCATGCTGCCCGACTGAACTAAAACCCCCTACCCTTCCGGGGACCATATCCCTCCATTCCCATCCTATTCATGAATTTGTCCAGACGCCCTTAAAAGTCACTATTGTATCTGCTTCCACTCCCTCCCCCAGCAGCGAGTTCCAACATGAACTCGCTTTCTCTCGCCAAAGGATGCAGACAGACCTGCTGAGTATTTCCAGCACTTTCTTGCTTATATTTGAAAAATCTCAATTTCAAGTGTTCTAAGCCATCACTTCCACTTCAGACATTTAGAAATACGGGAACAGAAGCAGAGCACTCGGCCGATCCATTTGTTTTCACCCCAGCAGCGGCCGAGTAAGTTCTTCCTTCGTTTCTCAGGCTAAGCAACATTGAAATGCTCCCACTATGCACAGCATTGAAGGAAAACTGGCATTTGTGGAGTTGTATTTCCACATGCTGGCCAGACTTTTCTTGCCATTCCCACCAGCGGGATCTTCCAGTCCCGCCGGTGGCGAACCCCTGCGTACAACGGGAAATCCGTTGGGGGATTGGGGGGGGGGGGGGGGGGGGGGGGGACAGGGGTGGGAGGAAAAGCCCACCCATCGCATTTTTACATCAATCAAAAACTGCTGGGAGTTTCGTATACAATTATCAAGCATTTCACTGCAGAATCATAGAATCCCCACAGTGCAGAAGGATGCCATTCCCGAGCCTGCACCGACCACAATCCCACCCAGGCCCTATCCCCACAACCCCATACATTTACCCTAGCTAGTCCCTCTTACACTAAGGGGTAATTTAGCACGGCCAATGCACCTAACCCGCACATCTTTGGACTGGGAGAGGAAACCGGAGCACCCGGAGGAAACCCACGCAGACACGGGGAGAACGTGCAAATTCCACACAGACAGTGACCCAAACTGGGAATCGAACCCACATCCCTGGTGCTGTGAGGCAGCACTGCTAACCACTGTGCCACCCAGCTTAAGAATCGGTTAATGCTTGATTGGCAAAAGCAGATTAATTGTAACAACACAGTTGACTGTTTGAAAGTTTTCTTGAGAAACACATTCAATCTCTGCAGCCCGATTGCAAATGGAAGCTAGAAGCTATAGCGCCTGCTTGGTTCAGAAGGAGGAGTCAAGTTGGTCAAAGCAACATCCAGTGGCTACACTGGCTTCTCACTCAGTGACAGTGTGCATTCCACAGAGCTCCCCAGCACAAGGATTAAGTGACTTCCGAAAGACTTACATCAGGTTCAGCATTCAGATTCTGCAACATCCAAGTTTCCAGCGACTGGAGATCTCTGGGTCCCTGGTATTTCACTGCTTCCTGGTCAAGTCTGAACAGCTTCAGCCTATCAGATAATCAAGAAAACCATTCACTATGATAGCAAACAGACTGCATATCTAATGCTATGTCACAATGCTGTCTGGTTATTAAAACAATTTTTTGTACAAAGCATCTGGCAAGATTAGAATGAACAAAAGCCTGTAGATATAGCATAGGGGCCATTCATCATTCAAAATCTATTAGAGGTTGAGAAGGCAGATAAAAGGGTTAAAATGTGGTTTAAATGCAGTTGAGTTGCTCGGGGCTCGCTGCAGTGATGAAGTTGCATATTACAATCACAGCAGCATTATTACTATGGATAACAATGTATTTCCAAATTACAGCATGTGCCATCTCCCTAGATTTGCTAACCAACTGGGCGGCACGGTAGCACAGTGGTTAGCACTGCTGCTTCACAGCTTCAGGGACCTGGGTTCGATTCCCAGCTTGGGTCACTGTCTGTGTGGAGTTTGCACATTCTCCTCGTGTCTGTGTGGGTTTCCTCCGGGTGCTCCGGTTTCCTCCCACAGTCCAAAGATGTGCAGGTTAGGTTGATTGGCCATGCTAAAATTGCCCCTTAGTGTCCTGAGATGCGTAGGTTAGAGGGATTAGTGGGTAAAATATGTAGGGATATGGGGGTAGGGCCTGGGTGGGATTGTGGTCGGTGCAGACTCGATGGGCCGAATGGCCTCTTTCTGTACTGTAGGGATTCTATGAACTGAAGGATAAATATCTGCAGGAAACACTGCACTTAACAGCACATTTTTATAGAATCCCTACGGTACAGGAGGAGGCCATTCAGCCCATCGAGTCTGCACCGACCACAATCCCACCCAGGCCCTATCCCCATAACCCCACACATTCACCCTGCTAATCCCCCCGACACTAAAGGGCAATTTAACATGGCCAATCAACCTCACCCGCACATCTTTGGAGCGTGGGAGGAAACCAGAGCACCCGGAGGAAACCCACGCAGACACGGTGAGAACGTGCAAACTTCCACACAGACAGTGACCCGAGGCTCGAATTGAACCCGGGTCCCCAGCGCTGGGAGGCAGCAGTGCTAACCACTGCGCCAGCTAAATCATTTGGTGTTCTTACTTCTACAAATTTATCAGCACGATCGCCAGGAACAAGAACGACCAACTTAACATAAACCAGCACACACTAAATGTTGCAAAACTAAAAAACTCCAGCACCCCCCCCACCCCCCAATTGCCTGATATATCGCTGACGTCTTCAAAGATTATACAGGGAGGCCCAACGAATGCGGATTAGTTTGCAATTCCCTTCGAGTTGGTGATTCTCCCTTTCCAGACCCTTAACGATGTTCAAAAATGTTTGCAGTTAAAATGTGCCCCACCCCACCCACACCACTTACGTAGGATATCCACGAACTCCATGGTCTGAACAGGTCTGTGTGTCTTTGGTGCAGTCAACTTTTGCTACATTTGCTGGAGGTGCTTCCATGCTGTTGTATTTGTCCCCGAGTTCATTCCACGTTGACTGGAGTCTCTGGCAATGGCCGCACCTGTCAAGAATGCACAGCACATTCAGTCGAATTGTTAAAGTGAGTGAAATTAATATTGATTTTTCCCCCCTCGAGACTAAAACCTGTGCCTCACACTAACTTCATTCTTATCACTCGATTTGTGAAAGAACAGACCTGCTGAAAGAAAGGAATGGCATTCATGTAACATCTTAATGATCTTCGTGGGGTGGGGGGGAACCAAATTACCTGAAGACTGATATCTACAATGGTGGGGACGTCAGGAGAAGATACTGAAAGATCAATCCACCCAGCTGAAGATATCCGTGACTGCTCCAAACCTAGAGAGTCATAGAGATACACAGCACAGAAAAGGCCCTTCGGCCCAACTCGTCCATGCTGACCAGGTTTCCAAATTGAACTAGTTCCATTTGCCTGCATTTTGTGGCACAGAGGCTCACATTTCTGCTCACGGCGCCAGGGACCCAGGTTCAATTCCCGGCTTGGGTCACTGTCTGTGCAGAGTCTGCAAAGGTTTCCTCCGGTTTCCTCCCACATTCTGAAAGACGTGCTTGTTAGGAGCATTGGCCATGCTAAATTCCCCCTCAGTGTACCCGAATAGGTGCCGGAGCGTGGCGACTAGAGGATTTTCACAGTAACTTCATTGCAGTGTTAATGTAAGCCTACTTGTGACACTAATAAATAAATAATATCTCTCTAAACCTTTCCTATCCATGTTTCTGTGGAGAGTTTTTAAAATTGTATTGGACTCTAATTTAATGGGAATGAGGACACTTCCTGAGCCTCCACCTCAAGTTAGTTGCTTAATTGTCCATCGCCATTCATGACGAGATGTGAAAGGACTACACAGATTTGACTTCTTGGTAATGGAATCACTTAACTCTGTCTACACCGCCTTAGATGCTGCTCCTGACATGGACTCCAGCACTCTTCATTGAACCAGGGTTGTTTCCCGGCCTTGAGGGAAATGCAAGGCCACAAAGTTACAGGTTGTACTCGGATACAATTCTGCTGCTGATGGCCACACACCCTCTCATGGGTGCCCTGATTTGAGCTGCTAGACCTGGGCGGCACAGTGGCACAGCGGTTAACACTGCTGCCTCACAGTACCAGAGACCCGGGTTCAATTCCCGGCTTGGATCATTGTGCAGACTCCACACAGCCATTCTTCCCCCGTGTCTGCATGGGTTTCCTCCCACAGTCTGAAAGACAGGCTGGTTAGGGTGCATTGACCGTGCTAAGTTTTCCCTCCGTGTACCCGAACAGGCGCCGGAGTGTGGCGACAAGGGGATTTCCACAGTAACTTCATTGCCATGTTAATGTAAGCCTACTTGTGACACTAATAAATAAACTTTAAAAAAAAAGCTGTTTCTAATCATTCCGCACAATGGTAGTGCCACAGAATTCAAGAGAAATTGTCCTCAATGTGAAGATGGTTTCCACAGAAAGAAAATGGTGGTCATTCCTAACAGCTGCATCATGGACAAAGGCATCTGCAACAGGTAGATAACCACTCCATCTGACGAAGGGGCAGCGCTCCGAAAGCTTATGGTATTTGCTACCAAATAAACCTGTTGGACTTTAACCTGGTGTTGTGAGACTTCTTACAGGTAGATTGGCCAGGGTGAGATCAGCTCGCATTTCCCACAGCACCTGCCACAGGCAACTTCTGACAGATAGATCTTTCCAGACTCAGCCAGCTTGGTCGGTCGTGGTGCTACCAAGTCACTCTTGGGCAATGGAACATTGAAGCCCCTCCCCCACCCAGAGTACAAGATGTGCCTCAGTGCTTCCTACAAGTTGTGTTCAACATGAAAGAGTGTTGATTCATCAGCTGAAGGAGGGTAGTTGATGGTAGTCAGCAGGGGGTTCCCTTGCCCACGTCTGAGCTGCAGCTATGAGAACAAAGAACAGTACAGCACAGGAACAGGCCCTTCAGCCCTCCATGCCCATGCTAATCATGATGCCCTAAATAAACTAAAAAAAAACCTTCTGCCCTTACTCAGTCCGTATCCATCTATTCCCTCCCTATTCATGTACCTATCCAGATGCCTCTCTAATGTTGCTAATGTGCCTGCTTCCACTACCTCCTCTGGCAGCGCGTTCCAGGCACCTACCACTCTCTGCGTAAAAAGCTTCCCCCCTTTCACCGTGAACCTGTGCCCCTTGTTGTTGACACTTCCACCCTGGGAAAAAAGCCTCTGACTATCCAACCTATCTGCACCTCTCAATTTTGTAAACCTCTATCAGGTCTCCCCTCAGCCTCCGTCTTTCCAGTGAAAACGATCCTCATTTATTCAACCTCTCCTCATAGCCAACATCCTCAAGATCAGGCAACATCCTGACGAACCTTCTTTGCGCTCTCTCCAAAGCTTCCACGCCCTTCTGATAGTGTGGCGACCAGAACTGCATGCAATACTCCAAATGTGGCCTAACCAAGGTTTTATACAGCTGCAACATGATTTTCCAACTCTTATACTCAAGAGACTTCATGAGAATTGACTATGAGGACTCCCAGTTGCAGGACCAGTCCACCAGGCCACATACCACTGTTCCCCTGCCTGTAGTGAATTAGTCCCACCTTTGGAACAGGACCTACCCAGAGATGATGCGAAGGGTTATAGCTACCCCCTTCTGAAACCTCAGCAATGTCTGTAATCACTGTTTAAAGTTTATTAGTGTCACAAGTAGGCTTACATTCACACTGCAATGAAGTTACTGTGAAAATCCTCTAATCACCATACTCTGGCGCCTGTTCGGGTACACCAAGGGAGAATTTAGCCTGGCCAATGCACCTAATCAGCACGTCTTTCGGACTGTGGGAGGGAATCAAAGAGTACCCGGAGGAAACCCACGCAGACACGGGGAGAATGTGCAAACTCCACACAGACAGTGGCCCAAGCTGGGAATCGAACCCGGGTCCCTGGTGCTGTGAGGCAGCAGTGCTAACCATTGTGCCACCGTACTGACTCACATCTTGAGGATCACGAGTACAAACCCGTGCCTTACCACTCCGTGCATTGCAAGTTAACGTTAGGTGCACTCTTCCACAATGTTCGAGTGAGCGTCCTAACTTTAAGACTGGCACACCTTGCCAGACAATGGTACTTTTCACAAACACAGTGGGGACCATTTTAACTTTGACAGCGTAAAGCAGATAATAGAAAATCATCAGCCCATTTTATACCTTCCACAATTCTTATTTAGTTATCAAAATAAATACTGCGAGGGGCATTGCAGAAATTGGCAACTTCCTGTGCCATTTTCGCAAAGTTAAAAATCACCCCAGCCTGTTAAACAAGTCATCAATTTTTTTTCAGGACTGCAAGATCCACTCAAGTTAATCACAACCGCCATGCTCTGTATCTGCTCAAAATATTCTCTCTCTCTTCTAACCAGGTGCACAAGCTGTAACAGATGAGGAGGATCCGGTGTGGCAAGTAACATCTGTTACTTCAAATACCATTTTATTCTCCCCCTCTCACTTCCTCCCCTTGATATTGAGAAGCTGCAGATTACTGGCTAGCTTCTGGTCCCAGTGACAATGCCAGGTGAAATACCAGGGAGTAACACAGGCCACTTTCCAATTCAAATCAGCAGAAGTTGCAGATCATTACGTAACTAAAAAGAAAAGTCAAAAAGACGCAACTTAACAACTTGGGGCCAATTTATAATTATTTCTTGATGGACGGCACGGTGGCACAGTGGTTAGCACTGCTGCCTCACAGCACCAGGTATCCGGGTTCGATTCTGGCCTCGGGTGACTGTGTGGAGATTACACGTTCTCCCCGTGTCTGCGTGGGTTTCCTCCCACAGTCCAAATATATGCAGGTTAGGTGGATTGGCCACGCTAAATTGCTCCTTACTGTCCAAAGATGTGCAAGTTAGGTGGATTGGCCACGCTAAATTGCCCCTTAGTGTCCAGGATGTGACAATTGGATGGGTTGGTCATGATCGAAGCATGGTTTTATGGGGATAGGGCAGCAGATTGGGCCTAGGTAAGGTGCTCCTTCGGAGGATCAGTGCAGTCTCAATGGGCCAGATGGTTTCTTCCGCGCTCCAGGGATTCTATGATTCTTTTTATGACAGTCAAAAAGGATGCTAACTATAGATTACAATCGCAACTAGTGTGTCTATGCCTATTAATACACGTGATGTTCCTCAGGGCTTTATGATGTATCTTGAAGGGCCAAATGGCCTCCTCCTGCTCCTATCTTCCTCTATGTATCTGTGCTAGGATACAGTATCAAATGTCAAATATGAAGCAAAGCCCAAACAGCTCTCAGATCTGTAAGTAAAGCACATAACCTCCAGGGCTGAATTGCATCCTCTGTGAACTTCCTATATAGAGAGGGATTTAGGCGCACTGATCCACAGTTCCCTGAAGGTGGCAACTCAGGTGGACAAGGTGTTAAGAAGGCGTATGGCATGCTGGCCTTCATCGGTCGGGGTGTTGAGTATAGGAATTGGAAAATCATGTTGCAGCTGTATGTGACCTTGGTTAGGCCGCATTTGGAGTATTGTGTATAGTTCTGGTCGCCACACGGCCGGAAAAATGTTGATGCATTGGATACGGTGCAGAAGAGATTTACCAGGGCGTTGCCTGGTTTGGAGGATATGGACTATAAACAAAGATTGAACAAACTTGGATTGTTTTCATTGGAGCGTTGGAGGATGAGAGGGGACCTGATAGAGGTTTACAAGATTATGACAGGCTTGGAGAGAGTGGATAGTCAGAGTCTTTTTCCCAGGGTCGAAGTGTCAAATTACTCAGGGGCATAGAGTGAGAGGGGGAAAGTTTAAAAGAGATGTATGGGGCAAATTTTTTTACACAGAGGGTGGTGAATGCCTGGAACGCACTGCAGAAGGAGGTGGTGGAAGCAGGTTCCCGAGGCATCTGGATAGATACATGAATAGGTGGGAACAGAGGGATATAGAGGCAAGAAAATATTAGAGAGGCATCTGTGTCGGCACAGACTTGGTGGGCTGAGGGGCCTGTTCCTGTGCTGTATGGTTATTTGTTCCTTATCCCTGATGGTAAACATATCACCTTCAAATCCACAGGTCAAACCTTATCATTTTTCCCCATCGAGTCTGTACCGACCACAATCCCACCCAGGCCCTATCCCCATGCATTTACCCTAGCTAGTTCGCTGACACTAAGGGGCAATTTAGCATGGCCAATCCACCTATCCCGCACGTCTTTGGACTGTGGGAGGAAACTGGAGGAAACCCACGCAGACACGGGGAGAACGTGCAAACTCCACACAGACAGTGACCCAAGCCGGGAATCGAACCCAGATCCCTGGTGCTGTGAGGCAGCAGTGCTAACCACTGTACCACCGTGCCGCCCCACGTTCCTCAGCCTCTTGCATTCAGTTTGATCCAATTCCATGCTTTGTCCCCTCCCTGCCCAGCCC
Organism: Mustelus asterias; assembly: GCF_964213995.1. Taxonomy (NCBI): domain Eukaryota; kingdom Metazoa; phylum Chordata; class Chondrichthyes; order Carcharhiniformes; family Triakidae; genus Mustelus; species Mustelus asterias. The sequence goes on from NC_135807.1 coordinate 129,015,497, forward strand.
ACTGGGACTCTGCAACGTCCCAATTGACTCCCCCCAGTCAATTCATATATTGTCCAGATTATGTCAATCTGAAACAAGTATTTTCAGTCAGAACGTCAAATGCGAGTTTGCCAGCTTAAGAGGAAATTAATATTCTAACTCAGGCCTAAATGTTCCACATACACTGGAGACCACATGCCGCATTTTATCCGTTAAAGTTAACAGATGGGAGCTGAATGTGTGACAATAATCCTTCAAGGGAAGAAAAATCCATTAAAAGGTTTTGCTATTTATGGTTGACTATTTCCTGCGCTATGGAATACATACGGACATGTTTCATCCACATATACATTAGCATTCACGCAACCTCTTTAAACGCAATTCCCTGGCAGTACAGAAATTTTTATTTTGCCCGTACTACAATATCCAAAGTTCTCTATTTCCAAAGCTCAACCATTTCTGTATTCATCTGAGATTTAAATTCAAACAAACAGAAAAGGCGGCACAGTGGCACAGTTGTTAGCACTGCTGCCTCACAGCGCCAGGGATCCAGGTTCGATTTCTGGCTTGGGTCACTGCGGAGTTCGCGCATTCTCCCCGTATCTGCGCGGGTTTCCTTGGGTGCTCCAGTCTCCTCCCACAGTCCAAAAGACGTGCTGGTTAGGTGCATTGGCCATGCTAAATACTCCCTCAGTGTACCTGAACAGGTGCTGGAGTATGGCGACTAGGGGATTTTGACAGTAACCTCATTGCAGTGTTAATGTCAGCCTACTTGTGGCTAATAAATAAACTTTTAAAAATGTATGAGGGTTACAGGGTTAGGGCCTGGGTGGGCTCATTGTTGGGCTGAATAGCCCTCTTCTGCACTGTAGGGATTCTGTGATTCTATTCTATGATTCTAAACCGCAACAGCCAATATATTCACCAATTCTGGTCTGGTATCAAATGATTTTTTTCAAAACAACATGAAGTTAAGGCAGATTAGTTGGTGCAATCAGAGTATAAATCTACCCGAAGGACTTAAAGTTAAAGCTAAAGTTTATTTATTAGTCACAAGTAAGGCTTACACTGCAATGAAGTTACTGTGAAATTCCCCGAGTCGTCACACTCCGGCGCCTGTTCGGATCAATGCACCTAACCAACACGTCTTTCAGACTGTAGAAGGAAACTGGAGCACCCGGAGGAAACCCACGCAGACATGGGGAGAATGTGCAAGCTCCACACAGACAGTGACCCAAGCCGGGAATCGAACCCGGCTCCCTGGCGCTGTAAGGCAGCAGTGCTAACCACAGTGCCCCAATATCCCTTAACACCTCTAGTTAACAAAAATCTTATCAATCTCAATTTTAAACATTGATCTCACACCGACCGACACTTGGAAAGAAACATAGAAACTAGAAGCAGGAGTTGGCCATTCGGCCCTTCGAGCCTGTTCCGCCATTCATTTTGACCATGGCTGATCATCAAATTCAATATCCTGATTCCCCCCTTTCTCCCATATTCTTTGATTCCTTCTAGTCCCAGGGGCTATATCTAATTTCTTCTTGAAATCAGACAATGTTTTGGCCCCAAATACATTCGGTGGTAGTGAATTCCACACATTCACCACCCTCTGGGTGAAGAAATTGCTCCGCACCACAGTTCTAAAACACTTATCCAAGAGTTGATAAGTTAGTCTGTTTCCCCTTACCAATCATTGAACATTAAAAGGATCACAGATATCATAGAAATCCTATAGTGCCATTCGGTCCAGAGTCTGCACTGATAACAATCCCACCCAGGCCCTGTCCCCGTAACGCAACATATGTACCCCATGAATCCCTCTAATCTACACATCCCGGGACACTAAGGGTCAATTTGGCATGGCCAAGCATCCTAACCTGCACATCTTTGGACTGTGGGAGGAAACTGGAGCACCCGGAGGAAACCCACGCAGACACGGAGAGAATGTGCAAACTCAACACAGATAGTGACCCAAGCCGGGAATCGAACCCAGGTCCTTGGAGCTGTGAGGCAGCAGTGCTAACCATTGTGCCACCGTGCTGCCCTTGATTACTGTAATAAATACATTTACTAAGTATTTACTAAGTAAGTAAGTACTCCTTTGGAGTATCATCAATTCTGTAAAATCAGCAACTGGCTTTGATACAACTCAAAAGAAAGTGCCCATAAAAAAATGATATTTAATCATAGAAATCATAGAAACCCTGCAGTGCAGGAGGAGGCCATTCGGCCCATCGAGTCTGCACCGACCACAATCCCACCCAGGCCCTACCCCATATCCCTACATATTTACCTGTTAATCCCTCTAACCTACACATCTCAGGACACTAAGGGGCAATTTTAGCATGGCCAATCAACCTAACCTGCACATCTTTGGACTGTGGGAGGAAACCGGAGCACCCGGAGGAAACCCACGCAGACACGAGGAGAATGTGCAAACCCCACACAGACAGTGACCCAAGCCGGGAATCAAACCCAGGTCCCTGGAGCTGTGAAGCAGCAGTGCTAACCACTGCTATTAATACATTTAAACTATTCAATAAGAAATTGCACAGAGTTTTCAGACATCAGCATCCAGTGTAACATGGGGCCTGCTAGGGATATCATCAATTGGGGAGCAGCTGATACTTTGAGTCATGAGGCTGCCTCATTCACAGAAACAAGGAAGTGCAGGGAAAAGTAAGTTTGATTCGGGGGGAGGGGGAGGAATGTAAATGTGTTTGGTGTAAATCCTAGTTACGTTGGCAAGCACTCAATTTTTAAAAAATGCGCAGTGGCAAAGATTTTCAAAACAGGGCCACTTCCTTTTACAATTGTTCTGATTTTAAAAAACACCTCGCCCCAGAAAACAAACGGATCATTAGTTTGTGCTAAACACGGTTACGTAAGGTAATCTCTTCCATCCTTAGCTTGATGCCACGTACACAGGCTACATACTCAGCCTTGTAGGGGCTACAGTGAAACTCATAACACAGATACTTAAACTAACAATGCAAAGAGTAAAACTTCTAACAGCAAACTGTTCCTTTACAATCCCATCGTTTTTGTATTTGAAAATGAGAATTTAAAATCATTTTATAAATGCAAAGAGTAAAACTTCTAACAGCAAACTGTTCCTTTACTAAATCATTTTTTGGTATTTGGAAATGAGAATTTAAATTCATTTACAATCCCCTTTTTTTGTATTTGGAAACGGTGAGAATTTTAAGCTCCCAGTCAACTTTCACTCTCCCACTTTTTTTAATAATAGTGTCACAAGTAACTTTGCAATGAAGTTACTGTGAAAATCCCCCAGAAAGTGTGCAAACCTTTTGTTTTGCTGGCTACAAAAGTTTTGTTCCCCCCAAAGAAAATCCAATTATGTATTAATCAATGGCTTAACGTTTCTTTCCCCCAAAAGGAATGTGAATGGATAATTAACAAAAGAAAGAGAGGGAGATGCCAAACTTTACCAAGGTGCAAAGAACATGATGAAGTGGGGAGCAGTCTGCACGGCGTGACTGAAGAGTTCAGCGGTGTAGAGGTGTTTGCTATGTTCATCTTCTTCTTGCTCCTGGAGAGAGGCAGGCAGCGTGGCCAGGAGCAGCAGGAGCCAGGTGGACAGGTAGCTGGAGGTGGCCATCACTCAACTCAACCTGAATGCACACAAAGGGAAGGAAAGGAAATGAGGAACGCGAGAGCAGGGCAATCAGCAGCCGGCGTCTCTCTGCCTGGGGTGGGAGGGGAAACAGAAGCCTTACGTGATCTCCAGAAAAGCAGCCGCAAACTGAACCAGAGACTCAGTAAGGGAGAGGAGCTGCTTGCTTTACCACAGCTTCACGCCAGTTCACAGGGTAAAGGAGCACACACACACATTCATCTGCACCGCCTGCTCTGTCAATCAACATCTCCAGTGGGTGGTACACAGGATATTACACAGCCACTGCTCTGTGGCTGCTCACACAGCTCTTTGTTAGCGCTGATTGCAGGCAATGATTTTGTACACACACGCTCACACAAAGTCTTTCCTGCAACATTTAGGCTGTATCTGAATGCAACCTCAAGGGCAACTTGCATGGGTGTCCAGACAAGTATAGCATAATGACAGCACAGGAGGCCATTCGGCCCCTCCTCTCTGTACTAGCTCTCTGCAAAGAGGCCAGGTCCCATCCCCCTGCCTTTCACCCCCACTCCCCCTTACCCTGCGCTTTTTTGCCCCTTCAGATCATTTTCTCCTTTTGAAAGTCAGGATCCACTCCACCACACTCCCAGGCAGCACATTCAAGATCCTTGCCGTGTCAAAGAACTGTTACCTTTCCTTCTTCTGCCTTTAAGTTTGTGCCCTCTGGTTTTCGATCCTTCCAGCAACAGGGATAGTTTCTCCCTACTCACTCTAGAATCCTTACAGTGCAGAAGGAGACTACTTGGCCCATCGAGACTGTACAATCCACCCAGGCCCTAGCCTGTAACCTCACATATTTACCCTGCTAGTACCCCTGACACTAAGGCACAATTTAGCATGGTCAATCAAGCTAACCCGCTCATCTTCAGATTGTGGGAGGAACCGGAGCACCCGGAGGAAATCCACGCAGACACGGGGAGAACATGCAAACTTCACACAGACAGTGAGCCAAGCCAGGAATCGAACCCGGGTCCCTGACGCTGTGAAGTAGCAGTGCTAACCACTGTGCCACCGTGCTGCCCCTATCTATCCAGAACCTTAATGATTTTGAATATCTCTTGTCAAGTCTACTCCCAACTAAAAGTGGATTTAAATATGAATTATTGAAAGAATGGACATAAATGCAAAGTTTGCATTTCTGCAGGAATCATATTGCATAAAATCACTAGTACATCTAATAAGGAACTCAGCAGAAACATCTTTATCCGGAGCGTGGTGAGGATGAGGAACTCACTAAGAAGTAGTTGAAGATACACTTTTTAAAAATACTTGCATTTATAGAATCATAGAATAGAATCATAGAACCCCTACAGTGCAGAAGCAGGCCATTTGGCCCATCGAGTCTGCACCGACTCCGACAGAACATCCCACCCAGACCCTATCTATGTAAACCCACATATTTACTGGGCTTAATCCCCCTAACCACACCTTGGGATGCTAATGGGGAATTTAGCATGGCCAATCAAACTAACCTGCACATCCGTGGACTGTAGTGCCTTTTACTACATTTCAAAGTGGTTTACTGCCGATAAAGTATTTTTTGAAGGGTAGTCACCGTTGTAATGTAGGAATCGCAGCAGCCAATTTACACACAGCAAGCTCCCACACACAGCAATGTGATAACGACCGGATAATTAGTTTTAGTGGCCAGGACATTGGGGAAGACTGCCCCTGCTCTTCTTTGAAATAGTGCCTTATGTAACCGTGTTTTATACAAGCTAATGATCCGCTGGTTTACTGGGGTGAGGTGTTTTTCAGGGGGAGTCGGGACAGGGACTGGAACAGGTTTGTGGAATCTCAGAATCTCGAGTTGATCCGTCACATCTGTTGTCGCCAGGCATTGGAATGGTGCTTCCTGTTCTGAGGATGTGTGTTACCGTGGCTCCTGTACCTTCTCTAAAGGCAGGTCTCTCCTTATGGCTTTGCTGTGCAATGGAGCACCATTACCAGGTGGGAGTAGAAGCCCCTTTGTTGGGTGTGTTGTTGGAAACCATCCTGAAGACCTCCCTCGCCTCCTCAAGCTCAACATCCCTGTGGTCTAGTCATTAACGATTTGATTTGATTTGATTTTGATTTGATTTATTATTGTCACATCTATTATTATGCAGTGAAAAGTATTTCACGCTATACAGACAAAGCATGCCGTTCATAGAGAAGGAAATGAGAGAGTGCAGAATGTAGTGTTATAGTCATAGCTAGGGTGTAGAGAAAGATCAACTTAATGCGAAGTAGGTCCATTCAAAAGTCTGACAGCAGCAGGGAAGAAACTATTCTTGAGTCGGTTGGTACGTGACCTCAGACTTTTGTATCTTTTTCCCGACGGAAGAGGGTGGAAGAGAGAATGTCCGGGGTGCGTAGGGTCTTTAATTATGCTGGCTGCTTTTCCGAGGCAGCGGGAAGTGTTGATGGAGTCAATGGATGGGAGGCTGGTTTGCATGATGGATTGGGCTACATTCACGACCTTTTGTAGTTCCTTGCGGTCTTGGGCAGAGCAGGAGCCATACCAAGCTGTGATACAACCAGAAAGAATGCATCTGTAAAAGTTGGTGAGAGTCATAGTGGACATGCCAAATTTCCTTAGTCTTCTGGGAAAGTAGAGACGTTGGTGGACTCTCTTAACTATATTGTTGGCATGGGGGACCAGGACAGGAGGTCCTGTGACTTGGATGGTACTTGGATTGGTCAATGGTAATGGGATCATAGTGGGATATTGTGATCCACATTTGTTGGGAATATCACTTGTCCCTCAGCAACCATGTTCCTGGAAAAATAAGGAGAGAGTGATCAACTTTCAGTTGATAAATAGACAGAGACAGCTGCCTAGATAGCCTACACAAGCTTGCATGATCGTACTTCAGTGATCTGACACTGCATTGCCATTAATGAAGGGCTGGCCAAAGGCTGGTGTCCTGAGGCCAACAACATGTGTGCAGACACTGGACATGAGGAAGGCCAGTTGTAAACCCCTGAGCTCTCTCGTCTTGACTGCTGAGATCAATGGGGAAGCTGATAGGTCGCTCAGACCTAGAATGCTCGGTGCAGACTAAAATCCTCTGTAATCCCACCGCACTGGTATTACAGCCAGCAAGTCATTTTGGGGGACTGCAGTGGTCTCCACGTGCTTCCCTGGCAAAGTGCACCAATGAAATACTGCTCCAAGGACAGAGCCATAGCAGTAACACCCCGGATCGTATGCTGTGTCTGTGCATGGCCTCACCGAACCCCTCCCCATGGGGAAGCGATGGCTAGTGGTATTATAGAAGCCCTAAAGAGCCAAAGGAGACCACTTGGCCCATTGAGTCTGCACGGACCACAATCCCACCCAGATCCTATCCCTATAACCCTACGTATCCCCCCTGCTAGTCCCCCTGACACTAAGGGACAATGCATGGAGACATCTGAGCTCAGATGAGGAGGATCGCAACAGGCACCACCAGACGCTGAAAGATGCCCTCATAAGAACAGGATATGGCGCTCGACAATGATCTGGAAGAAGGAGTAACTGGGGTGATCAGTAAGTTTGCAGACGACACAAAACTGGCAGGACTTGCAGATAGTGAGGAACATTGTCAGAGGCTACAGAAGGATATAGATAGGCTGGAAATTTGGGCAAGGAAATGGCAGATGGAGTTCAATCCTGATAAATGCGAAGTGATGCATTTTGGTGGGAATAATGTAGGGAGGAGCTACACGATAAATGGAAGAACCATAAAGGGTGTAGAGACGCAGAGGGACCTGGGTGTGCAAGTCCACAGATCTTTGAAGGTGACGTCACAGGTGGAGAAGGTGGTGAAGAAGGCATATGGCATGCTTGCCTTTATAGGACGGGGCATAGAGTATAAAAGTTGGGGTCTGATGTTGCAGATGTATAGAACGTTGGTTCGGCCGCATTTGGAATACTGCGTCCAGTTCTGGTCGCCACACTACCAGAAGGACGTGGAGGCTTTGGAGAGAGTACAGAGGAGGTTTACCAGGATGTTGCCTGGTATGGAGGGGCTTGGTTATGAGGAGAGATTGGGGAAACTGGGGTTGTTCTCCTTGGAAAGACGGAGGATGAGGGGAGACTTAATAGAGGTGTATAAAATTATGAAAGGCATAGATAGGGTGAACGGTGGGAAGCTTTTCCCCGGGTCGGTGGTGACGTTCACGAGGGGTCATAGGTTCAAGGTGAAGGGGGGGAGGTTTAACACAGATATCAGAAGGACATATTTCACACAGAGGGTCGTGGGGGCCTGGAATGTGTTGCCGGGCAAGGTGGTGGAGGCGGACACACTGGGAACGTTTAAGACTTATCTAGACAGCTATATGAACGGAGTGGGAATGGAGGGATACAAAAGAGTGATCTAGTTTGGACCAGGATAGTTGGGAACCTGTCTCGGGGGCAGGGGATTCATATGGTGTTCGTGGAAGTGGAAATGACTAGGGTTGGGAAGCATTTTCCGATCGGGGCCATTGTGATCTCCTGGACTCGTTTCGATCGCCTCAGGGGGTCGGAGAGGAATTTCCCAGATTTTTTTTTCCCCATATTGGCCCTGGGGTTTTTCACTCTGGGTTTTCGCCTCTCCCTGGAGATCATATGGTCTGGAATGGGGGGGTGGGGGTAAGTTAATAGGTTGTAATGAACAAAGCATCGTAGCTGTGAGGGACAGCTCGGTGGATAGGATATTGGTATGTAGATAGGCTGGAAAATTGGGCGGGGATCCTGGATTCAGGATTCAATCCTGGACCGGGGAGCGGCGCGGGCTTGGAGGGCCGAAGGGCCTGTTCCTGTGCTGTATTGTTCTTTGTTCTTTGTTCTTTGTTCCAACGCGCCACAGTGAAAAACCGCACCGACCTCCTCAGAAGACAAACATGGGACACAGCGGACGGAGTACCCTTCGTCGTCCAGTACTTCCCCAGAGCAGAGAAGCTACCACATCTTCTCCGGAGCCTTCAACATGTCATTGATGAAGACCGAACATCTCGCCAAGGCCATCCCCACACCCCCACTTCTTGCCTACAAACAACCGCACAACCTCAAACAGACCATTGTCCGCAGCAAACTACCCAGCCTTCAGGAGAACAGTGACCACGTCACCACACAACCCTGCCACAGCAACCTCTGCAAGACATGCCGGATCATCGACACGGATGCCATCATCACATGTGAGAACACCATCCACCAGGTACACGGTACATACTCTTGCAACTCAGCCAACGTTGTCTACCTGATACGTTGCAGGAAAGGATGTCCCGAGGCATGGTACATTGGGGAGACCATGCAGACGCTACAACAATGGATGAATGAACACCGCTCGACAATCACCAGGCAAGAGTGTTCTCTTCCTGTTGGGGAACACTTCAGCGGTCACGGGCATTCGGCCTCCGATCTTCGGGTAAGCGTTCTCCAAGGCGGCCTTCACGACACACAGAGTCGCTGAGCAGAGACTGATAGCCAAGTTCCGCACACATGAGGACGGCCTCAACCGGGATCTTGGGTTCATGTCACATTATCTGTAACCCCCAAGTTGCCTGGGCTTGCAAAATCTCACTAACTGTCCTGTCTGGACAATACACATCTCTTTAACCTGTGCTTAACACTCTCTCCACTCACATTGTCTGTACCTTTAAGACTTGATTACCTCTAAAGATTTGCATTCCAATCATTATTTTGTAAATTGAGTTGTCTTTATATGCCCTGTTTGTGAACAGAACTCCCACTTACCTGACGAAGGAGCAGCGCTCCGAAAGCTAGTGGATTTTGCTACCATATAAACCTGTTGGGCTTTAACCTGGTGTTGTGAGACTTCTCACTGTGTTTACCCCAGTCCAACGCCTGCATCTCCACATCAATAAATGCTGGCCAGCCAGCGACACCCATATCTCACGGATGAATAAACAAAAACTCCAGGTATCTTTGGGAATGGCAACGTAGTGATTAGTGGTTTGCACTAATGACCTGAAGTTCAAATCCCACAAGGGCAGCTGGAGAATTTGAACTTTGTTACATTTATATAATGTCCAGTGACAACCAGACATCCCAAAATGTTATACAGCCAATAACGTACTTTTGAAGTTTAGTCACTATTGTAAGGTAGGAAACACAGCAGCGAATTGGTACAGAGTAAGCTCCCTCAAACACCAAGATGATAATGACCTGATTATCTGTTTTTGCGATTGTTGATTAACGGATAAATATTAACCAAGGCACTGGGGATAATTCTCCTGCTCTGCTTCTAAATAGTGTCCTGGGGATTTTTTACAACCAGCTGAGAGGACAGAAGGAGCCTTCATTTAACATTTCATCCACAAGATAATACAGCCCTCCCTCAGTACTGCTCTGAAGTGTCAGCCTAGATGGTTGACTCAAGACCTAGAGTGGAATTGAATGCCTCCCCTAGAGGTGAGGTCTGAGGTGGGTAGGGCGCTTTTGATTGGGTGGGTAGTTGCAGGGTGTGGATCCCTATGCCTCCCCATCTCCGCCTACTTAAATCCAGGCTAGGCTGGTTTATGGGTGTTCATCCTGCTCGAATGCCACTTGAGGCCTTTAGGGGGCCAATCAGTGCCCAACTAAGAGCCCCATCCTGCCGTCATTGTTGGGGCTGCTTAAGGCATTCTGGGAGACAGTCCCTTGTTCAGAGGCGCTCCGTGCCTCATTGAGAGGCTCAGCATTGGGAAGTGGGATGCCCGCTGAGAGCCACTTCCTTGCCCATTCCTCTAACCTCCCTCACTGGTAACCCTTTCTCCCCACCTTCCCCATCCGACCTTCACTGACCATTCTCCAGGGATCCCACAAACTGGATGTGTCTTTAAGACCATATCTGGCAGACTGGGCCCACAGTGAGGGAACCAACAAGAGTAAAAACCTGTTGCAGAGGTGCATCTGTCCATGACAGCAGAAGGGGCAACTACAGCATGGTCCCTGTGGAGACGAAGTCCCATTTTCAATGAAAGATGACCTCCATCATATTGTGTAGCAGTAGCACTGTGCCAAATGGGATAGATTTGAAATATATAAGGTTGTCAGGCATCAGCAGCATCAGAATAATATTCAACCACAATGTGTAACCTCGTGGCCTGGCATGTCCCTTACTCTACCATTACCATCCAGTCATAGAATCCCTACAGTGCAGAAGGAGGCTATTCAGCCCATTGAGCCTGCACCAACAACAATCCCACCCTATCCCTGTAACCCCACATATTCACCCTTCTAATTCCCCTCAAGACTAGGATCAATTTAGCATGGCCAATCTACCTAATCAGCACATCTTTGGACTGTGGGAGGAAACCGGTGCACCAGGAGGAAACCCACGCAGACACGGGGAGAATGTGCAGACTCCACACAGACAGTCACCCAAGCCGTGAATTGAACCTGGGTCCTGGCTCTGTGAGGCAACAGTGCTCACCAATGTGCCACTGTGCCACCAGCGTCAGAACACCAACCCTAGTTCAATGAGAAGTGCAGGAGAGTATGCCAGGAGCAGCAACAGATGAGTTGCCAGCATGGTTCAGCTACTCCCCAGGATGAAACGCATGGTAAAGAGCGGAAACAGCTAGATAAAACGGCAATGAATGGATCAGTTTTGACTGGTGGTGGACAATTAAGCAGCTAAGTGCTTCCACGAACATGACCACCCTCAATGATGGGAGAAGCCCAGCACGGTGGCACAGTGGTTAGCACTGCCGGCTCACAGCGCCAGGGACCCGAGTTTAATTCCGGCCTCAGGTCACTGTCTGTGTGGAGTTTGCACGTTCTCCCCGTGTCTGCGTGGGTTTCCTCTGGGTTCTCCAGTTTCCTCCCGCACTCCAAAGATGTGTGGGTTAGGTGGATTGACCATGCTAAATTGGTCAGGGGAATTAGCAGGGTAAATATGTGTTATGAGAATAGGGCCTGGGTGGGATTGTGGTCGATGCAGACTCGATAGGCTGAATGGTCTCCTGCACTGTAGGGATTCTATGTCAGTGCAATAGTGCCTAATGGGTAATCTATCTCGGCCTCTTCCTGAGGTCCCCAACATGAAAAAAGTCATTATCCGCCAATTGAATTCACCCCACGTGATATTAAGAAACAGCTGCATGCATTGGATACTGTAAAGGATACAGGACCTAACAACACCAGGGCTGCGGTACTGCACAACCTATGTGATGCGCTACTCAAACACGAGGCCTGAAGCTCGGTAAATGAAAGGCTTTTATTTACTGTAATGAAGCTGCCAGAACTTATATACACTATCCCAGACTGAAGGGGTCCCGGCCAGAGCAGGGACTCTTATACCTCTCCCAGGAGGCGGAGCCCGACTGGGATGTGCCACAACACTACAGTACAAAGGTGTAACAACCCCACCCTAACCCAACAGCAACAATAGCACAACCCAACAGTAACATATGTACATCCTTGTAGTACTGGCCAGCCCCTGGCTCAGTACTATCCAGTGGGAACCAACGATGGTTCACCACACTATGTCTGTAGCCAAGCTATTCCAGTCCCGCTACAATGTTGGCATCTGTCTGGCAAGGTGGAAAATTATCCACAAAAAGCAGGCCAAATCCAATCAGGCCAATTGCTGTCCCATCAATTTACCCTCAAGCATCAGACAAAGGAATGGAAAGTGTCACCATCTGCCCACCATCTACAGGGCACAAGTCAGGAGTGTGATGGAATAGAGTCATAGAATCCTACAGTGCCATTCGGCCCAGCAAGTATGCACCGACCACAATCCCACCCAGGCCTGATCCCCATAACCTTATGCATTTACCCTAGCTAGTGCCCCTGACACTAAGGGGCAATTTAGCATGGACAATCCACCTAACCTGCGCATCTTTGGACTGTGGGAGGAAACAGGAGCACCCAGAGGAAACCCACGCAGACATGGGGAGAATGTGCAATCTCCACGCAGACAGTGACCCAAGCTGGGAATCGAACCCGGGTCCCTGGTGCTGTGAGGCAGCAGTGCTAACCACTGTGCCACCATCTGCCCATACTCAGCACTTGCCTCGACAGTGCAGCTCCAACAACATGCATGGAGTTTGAGGCCATCCGCAAAACAGGAGCCCACTTAATTGGAAACCCATCCACCACCTTAAACATTCACTTCCCTCACCACCAGCACCACATGGTTGCAGTGTGAACCATCTACAAGAGGCACTGCAGAAACTCAGCAAGGCTCCTCCGACAGCAACTTTCAAACCCGCAACCTCTACCTCCTGGAAGGACAAGTGCAGTGGATGCATGAGACATCAACACCTCCAAATCCTAAAACAAACTGACTTGGAACTGTGCTGCTGTTCCTTTGCTGCCGCTGGGTCAAAATCCAAGAACTCTTTCCCCAACAGCACTGTGGGTTAACCATATCAGATGGACCGCAGCAGTTCAAGAGGGCAGCTCAGCAACATCAGGGATATGCAGTACACTCCTTTATTCATCCTTGGATATGAACATTACTGGCAATGCTAGCATTTTTTACCCGTCCCTAATTGCTCTTGAGATGATAGTGGTAAGCCACCTTCTTGAATGGTTGCAGTCGACGTGGTGAAGGTATATCCACGGTGAATTTCTTCCGCGATGGTTCATAGGCAAACACGTTTGCTGGGGATCTGAATTCACATTGAGGCCAGACCAGGTAAGGTAAGGAGGGCATGATGGACCTCCCATGATGGACCTCAGTGATGATGTGGAGATGCCGGCGTTGGACTGGGGTAAACACAGTAAGAAGTTTAACAACACCAGGTTAAAGTCCAACAGGTTTATTTGGTAGCAAAAGCCACACAAGCTTTCGGAGCTCTAAGCCCCTTCTTCAGGTGAGTGGGAATTCTGTTCACAAACAGAGCATATAAAGACACAGACTCAATTTACATGAATAATGGTTGGAATGCGAATACTTACAACTAATCAAGTCTTTAAGAAACAAAACAATGTGAGTGGAGAGAGCATCAAGACAGGCTAAAAAGATGTGTATTGTCTCCAGACAAGACAGCCCAATGAAACTCTGCAGGTCCACGCAACTGTGGGGGTTACAAATAGTGTGACATGAACCCAATATCCCGGTTGAGGCCGTCCTCGTGTGTGCGGAACTTGGCTATCAGTTTCTGCTCAGCGACTCTGCGCTGTCGTGTGTCGCGAAGGCCGCCTTGGAGAACGCTTACCCGAATATCAGAGGCCGAATGCCCGTGACCGCTGAAGTGCTCCCCAACAGGAAGAGAACAGTCTTGCCTGGTGATTGTCGAGCGGTGTTCATTCATCCATTGTCGCAGCGTCTGCATAGTTTCCCCAATGTACCATGCCTCAGGACATCCTTTCTTGCAGCGTATCAGGTAGACAACGTTGGCCGAGTTGCAAGAGTATGTACCGTGTACCTGGTGGATGGTGTTCTCACGTGAGATGATGGCATCTGTGTCGATGATCCGGCACGTCTTGCAGAGGTTGCTGTGGCAGGGTTGTGTGGTGTCATGGTCACTGTTCTCCTGAAGGCTGGGTAGTTTGCTGTGGACAATGGTCTGTTTGAGGTTGTGCGGTTGTTTGAAGGCAAGAAGTGGGGGTGTGGGGATGGCCTTGGCGAGATGTTCGTCTTCATCAATGACATGTTGAAGGCTCCGGAGGAGATGCCGTAGCTTCTCCGCTCCGGGGAAGTACTGGACAACGAAGGGTACTCTGTCCACTGTGTCCCGTGTTTGTCTTCTGAGGAGGTCGGTGCAGTTTTTCGCTGTGGCGCGTTGGAACTGTTGATCAATGAGTCGATGTATCTTCACCTTCAACAACCAGTTCTTCATCCAGACACACGGAACAGCCATGGGGACCAAATTCGCACCTCAATATGCCAACATCTTCATGCACAGGTTCGAACAAGACTTCTTCACCGCACGGGACCTTCAACCGATGCTATACACCAGATACATCGATGACATTTTCTTCCTTTGGACTCATGGTGAACAATCACTGAAACAACTCTATGATGACATCAACAAGTTCCATCCCACCATCAGACTCACCATAGACTACTCTCCGGAATCGGTTGCATTCTTGGACACACGCATCTCCATTAAGGACGGTCACCTCAGCACCTCACTGTACCGCAAGCCCACGGATAACCTCACGATGCTCCACTTCTCCAGCTTCCACCCTAAACACGTTAAAGAAGCCATCCCCTACGGCCAAGCCCTCCGTATACACAGGATCTGCTCGGATGAGGAGGATCGCAACAGACACCTCCAGACGCTGAAAGATGCCCTCATAAGAACAGGATATGGCGCTCGACTCATTGATCAACAGTTCCAACGCGCCACAGCGAAAAACCGCATCTTTCAGCATCTGGGAGTGTCTGTTGTGATCCTCCTCATCTGAGCAGATCCTGTGTATACGGAGGGCTTGTCCATAGAGGATGGCTTCTTTAACGTGTTTAGGGTGGAAGCTGGAGAAGTGGAGCACTTCGCCCATTGGGTTTGCACTAACAATAACTAGCACAACTGATGGTGGGATGAAACTTGTTGATGCCATCATATAGTTGTTTCAGTGATTGTTCGCCATGAATTCAAAGGAAGAAAATGTCATTGATGTATCTAGTGTATAGCATCGGTTGAAGGTCCTGTGCGGTGAAGAGATCTTGTTCGAACCTGTGCATGAAGATGTTGGCATGTTGAAGTGCGAATTTGGTACCCATGGCTGTTTTGTGTGTCTGGATGAAGAACTGGTTGTTGAAGGTGAAGACGTTGTGGCCCAGGATGAAGCGGATGAGTTGTAAAATTGCATCTGGAGATTGGCAGTTGTCGGCGTTGAGTACTGAGGCAGTTGCAGCAATGCCATCATTGTGGGGGATGCTGGTGTAGAGTGCTGAAACATCCATTGTGACGAGGAGTGCTCCTGATTCAACTGCTCCAAGTGTGCTGAGTTTCTGTAGGAAGTCTGTAGTGTCGTGACAAAAGCTGGAAGTTCTTTGTACAATGCGTTTCAGGATGCCCTCGACGTAGCCGGAGAGGTTCTTGCACAGGATCCCATTGCCTGATACGATGGGACGGCTGGGTCTGTTGGCCTTGTGTATCTATGGGAGGCGGTAGAGATCTCCAACGTGCGGAGTACGTAGGATGAGAGCACGGAGGGTGATCTGAAGGACCGGACCAAAGGTCTTAATCAATCTGTTGAGTTGACGGGTGTGTTCTTTGGTCGGATCTGCGGGTAACTGTCTGTAGTATTCCTCGTTGTTCAGTTGTCGGTACACTTCTTTGCAGTAATCCGTTCTGTTCAGTATGACGGTGTCCCCTCCTTTGTCTGCTGATTTGCTGACAATGTTGCGGTTGGTCTTGAGAGCGCGGATGGCATTGCGTTGTGCTTGGGTGATGTTCGGGGCTGTCTTGTGAGTGTGGCTGATGAATCTGGTGTTGACGCACCTCCTGACGGCTTGGGCATACATGTCGAGTCGAGGGCAGCAGCCTTCCGGAGGAGTCCAATTCGACTCTTTCCTCTTCGGTTGCTGCTCCGCGGATCTCTCTGTCGGCTGTTCCGGTTCATTGGCTGTCTCATTGTGTTCGCTGTTGGCCTCTTGGGGTTTGTGGAAGAACTCCCGCAGCGTCATTCGCCTGATGAATTCCTCTGTGTCTGCTGCGAGACTGATGAGGTCTATTTTGGTGGTGGGGCAGAAATTGAGCCCTCGGCTGAGAACTTCGATTTCATCTGGTTGAAGTGTGGAGTCCGACAAGTTGACAATGGACTTCCCTGCAGTGGTAGTGTTTTCTACTGTGGTACCGGCGGAGGCTTGGTTGCTGCTGGTGATGATGCCGAGTTTCTCAAGTTTCCTGTTCTTGGTGTACATGTAGATGGTGTATTTCCTTTGTCTCATCTGCTTGGCAGTGTTTCGCAGCTGGTCTGCGTCCTGAGCGCAAGTTGAGAATATGGACTCTATCTTGGTTTCCAGGCTGCGGTGTTTGCTGTAGAGTTGGTGCATGAGGTGGTTGAGGAGTGTGAGAGAGGTGCGACGGCAAAGTCTCTCAGCGTAGTCTGTGTTATAGGTTGACCTGAGTGGGTTCGTGATCTGTAGTCCTTTCGGTATCTTGTCTGCTTTCTTGCATCTTTGTAGAAACTTGATGTCTGTGTCGATATGCGCGATCTTCTTGGAGATCCTCTCCACTTGGAGCCGGCAGTTGGCGGTGTCGATGGTAGCCAAGATGTGGAGATGCCGGCGTTGGACTGCACCACACAACACTGCCACAGCAACCTCTGCAAGACGTGCCGGATCATCGACACGGATGCCATCATCACACGTGAGAACACCATCCACCAGGTACATGGTACATATACTCTTGCAACTCGGCCAATATTGTCTACCTGATACGCTGCAGGAAAGGATGTCCCGAGGCATGGTACATTGGGGAGTCCATGCAGACGCTACGACAACGGATGAATGAACACCGCTCGACAATCACCAGGTAGGAGTGTTCTCTTCCTGTTGGAGAACATTTCAGCGGTCACGGGCATTCAACCTCTGATCTTCGGTAAACGTTCTCCAAGGCGGCCTTCATGACACACAACAATGCAGAATCGCTGAGCAGAAACTGATTGCCAAGTTCCGCACACATGAGGACGGCCTCAACTGGGATCTTGGGTTCATGTCACACTATCTGTAACCCCCACAACTTGCCTGGGCTTTCAAAATCTCACTAACTGTCCTGGCTGGAGACAATACACATCTCTTTAACCTGTGCTTAACCCTCTCTCCACTCAAATTGTCTGTACCTTTAAGACTTGATTACCTGTAAAGACCCGCATTCCAACCATTATCTTGTAAATTAAGTTTGTGTCTTTATATGCCCTGTTTGTGAACATAACTCTCACTCACCTGATGAAGGGGCCGTGCTCTGAAAGCTTGTGGCTTGTGCTACCAAATAAACCTGTTGGAATTTAACCTGGTGTTGTGAGACTTCTTACTGTGTTTACCCCAGTCCTACGCCGGCATCTCCACATCTTGTGCAGAGTTTGCACATTCTCCCCATTTCTGTGTGGGTTTCCTCCGGGTGCTCCAGTTTCCTCCCACAGTCATAGATGTGCAGGTTAGATTGATTGGCCATGTTAAATTGCCCCTCGCTGTCAGGGGGGTTAGCAGGGGAAATACATGGGATTATGGGGATGGGGCCTGGGTGGGATTGTTGCGGGTGTGGGCTCGACACGGGGAAAACGTGCAAACTCCACACAGTCACCCAAGGCCGGAATTGAACCCAGGCCCCTGGCGCTATGGGGCAGAAGTGCTAACCACTGTGCCGCCCTTTGTATAACCCTTTGTATATTCTGGAAAGCACTGCCTGCAAGTGTGATGGAGCGAGGCATTCAAGAGGGCATTAGATGATTATTTGAATAGAAACAACGTGCAGGGGTATGTGGAAAGGGCACAGGAGTGGCACTAAGTCACGATGCTCTTTTGGAGAGCCAGTGCATACACGATGGGCCAAATGGCCTCCTTTTGCACCGTAACAATTATATGTTATATAATATGGTGACCAGAACTGCAAACAATACTCTAAGAATGGTCTTACCAAGCTTCGATACAGGTTTAGCATAACATTTCAATTCCACCCCCCTGGATATAAAACACAGGACTTGTGGGTGTGGAGGAGGTTACTGAAGTGAGATGGGGTGAGGTCAGATGGAGGTATTTTCAAAGCAAGGATGGAAATGTGAAAATTGTATGGAATCTTGGTTCCGCAGTTAATCTTTGAACCCTCCTGCAAAAGCGTTCATAAATAATTGCTGTTAAATTCTGAGCGCAAGGTTATCACTGGAAACACCCTTGAATAATTGCAGCTTCAGCAAGTATAGTTGTTTCATTGAGCTGGCTGTGCAATGTAATCTGGCAACGTTATTTATGGATTGTGGGTGTGTATCGCCATACACCACTGCCCAAGCATTTAACAAAAAGTCTTTGGACCCCTTCACATAATGAGTAAGTACGCCGTTCAACGAAGACTCCAGCTCCGTAACATCTTAGAATAGGGGAGTTTGAAGGGCATGTCCCCTACAGTACATAACGAGACTGCACAGCACTTACGTTGCTGAAGCTTCATCATAAAACCTGCTTGCAGAGGCCCTGGGCGGCCATCCAAGGTTATTCAGCGAGGGCAGCCCACTTCCACTGCCTTAGAACCCTCAGAAGGAGTGTTTTGTCATCACAGCTAACCTGCAAAGTAAAACACAATTCAGTACCGAGCCAACATTAACACAGTGCCAAGTGTGGGCCAAATGAACCAGATTTGTTGGATCTGATTCATATTCCTTCCCCTGTTCCTGGACTGGACTTCCCTCGTTAGTGTCGGAGGTGCACCAGAATTGTTCTGCAATTGAAAATGCTCTTAAATCTTGTCAGTGTTATGTAATCAGTAACCCAGCATGTTTCCTCAACACACCTTCACAGTGCCCTCAGAAAGAATCCAGCGCTGCTTCTGTAGTAACTGAAAGGGTTTAAGGCAGCCATTTTGTGATTCAATCTTGGGCTGAAGCTGGTGACCAAGGAGACCGAGTGCATAAAGAAGGTGGTTTAGCTAAGATATCACTGTTCATAATCCAGAAGAAGCAAAACCAGTTTAGTTTCCATGGACAGAGGTGGCACTCCTCCTGGCAATGACATTTAGACTGTATTCCACTACTACCTCCACTTAAGGGGCCAAAGGTCGACAGACAAAGTAAAGGAAGCACCACCTCATGGCAATCATCAGGAAGGCATCTCAGAATAACCCTCTGGTGTGGAAGAGCCAGGCTAATAAGAAAGACTTGCATTTATAAAGCACCTTTTGCAACCTCCATCCATTGACTCTGTCTACACTTCCTGCTGCCTCGGGAAAGCAGCCATCATAATTAAAGATCCCACACGCCCCGGTCATTCTCTCTTCCACCTTCTTCCGTCGGGAAAAAGATACAAAAGTCTGAGGTCACGCACCAACCAACTCAAGAACAGTTTCTTCCCTGCTGCTATCAGACTTTTGAATGGACCTACCTCGCATTAAGTTGATCTTTCTTTATACCCTAGCTATGACCGTAGCACTACACTCTGCACCCTCTCCTTTCCTTCTCCCCTATGTACTCTATGAACGGTATGTTTTGCCTTATAGCGCGCAAGAAACAATACTTTTCCCCATATCCTAATTCATGTGATAATAATAAATCAAATCAAAATCACACAGTGGCCAATGAACTGCTTTTGAAGTGTAGTCACTGTGGTAAATGTGACAGCTTTTTGCACACAGCAAGATCCCATAAACAGCAACGGAATAAATGACCAGATAATTATTTTTGGTGATACTGGTTTAGGGATAAATAAGGAGCAGGAGCTTGGGGAGAACTCTGTTCTTCATCACAACAATGCCATGGGTTCGATTATGTCCACCTGAGGGAGAAGACGGGGCCTCAGTTTATCATCTCACCTGAAAGGCAGCACCTCTGACCTGCAGTACTCTCTCAGTGCTGCAGTGAGGATATCAGCTTTGATTGTGTGCTCTAGAATGGAAGTAGCATCCACAAGACTCCGTCCCAGAAGCCAACTGAGGCTTTAACCAGCAAGGGAGTTTGTCAGATCATTTGCCAGCGAGGGGTCTTTATCATTGAGAGAATGATTTCGAGCAAGGGGTCCGCGTGCCCCATGAAGAGTAGGGCACAGGCTTCAATGCAGAAACCTCGGCTGGAATTCTCCAACCTTGTCCGCAGGCTGGGATTCTCCAGTCCCGCTGCTGTGAACAGGGATTTGGCTGAGCACCAATTTTTCCATTCTCGCTGGTAGCACTGGTGGGGCATCCAACATTGGAGAATTCTAGTCACCTCACTATAGGAAGGATGTGATCGCACTAGAGAGGATACATAGGAGGTTCACCAGGATGTTGCCTGGGATGGAGAGTTTGAGCTATAAGGAGAGACTGGATAGGCTTGGATTGTTTTCTTTAGAGCAGAGAAGGTTAAGGGGAGTCATGATTGAGGTGTATAAGATTATGAGGGGTATGGGCAGGGTGAGTAGGGAGCAGCTGCTCCCCTTGGTTGAGGAGTTAATCACGAGAGGGGATCGTTTAGGATAAGGGATAGGAGATTCAGAAGGGATTTGAGAAAAGAACCTTTTCACTCAGAGGGTGGTGGGAATTTGGAATGCACTGCCTGGGAAGGTAGTAGAGGCTGGAAACCTTATAACCTTTAAAAAATAGAATTCATAGAATCCCTACAGTGCATTTGGCCCATCGAGTCTGCACCAACCACCCAGGCCCAATCCCCATAACCCCACATATTTACCCTGCTAATCCCCCTGACACTAGAAGTCAATGTAGCACGGCCAATTAACCTAACCCGCACATCTTTGGACCGTGGGTGGAAACCGGTGCACCCACAGGAAACCCACGCAGACATGGGGAGAATGTACAAACTCCACACAGAGAGCGACCCGAGGCCGGAATTGAACCTGACACTGTGAGGCAGCAGTGCTAACCACTATGTCACAGTGCTGACCAGAATATTTGGATGAACACTTGAAACATCAGCGTATTCAAAGATGTGGGACAAATGCAGGAAAATGGGATTAGCGCATCATTTGTGCTAGTTATTGTTAGTGCAAACCCAATGGGCGAAGTGCCTTAGTTGTTGAGCAGGAATTGCATTTGTTGCTCAAAGTGACTCGACTCAATCACCAGTGGTTTCCATGGCAACAGAATCATATTTGAACACTATTTAAAGTGGCTTTCAGTCGTCTTCTTATATCACAAGCTGTGGCCATTGCATAGAATCCTTACAGTGCAGGAAGAGGCCATTCGGCCCATCAAGTCTGCACTGACTCTCCGACAGAGCATCTTATCCAGGACCTATCGCCATGTATTTACCCTGCTATTCCCCCTAACCTACACACCGTGGGACGCTCAGGGACAATTTTGCAGGGCCAATCCACCTAACCCACACATCTTTGGACTGTGAGAAGTAACTAGAGCACCCAGAGGAAATCCACGCAGACACAGGGAGAATATGCAAACTCCACAAGTCACCCAAGGCCGGAATTGAACCCGGGTTCCTGGCGCTGTGAGGTCATAGTGTTATCCACTGTGCCACCGTGCCGCCCTTGTACTCTACTGATCTGAACTTGAATAACAAGTCGGTGAACTTGAATAACATCCCGGTAAACATCCTATGTACCCTCTCTAATGAGATATACTCTCCTCTCTAATCTCCTATAGTGAGATGACCAGAAGGGCGGCACAGTGGCAGTGGTTAGCACTGCTGCCTCACAGCACCAGGGACCCAGGTGCGATTCCCGGCTTGGGTCACTGTCTGTGTGGAGTTTGCACATTCTCCCCATATCTGCATGGGTTTCCTCCGGGTGCTCCGATTTTCTCCCACAGTCCAAAGATGTGCGGGTTAGGTAGATTGACCATGCTAAATTGTCCCTGAGTGCCAGGGGGACTAACTAAGGTATATGCATGGGGTTATAGGATAGGGCCTGGGTCGGATTGTGGTCGGTGCAGACTCGATGGGCTGTATGGCCTCCTTCTGCACTGTATGAATCTATGAACAAATAGAGGACCCTACACAAGGGGGAATCAGATGACCCATCAGTAAAGATAGGTCACAGTTCTTAGCCACCAAGTTGGTGAATCAGTCATTAATCCATCCGTGCATGGCTCATTTGATAGCTGTGTTGTCAAGTGTCATATCTGTTAGTCTAACAAGTAAGTCTTAAACCCATAAAAGCTGACAGCTCAAAATCTAAGGAATCTGTGTAAAGTGCAGTGGGACTCAGCTTGCCTTGATTTATGAGACAAACATTTCCAATATTTTTACTGACTGGGAGAAACCTAAAATAGACAACAGCTCAGTTTGCAGCAGTGATGGATGTAGAAATTACTGATAAAAACATTGATGGTGCAATATTTATTTTCAAGGGGGAGGAACAAGTTTCCGAACAGTTTGATTGTTAACTCTTTCCGCGGTCCATTTTCTGGCATTTTGGAGTCTGCTGTAATTTTGACTTTCGAAGGAAAAATAATTTATCCTGGATGGTTAAATATGTAAATGAAAAGAATTCAAATTTTTACCTTCACTGCATGAGCAATCGCCTGATGGAGCAGGTCATCTGCGCGTTGCGATTCTATCCGGCATAGTGAAGATGCAAAACCTACTCTGATGGGCAGCATTTTAAATCACAGAAGGAGGTCATTCAGCCCATCGTACCTGTGGCAGCTCCTGTTGCTTTCATTCTTTCCCCGTAGCCCTGCGCAGGTAAGGTGACATTGGGTGAGCAGCTAGTTCCGACAATTGAACATGGGTGAAAGGTGGAACTTACTGACAGTTCCAAACAACTTACACCTAAACAAATCTTAGAGGCACGTTGAAACAATCGACAATTGCAAATCACAAACTATGGACAGTCTTCAGCAAGCCCCCTTACACTTTAAAACACGGCATACAGCCACATGCTACACTATAAAATGTTCAAAGTGCTAGATAGAAAATATTTGATTTGATTGATTTATTATTGTCACATGTATTAATATACAGTGAAAAGTATTGTTTCTTGTGCGCTATCTAGACAAAGTATACCGTTCATAGAGAAGAAAAGGAGAGAGTAGTATTACAGTCATAGCTAGGATGTAGAGAAAGATCAACTTAATGCAAGGTAGGTCCATTCAAAAGTCTGATGGCAGCAGGGAAGAAGCTGTTCTTGAGTCGGTTGGTACGTGTCCTCAGACTTTTGTATCTTTTTCCCGATGGAAGAAGGTGGAAGAGAAAATGTCCGGGGTGCGTGGGGTCCTTAATTATGCCGGCTGCTTTTCCGAGGCAGCGGGAAGTGTAGACAGAGTCAATGGATGGGAGGCTGGTTTGCGTGATGGACTGGGCCTCATTCATGACCCTTTGTAGTTTCTTACGGTCTTGGGCAGAGCAGGAGCCATACCAAGCTGCGATACAACCAGAAAGAATGCTTTCTGTGGTGCATCTGTAAAAGTTGGTGAGAGTCGTAGCTGACATGCCAAATTTCCTTACTCTTCTGAGAAAGTAGAAGCATTGGTGGACTTTCTTAACTATGGTGTCGGCATGGGGGGGACCAGGACAGGTTATTGGTGAAATAAAGAGTTAAGATATTCGCCAGTCAACTGAGCAATATTCATACTGTGAGAATCCAAAAAATGCGTCTGCACTGCAACAACAAGCTGACCTTCGAGTGATATCTTTGTTTTCCAAGTCTGTGTTTATGCCAAGTCTCATGTAAGGTTGCTGTGCCGCACTGTAAAAGGAGGGAGGGGGGGCTTCGACTTGGGTACGTTGGACTTCACCTCAGACTGGGATCGCGAACAATGCCAAGACCAATCAAGCTCCAGCCTTTGTTACCGGGGTCCCTGACGGGCAGAAGGCCGTGAGACTCATTGTTTTCATTTCTCTCGTATTATTTACTCTTTTTCAATGAACCATTATAATAGTTTACAGATTGTAATTCTAGCCTGTCTCTTATTTAACATTCTCCCAGATCATTAAAAGAACAAAACAGAACAAGTGCGCATCGTGTCTGAGTTTGAAGATGGTGGTGGCTGGTGGATTGGCACCAGATTCCTTTTTGATCCAACCGGTATCGAGGTTTGGATCAGCCAGGATTGCAGTCGGCGAACACGATGATATCTTCTAAATAAGGACGTCTGTAAAAAGACAGTTCATGCCAGAGTATACACAAAAGGGCCATTTGGCCCAACCAGCCCACACTGATGTTTATGCTCTACTCAAATCTCCATCATTCCTTATCTATCATCATGACCCTCTATTCCTATTTTCAACATATACGTATCCAGCTTTACTTTAAATGCATCTACGGTATTCACCTCAAACGTTCCCGGTGGTAGCGAGTTCCAACCTCTCGCCACTTTTTGAGTAGTTTCTTCTGAATTCTCGATTTGATTGCCTCGTGACTATCTTATGTTGATGGCCCATAGGTTCACTCTGTCCCACAAATGGAAACACTCGCCCTGTGCCTACTCTATCAAAGTCTTTCAGAATTTTAAAGCCAATCGTTCGTCATCCTTAAAATTCGATCGCCAGTCTGTGTCTTGTTTTCTGATAGATATAACCTATCAGTTCTGGTATCACCCTTTGTAAGTCTTTTCTCCACCCTCTCCAATGCATTGATATTCTTTCTAATAATACAGAACTGTGCACAGTACAGTACTCCAAATATGCTCTAACCAAGATTCGAGACAGGTTTAACAAGACTTCTCTACTTTACAATTCTATCCCTCTGAAAATAAGCCTGACCGTTCGGTTAATCTTTTTAAAAATGTTTTTTTGTGGCACAGTGGTTAGCACCACTTCCTCCCAGTGCCAGGGACCCAGGTTCCATTCCCGGCTTTGGTCTCTGTCTGTGTGGAGTCTGCATGTCCTCCCCGTGTCTGCGTGGGTTTCCTCCGGGTGCTGGTTAGGTGCATTGGCCCGAACAGATGCCGGAGTGTAGTGACTCGGGGATTTTCACAGTAACTTCACTGCAGTGTTAACGTAAGCCTACTTGTGACACTAATAAATAAACTTTGAAACTTATTAATCCATGTTGATTACCTACCTTTGGTGAGCTGTGCACTTGTGCCCCCAGATCCCTTTGCTCCTCAACTCCATTTCAAAATAAGATATCACTTCTTTATTTTTCTGAACTTACACTTAACGATGTTGAAATTCATACATCACTTATGCACCCGTTCTGCAAGTTTATTCGCCATTATTCTCTTTTATTTTGTTACAGGGCTCATCAATAGCGACCTTCCCTCCCAATTTGGTATTGCCTTCAAATCCCCTAGTCGCCACACTCTGGCGCCTGTTCGGGTGCACTGAGGGAGAATTTAGCAATGCGAACCACCGTGCCACCATGCTGCCGCTCTGTACTTCAGACACAGGAGAAGGTCATTCAGAACCTCCAGCCTGTTCCACCGTTCAATTCGATTCTAACTCATTTGCGCCTTAACTCCACTAACCTGCCTTTGATCCACATCTCGTAGCTTTCAATAAGACACCCATTGTCTTTTGATGGGGAGCATGGGAGATACCTACCCCTCCTTGATATGAAGAAGTGGTTCCTAAGTTAACTCCTGAATGGGCGAGCATTTTTAGGATATGACCTCTTTCTCTGGACTTCCCACACCGGAGAAAATAGCTTCTCCACATTGACTCCATCAAATCCTTTCTTACCTCGATAAGATCAGCCCCCTCTCAACTCGAGAGAATATAATCCAAATCTATGAAACATGTAAGAATTTCAGTGCAATATTACTGCATATTTGCATTTATCTTGCATCTTATCCCAGGTATGGTTTTTTAAATTTCACTTATCATTGTCATATGTATTGTGATACAGTGAAAAATATTGTTTCTTGCGCGCTATACAGACAGAGCATACCGTACCTAGAGTACATAGGGGAGAAGGAAAGGAGAGGATGCAGTATATTGTCAATGAGTACATTCAAGTGTTCAGGACAGAGATTGATAGACTTTTAGATATTAAAGGGATATAGGGATAGTGCAGGTAAATGCCACTAAGGTAGAAGTTCAGCCATGATCGAGTTGGATGGCAAAGCAGGCTCGAAGGGCTGAATGGCCTACTCCTGACCCTCTTTCCTAGGTCCCAATAACTATGTTGATTTGAGAACCGAAACCGTTTCCTGTTGCAGTAATCCTAACTGGCAGTACATTCTACATTCACAGGACCGCCTGGTTCACGACTGTAACTGTCTGTATTCTAGACCCTGTGGCAGCCTAAGAGGGACCCAGCTTGAGGAAATGCTGATGTAACCTATTTGAATAAACATTGGATACGGGTAACTCCATATCATCAAAACAAAGCATTCAAATTCAGTTCTAAAATGTCACACTCAAGCCATGAATCTATCCTTTCCTCTCTGTCGATGTGAATCAATCTGCTGTGCCTTTCAAACATTTCCTGTTGGTGCAAGTGATAAGATTTGCAGTTGATATCACCATATGGTTAACATCAATGGCAGCCAATACTTGTGGGACTCCAGCCACTCCAAAGAAGTTGGCACCCCATTTCTCTCTCTTTCCTTCTCTCTCTCTGCTTTGGGTCCATATCATTGAATCCCTACAATGCAGAAGAACATAAGAACATAAGAAATAGGAGCAGGAGTAGGCCATCTAGCCCCTCAAGCCTGCTCTGCCATTCAATAAGGTCATGGCTGATCTGATAGTGGGTTCAGTTCCACTTACCCGCCCGTTCCCCATAACCCTTAATTCCCTTAATGGTTAAAAATCTATCTATCTGTGACTTAAACACATTTAGCGAGGTAGCCTCTACTGCTTCATTGGGCAGAGAATTCCAAAGATTCACTACCCTCTGGGAGAAGAAGTTCCTCCTCAACTCTGTTCTAAATTGACTCCCCCGTATTTTGAGGCTATGCCCCCTAGTTCTTGTTTCCATTGTAAGTGGAAATAACCTCGCTGCTTCTACCCTGTCTAGCCCCTTCATTATCTTATATGTCTCTATAAGATCTCCCCTCAACCTTCTGAACTCCAATGAGTACAGGCCCAGTCTACTCAATCTCTCCTCATAAGCTAACCCCCTCATCTCCGGAATCAACCTGGTGAACCTTCTCTGTACCCTCTCCAAAGCTAATATATCCTTTCTTAAATAAGGGGACCAAAATTGTACACAGTACTCTAGGTGCAGCCTCACCAGTACCCTGTACAGTTGCAGCATGACCTCCCTGCTTTTATACTCCATCCCTCTCGCGATAAAGGCCAATATTCCATTTGCCTTCTTGATCACCTGCTGCACCTGCACACTGAGTTTTTGTGATTCATGCACAAGGACCCCCAGGTCCCTCTACACAGTAGCATGTTGTAATTTTTCACCGTTTAAATAATAGTCCATTTTACTATTATTCCTGCCAAAGAAGGAGGCCATTCAGCCCATCGAGCCTGCACCAATAACAATCCCACCCAGATCCTATCCCCCATGTATTTGCCCTGCTAACCCTCCTGACACTAAGGGGAAATTTAGCATGGCCAATCCACCTAACCCACACATTTTGGACTGTGGGAAGAAACCGGTGCACCCGAAGGAAACCCACGTGGACACGGGGAGAAAGTGCAGACTTAGAAAATACAGTGACCCAAGCCAGGAATTGAACCCAGGCCCCTGGCACTGGGAGGCAGTAGTGCTAACCACTGTGCCACCAGCTGTGCGGGTTCAGCTCTACTGGAGCTGCTGCTGCTGCCGGTTCAGAATGACTTTCTAACTGACTTATTTACTGGCGTGCCTACTGTTACCAGGGATCAAATGGGCGGTACGGTTGCACAGTGGTTAGCACCGCTGCCTCACAGCGCCAAGGACCTGGGTTCGATTCCGGCCTTTGGTGTATGCTTGGGTTTCCTCTGGGTTCCCCGGTTTGCTCCCACAGCCTGAAAGATATGCTGGTTAGGTGCATTGGGCCGGAGTGTGGCGACTAGGGGACTTTCACAGTGACTTCATTGCAGTGTTAACGTAAGTCTATTTGTGACACTAATAAATAAACTCTAAAAAAGGAGTAGGGTGTATAGCATTAAGTGCCGTAACCTTCCCAATCCAAGCAAGACTATGCCCCTGGTGAAAAGAGGCTTCAAGCCACATTCCAGCACCTGGGACATCTCTGTCAGGGGTAAACACCATCTTCTCAATCACAGCCAAAAGGAAACATTACTTCGCACCTACATACCTGTAAGAGGTTGTGCAGGGTCTATACCTGCGTGCATAAGGGTGCAATCTCCTACATCCATCCTGCATTCCTCCACAAAGCACAGAATCCTTTGAGAGAAATCTTCAGGGTGGAATTTTATGTTGGAGATTGTGGTCCCACCTACCGATTGGAGAATCGGTGAGATGCCAGGGTCGCTTTTCTCCAGGTTATAAGCTTAGCAGGCATTTGTCTGGCCTCACTTCAGACTCAGTCCCTAGTGGTGTGAAAAACCCACCATCCAGAGCTGCTGGTGAATTAGACAGCCCTCCACTGCCGGCAGTGCCAGTGGGAGCGGTGGCTGATAACAGTAGCTCACCCGGACCATCGGCAGGGATCGACATTGGATCCCTGGAAAGAGGTAAGCAGAAAGGGTTGGTTTAAGGGGGGAAGGGTTGGGGTTTACAGGGATGGAGTTGCTGGCATGGCAGGGAGGGAGGGATTGGAAGCAAGGGTTGGCTGGTGACTCTTGACGGGTTCTCCACTTTCCCACTGCCAGGTGCCTCATCGGGCACTGAATAACTATGAATAAGGGAGATCCCCTCCCCGATCCCTCCCCGCCCCTCTCCCCACCACCCCCCCCAAGTCGACCTCTGGCAATCCCAATAGATTGGCAGTTTTCTGGAAGCTTTGGAGGGTCGTCCAATCAGGGACAATTAGTTTTAAGGTCTTCTTTCCTGATATGTGGGCATCACGGACAAGGCCAGCATTTATAGCCCATCCCTAATTGCCCTTAAACTGAGTGTCATGCTCGACCATTTCAGAGGGCATTTCAGAGTCAACCACATTGCTGTGGCTCTGGATTCATATGTAGGCCAGACCGGGTAAGGACGGCAGATTTCAAGAACAAAGAACAAAGAACAATACAGCACAGGAACAGGCCCTTCGGCCCTCCAAGCCCGCGCCGCTCCCCGGTCCAGGATTGAATCCTGAATCCAGGATCCCCGCCCAATTTTCCAGCCTATCTACATACTTATATCCTATCCACCGAGCTGTCCCTCACAGCTACGATGCTTTGTTCATCACAACCTATTAACTCACCCCCACCCCCCCATTCCAGACCATGTGATCTCCAGGGAGAGGCGAAAACCCAGAGTGAAAACCCCAGGGCCAATATGGGGAAAAAAAATCTGGGAAATTCCTCTCCGACCCCCTGAGGCGATCAAAACCAGTCCAGGAGATCACACTGGCCCTGATCGGAAAATGCTTCCCAACCCTATTCATTTCCACTTCCACGAACACCATCTGAATTCCCTGCCCCCGAGACAGGTTCCCAACTATCCGCAGTCTCGCTCTGTACTGGCACCAGCAAGATGATCATAGAATGAAGCCTTGAAACGAGAAACAAAGAACAATTAGCCCGCGCCGCTCCCTGGTCCAAACTAGACCACTCTTTTGTATCCCTCCATTCCCACTCCGTTCATATAGCTGTCTAGATAAGTCTTAAACGTTCCCAGTGTGTCCGCCTCCACCACCTTGCCCGGCAACACATTCCAGGCCCCCACGACCCTCTGTGTAAAATATGTCCTTCTGATATCTGTGTTAAACCTCCCCCCCTTCACCTTGAACCTATGACCCCTCGTGAACGTCACCACCGACCCGGGGAAAAGCTTCCCACCGTTCACCCTATCTATGCCTTTCATAATTTTATACACCTCTATTAAGTCTCCCCTCATCCTCCGTCTTTCCAAGGAGAACAACCCCAGTTTCCCCAATCTCTCCTCATAACCAAGCCCCTCCATACCAGGCAACATCCTGGTAAACCTCCTCTGTACTCTCTCCAAAGCCTCCACGTCCTTCTGGTAGTGTGGCGACCAGAACTGGACGCAGTATTCCAGATGCGGCCGAACCAACGTTCTATACATCTGCAACATCAGACCCCAACTTTTATACTCTATGCCCCGTCCTATAAAGGCAAGCATGCCATATGCCTTCTTCACCACCTTCTCCACCTGTGACGTCACCTTCAAAGATCTGTGGACTTGCACACCCAGGTCCCTCTGCGTCTCTACACCCTTTATGGTTCTTCCATTTATCGTGTAGCTCCTCCCTACATTATTCCCACCAAAATGCATCACTTCGCATTTATCAGGATTGAACTCCATCTGCCATTTCCTTGCCCAAATTTCCAGCCTATCTATATCCTTCTGTAGCCTCTGACAATGTTCCTCACTATCTGCAAGTCCTGCCAGTTTTGTGTCGTCCGCAAACTTACTGATCACCCCAGTTACACCTTCTTCCAGATCATTTATATAAATCACAAACAGCAGAGGTCCCAATACAGAGCCCTGCGGTACACCACTAGTCACAGGCCTCCAGCCAGAAAAAGACCCTTCCACTACCACCCTCTGTCTTCTGTGACCAAGCCAGTTCTCCACCCATCTAGCCACCTCCCCCTTTATCCCATTTCCTTCCCTAAAAGACATTTTAGTTGGGAGAGAGGGATGTGGGATCCATCAACAAGCTGAGCTTGGAGAGAGCCTGAAGGGGGATAAGAAAAAAACTAGAAAAAGCTGTGAGTTCAAGGCTAGGGTCGCGGGGGACACTTGGCTTGGTGAGCTGGGGAAAGGGAGGGAAGGGGAAGTTGATTGGTTGATCTCAACCTCAACAACAAGATAGTCACCTGCTCCTCAAAGTTACAGTTGGAGGTAATGATGGAGGCAGTAGGAGAGGTGGTTTTAAGAATACATTTTGTAAAGGAGAAAAGAAGCCAAGGGTTATCTTTGTATTTGAGGATATTCCTGCAATAGTGAGTGGTTTGGGCAGGATCTAACATTGCTTTGTGTGATCCAGCTAAATCTGGCAATGTGTGACTAAATCAATTGTCCACCATAAACATTAATGTCTGTATCCTTTGGAGTTAGGGGAGTGGAGCTGGGGGCTGCAAATGACCATTGATCAGGGTGAGTGTAATGGTTTAAATGGGGAAAAGTGTATCAAAGGTGAAGGAGAGGATGTGATTGAGAAGATTTAGACAGAGCTCTAGATTGTGACTTGGGCAGAATTTAGTGCAGTGCCCTAGAAAGGTCAGGATGATGGAAAGGACGGGGAATTGTGCGGCAAGCCACACGTCTAACTCCCGGCAGTGGGAAAACTGTCCCTCTATTACTGAACGACAGGAAGGGGCTGTTGCAGGAAACCAGGCCACTTGCAGCTTGTTAATGAGCCACTTTGGGGAGACAGTGGCATTGTGGTAATGTCACGGGGCTAGCAATCCAGAGATCCAGGCAAACACTGGGACAGGAGTTCAAATCCCACCATGGCAACTGGAGGAATTTAAATTAAGTTGATAAAATTTGGAATTGAAAGGTTGTCTCAATGATGGTGACCATGACAACTATCATCCATTGTTGTAAAAACCCATCTGATTCACTAATGTCCTTTATGGAGGAAATCTGCCATCCTTACCCGGTCTGGCCTACATGTGACTCCAGACCACAGCAATGTGGTTGACCCTTAACTGCCCTCTGAGATGGCCGAGTCACTCAGTTCAAGGGCAATTAGGGATGGGCAATGCATGCTTGTCCAGCTAGCCACTCCCACATCCCATGAATTAATTAACCATCCTTCTGGGGAAGGATGTCCTTGCCCTCGAGGGAGTGCAGTGAAGGTTTACCAGGCTGATTCCGGTGATGGCGGGATTGATGTATGAGGAGAGATTGACTAGGTTAGGATTGTTTTCGCTGGAGTTCAGACGAACGAGGGGGGGTTCTCATAGAGACTTATAAAATTCTAACAGGACTAGACAGGGTAGATGCAGGGAGAATGTTCCCGATGGTGGGGTCGTCCAGAATCAGGGGTCACAGTCTGAGGATTCAGGGTAGACCATTTAGGACGGAGGTGAGGAGATATTTCTTCACCCAAAGAGTGGTGAGCCTGTGGAATTCATTACCACAGGAAGTCGTTGATGCCAAAATGTTGAATGTATTCAAGAGATAGCTGGATATAGCACTTGGGGCAAATAGGATCAAAGGTTATGGGGAGAAAAAGGATTAGGCTATTGAGTTGGGCAATCAGCCATGAGCAGGCTCGAAGGGCTAAATGGCCTCCTCTTGCTCCTATCTTCTATGTTTTATGTAAAATAATTCCCATCAATCTCCAGGACACTACTGTGTGCAACCCTGGAGAAAAATCATCGGGGCATTCAACTAAGATTGCTTCTTTTCCTTGATTTGAATATTTATCTTCACCAGATATGAAAATATTGAAAAAAGGGAAATAAGAGGCTGTTTGGCTAACATCCAATTGGGTAATGGGTCTGTTTGCGTTCCAATTGGCATTGAAACACTGCAAAGACGATGTATTGGCCAATTAATGTCCAGGTGGTGGAGGCAAATCATGTGATGAAACCCCCCCCAGGAATACATTTAATCACAGTTGGCAACCCTACCCCTGCTCTGAATTCTTCATGTTCTCACGTGCCTCCAGCTGCCTCGGCCTGGAGTTCTGTAACTCCTTCCTGACACCTTTCCACTTCTTTCTTCCTTTAAGATGATCCTTAAAATATACAACTTTGACCAAGCTATTCCTGCGCCGTCCCAATAGACTGTTATGTGGCTTGATGTCAAATTCTGTTTGATAAGGCTCCTGTCCAGCTCCTTGAGACTTTAACTACTCTGAGGATGTTCTATAAATGCAAGATGCTGTTGCGTACAGATCCAGCACCTGGATAACGGCCACAAATTTCAGCAATAACGGTTGGCACATCTGCCCGTTTAAACCTGGTGGGCTGGCTCCTGGCAGGGTCACAGGTGAAGGATCCTGCTTCAGGTCTCATCAAGCAGACTTCGTAGCCTTGTAATATATTAATAGCAAGTATTTATTAACAACTCGTAACTATAGATAGACATGTATAGACGCAGTAGAGGGTGCAGGTATGGAGCTAACTCCATCCTCAATCTACACACATCTCCATCAATCTGTAGACTGACCCTGGCCCTGGGTCACATGCCTTCTTACATCAATATGTGAGCGGTACTACCTTCAGTCCCACAAGCTGCTGGGGGAGGTAGTGGAAGCAGATACAATAGTGACTTTTAAGGGGTGTCTTGACAAATACATGAATAGAATGGGAATGGAGGGATATGGTCCCGGAAGAGTAGGGTGTTTTAGTTCAGTCGGGCACCATGGGTCAGTGCAGGCTTGGAGGGCCGAAGGGCCTGTTCCTGTGCTGTAATTTTCTTTGTTCTTTGTATTAACCCTTTATGTGCCAGATCCTACAACTACTGGTGCATTCTGGGAGAAGTCAGACCAGCAACATCTACCAAGAAGTGGGAAGCGGAAGATCACCCCAGTGATAAACAGGAGGTATTGGGGTTCTTGAGAAACATTAAGGTAGACAAGTCCCCAGGGCCTGATGGGATATACCCCAGAATACTGAGAGAGGCAAGGGAGGAAATTGCTGGGGCCTTGAGAGAAATCTTTGTATCCTCACTGGCTACAGGGCAGGTCATGATGTGGAGATGCTGGCGTTGGACTGGGGTAAATACAGTAAGAAGTCTCACAACACCAGGTTAAAGTCCAACAGGTTTATTTGGGAGCAAAAGCCACTAGCTTTTGGAGCGCTGCTCCTTCATCAGGTGAGTGATGAACTACCTACATACATAGTGATGGACTATCTACATACTTATCTGATGAAGGAGCAGCGCTCCAAAAGCTAGTGGCTTTTGCTACCAAATAAACCTGTTGGACTTTAACCTGGAGTTGTGAGACTTCTTGCTGTACAGAGGAGGTCCCAGAGGATTGGAGAATAGTCAATGTTGTTCCTTTGTTTAAGAAGGGTAGCAAGAATAATCCAGGTAATTACAGGCCGGTGAGCCTTACATCAGTGGTAGGGAAATTATTGGAGAGGATTCTTCGAGACAGGATTTATTCCCACTCGGAAATAAATGGACGTATTAGTGAGAGGCAACATGGTTTTGTGAAGGGGAGGTCATGTCTCACGAATTTGATCGAGTTTTTTGAGGAAGTGACGAAGATGATTGGTGAGGGTAGGGCAGTGGATGTTGTCTACATGGACTCCAGTAAGGCCTTTGACAAGGTCCCTCATGGCAGACTGGTGCAGAAGGTGAAGTCGCATGGGATCAGAGGTGAGCTGGCAAGGTGGATGCAAAACTGGCTCGGTCAAAGAAGACAGAGGGTAGCAGTGGAAGGGTGCGTTTCTGAATGGAGGACTGTGACAAGTGGCGTTCCTCAGGGATCAGTCTTGGGACCTTTGGAGTTTGTAATATATATAAATGATTTGGAGGAAAATGTAACTGGTTTGATTAGTAAGTTTGCAGACAACACAAAGATTGGTGGATTTGCAGATAGCGATGAGGAACATCAAAGGAATCAGCAGGATATAGATCGGTTGGAGACTTGGGGGTGGAGACATGGCAGATGGAGTTTAATCGGGACAAATGTGAGGTAATGCATTTTGGAAGGTCTAATACAGATAGGAAATATACAGTAAATGGCAGAACCCTTAAAAATATTGATAGGCAGAGGGATCTGGGTGTACAGGTACGCAGGTCACTGAAAGTGGCAACCCAGGTGGAGAAGGTAGTCAAGAAGGCATACAGCATGCTTGCCTTCATCGGCTGGGGCATTGAGTTTAAAAATTGGCAAGTCATGTTGATGCTTTATAGAACCTTAGTTAGGCCGCACTTGGAATATAGTGTTCAATTCTGGTCACCACACTACCAGAGGGATGTGGACGCTTTGGAGAGGGTACAGAAAAGATTTACCAGGATATTGCCTGGCATGGAGGGTATTAGCTATGAGAAGAGGCTGGAGAAACTTGGTTTGTTATCACTGGAATGACGGAGTTTGAGGGGTGACCTGATAGAAGTCTACAAGATTATGAGGGGCATGGACAGAGTGGATAGACAGATGCTTTTTCCCAGAGTGGAAGAGCCAATTGCTAGGGGGCATAGGTCTAAGGTGTGAAGGGCAAGGTTTAAAGGAGATGTACGAGGCAGATTTTTTACACAGAGGGTGGTGGGTGCCTGGAACTCGCTGCCGGGGGAGGTAGTGGAAGCGGTTATGGTAGTGACTTTTAAGGGGCATCTTGACAAATACATGAATAGGATAGGAATAGAGGGATATGGTCCCTGGAAGGGTAGGGGGTTTTAGTTAAGTCAGGCAGCATGGTTGGTGCAGGCTTGGAGGGCCGAAGGGCCTGTTCCTGTGCTGTAATTTTCATTGTTCTTTGTTCTAGGGGCGGCACAATGGCAGGGGTGGCACGGTGGCACAGTGGTTAGCACTGCTGCCTCACAGCGCCAGGGACCTGGATTCGATTCCCAGCTTGGGTCATTGTCTGTGCGGAGTCTGCATGTTCTCCCCATATCTGCGTGGGTTTCCTCCGGGCACTCCAGTTTCCTCCCATGGCCTGAAAGACGTGCTGGTTAGGGTGCATTGGTCATGCTAAATTCTCCCTCAGTGTACCCGAACAGGCGCCGGAGTGTAGCGACTAGGGGATTTTCACAGTAACTTCATTGCACTGTTAATGTAAGACTACTTGTGACACTAATAAATAAACTTTAAACTTAAACCTCGTTATGAACGCACCTTCCTTTACCATCAAGTCTTGGGTTTGGGACTCGAACCCGGAGCTGCTGGCTCAGAGGCAGGGACGCTACCCACTGCGCCACAAGACCTCCCTCCACTACTACAACTGAAGGGAAATTGTGTGGGACATCCAGTGAAGTGAAACTTCCATCCAGTTAATTTGCCAGACCACCTGAAGACAGCCAGAAACTGGGCGTTCTTGGTAAGAAGGGAAGTCCAGATTATGAGGTCACAGGAAGGAAGGATGTAGGATTGATTTCCTCACTGTGTGACATTTTAGTCTCTACTCCATCAGTGGAGAAAATCACAGGCCTGGCCGCTGTCAGGTTGTTGTTGTAAGCCTCCCTGTGGCTCACTGAAGTATAGCAACGGAAACAACTTGGAAACTGCAGAGTCTGTTTGTTTTTGTGAGTACCACATTGTGGAAAATACGTTAGCGATCAGCATAGCGGAGATATTACTGGACTAGTAACCCAGACTGACGCCCTGGGAACGTGAGCTGAAATCTAGTCACAGCAGCTGGGGGGATTTAAATTCAGTTCATTAATAAATTTAGTATAAAATGCTAGTCTCAGTATTAATGACTCTGAAGCTAAATTTTAAGTTTATTTAATTGTGTCACAAGTAGGCTTATGTTAACACTGCAATGAAGTTACTGTGAAAATCCCCTAGTCACTGCACTCCGGTGCCTGTTCGGGTACACCTGAGGGAGAATTTAGCATGGCCAATGCACCTAACCAACACATCGTTCGGACTGTGGGAGGAAACCGGAGCACCCGCCCCTAGAACAAAGAACAATGAAAATTACAGCACAGGAACAGGCCCTTCGGCCGTCCAAGCCTGCACCGACCATGCTGCCTGACTTAACTAAAACCCCCTACCCTTCCAGGGACCATATCCCTCTATTCCTATCCTATTCATGGTTCAGTAATACCCTTCACGGAACGGAACTGGCCATCCTCACCCGGTCTGGCCTACATGTGATTCCAAATCTGCAGTGACATTGAAACATAGAATCATACAGTGCAGAAGGAGGCCATGCGGCCCATCGAGTCTGCACCAATCACAATCCCAGGCCCTACCCCCATAACCCCATGCATTTACACTAACTAGTCCCCCCGACATGAAGGGGCAATTTAGCATGGCCAATCAACCTAACCCGCACATCTTTGGACTGTGGGAGGAAACCAGAGCACCTGGAGAAACCCACGCAGACTTGGGGAGAAAGTGCAAACTCTGCACAGACAGTGACCTAATCCGGGAATCGAACCTAGGTCCCTGGTGCTGTGAGGTAGCAATGCTAAGTACCGTGCCACTGTGCCACCCTTATGGTTGACTCCTAACGCCCCTCTGGGGCCGCACGGTGGCACACTGGTTAGCACTGCTGCCTCACAGCACCAGGGACCCGGGTTCAATTCCTGGCTTGGGGTCACTGTCTGTGTGGAGTCTGCACGTGCTCCCCATGTCTGCATGGGTTTCTTCCGAGTGCACCAGTTTCTTCCCACAGTCCGAAAGACGTGCTGGTTAGGTGCAATGGCCATGCTAAATTCTCCCTCAGTGTACCCGAACAGGCGCCGGAGTGTGGCGACTAGGGGATTTTCACAGTAACTTCATTGCGGTGTTAATGTAAGCCTACTTGCGACATGACTAAATAAACTCAAACTTTAAATGACCTAGCCACCCACTTTGTGGTATCAAAGCCCGACAGAAGACAGCATTGTGTGTGAAGTTACATCGCGTGGACTGCAGCGGTTCAGGTAGGTGGCTCACCACAACTGTGTCAAGGGCAATCAGGGATGGGCAATAAATGCCGACCTTGTGACATACCCATGCCAAAAATGAACAAAGAGAAATTGAAATCTAATTTCATACTTACGCAAAAAACATTGACTGATACTTAGGTGGACAAAGCAACGAGAACTGTTAACCACTAAAGGTCTCAGAGCTAATGGTAAGCTTTGGATTACTGCCATTGCTCATAACTCAAGCTTGGCTGACGTGGGAGGCCATTTAATGTCATGTGAAAGGAGGACGCACAAGCAGATAGAGCATTTGATCCTGTATGAGTTTGCTCAGTTTAGCCAATACTGCTGTTATTTCTTCAGCTGTTTTTTTGGCACAAGACCCTCCCGGCTGTTCCAAGATTTGACGAAGGCTGGCAAACGTCTGATGTGTCGATCATAATTCTTAAAATTAAAAATTTTGCTCCATAGATGTTGACCTTTGTGACTTTCAGGTATACTGGGCACACTGTGAATGTTGGCTCCCTTACTGCTGACAGAGTGAGAAAGGTTAAACTCTTTTACTGAGCTGAGAACGAGCCAGGTTCAGTCCCCTCTCCATCTCGGGTTAGTTCTGTAGGAGCTATAATTGGCATTATACTGCCCTTATGTTAAAGAGGGGAAAAATAGCGCTCCCATTACTTAACAGAATCAAGTAACCATTTTGAGTCATAGGTCGGAATTTTATCGGCATGCCCGCCTCGATTCCAGGGGCGGGTGAGGCTCGGAGAAGGCATTTTCCGTTGGCTTTGGGCGGGAACGTACAAACCTCGGGCGGACTTGCGGGTACAATTCCGCCCATAGAGTCATTTATGGTGCAGAAGGAGGCCATTGCACCCATTAAATCTATGCTGGTCCTCTGTCAATCCTTGTAGATTTATTTCCTCCAAGTGCCCAGCCAACTTCCTTTCGAAATCATTGATTGTTTCCTCATCCACCACCTTCGTCGGCCATGAGTTCCAGGTCATTCCCACTTGCTGTGTAAAAGATGTTCCTCCTCTCACACACCCCACTGTTTCTTTTTGACCAAGACTTTAAATCTGCCTCCCTTGGGAAGGATTTTCCTTGTCCAACTTATCTAAACCTGTCTTGCTCCTGTACACCACTAACAAATCTTCCCTCCGTCTCCTTTGCTTCAAGGAGAACAATCCCAACTTTTCCAATCTAAGCACTTGGGGCGAATGGGATCAAAGGTTATGGGGAGAAAGCAGGATTAGGCTATTGAGTTGGACGATTAGCCATGATCGTGATGAATGGCGGAGCAGGTTCGAAGGGTCGAATGGCCTCCTCCTGTTCCTAGTTTCTATGTTTCTAAGCTTGCAACTAAAATCTCCAATCCTTCGAACCATTTTTAGAAAGAATAGGTTGTGATGAAGGTGGGGGGTGTAAAATTCCTCTCTGGCTGGGGTACAAGGGAAATTATAATTGGACAGGGTGAATAATGGGTAACTGATCCGCTTTTGACCCCTGCCTGACTTTACTTCCATCACCCCCTCCCTCCCACTACTGCTTATGGTTGCTCGGGCCTCAGATGAGGAGGGGACCAGGCTAACGCTCTGGGGGACATGGGTTCAATTCCTACTACAGCAACTGATGGAATTTAAATTTAATGAACAGAAGAATCTGGAATTGAAAACTAGTTTTAGTGATGGTGACCACAACAACTATCATCCTTACCCCATCTAGCCTACCCCTGACCCCAGATCCACATATTGGATAGCAGCATAGAGTCCCTAATGTGCAGAAGGAGGCGATTCGGCCCATCGAGTCTGCACCAACTCTCTGACAGAGTATCTTACTCAGGCCCTCTCCCCCACCCTATCCCACACATTTACCATGGATAATCCCCTGAACCTACACATCTTTGGACACTGAGGGGCAATTTTGATTTGATTTGATTTGATTTATTATTGTCACATGTAGTAGTATACAGTGAAAAGTATTGTTTCTTGTGCGCTATACAGACAAAGCAGACTGTTCATGGAGAAGGAAAGGAGAGAGTGCAGAATGTAGTGTTACAGTCATAGCTAGGGTGTAGAGAAAGGTCAACTTTTAGTGCGAGGTAGAACATAGAACATAGAACATAGAAAGCCACAGCACAAACAGGCCCTTCGGCCCACAAGTTGCGCTGATCATATCCCTACCTCTAGGCCTATCTATAGCCCTCAACCCCATTAAATCCCATGTACTCATCCAGAAGTCTCTTAAAAGACCCCAACGAGTTTGCCTCCACCACCACTGACGTCAGCCGATTCCACTCACCCACCACCCTCTGAGTGAAAAACTTACCCCTGACATCTCCTCTGTACCTACCCCCCAGCACCTTAAACCTGTGTCCTCTCGTAGCAACCATTTCAGCCCTTGGAAATAGCCTCTGAGAGTCTACCCTATCCAGACCTCTCAACATCTTGTAAACCTCTATCAGGTCACCTCTCATCCTTCGTCTCTCCAGGGAGAAGAGACCAAGCTCCCTCAACCTATCCTCATAAGGCATGCCCCCCAATCCAGGCAACATCCTTGTAAATCTCCTCTGCACCCTTTCAATGGCTTCAACATCTTTCCTGTAATGAGGTGACCAGAACTGCGCGCAGTACTCCAAGTGGGGTCTAACCAGGGTCCTATAAAGCTGCAGCATTATCTCCCGACTCCTAAACTCAATCCCTCGATTAATGAAGGCTAGTACGCCGTACGCCTTCTTGACCGCATCCTCCACCTGCGACCCCAAGGTCCTTCTGATCCTCTACACTGCTAAGAATGGTACCCTTCATATTATACTGCTGCTTCATCCCATTGGATGTGCCAAAATGGATCACTACACACTTATCCGGGTTGAAGTCCATCTGCCACTCCTCCGCCCAGTCTTGCATTCTATCTATGTCTCGCTGCAACTTCTGACATCCCTCCAAACTATCCAGAACACCACCTACCTTGGTGTCGTCAGCAAACTTACCAACCCATCCCTCCACTTCCTCATCCAGGTCATTTATGAAAATGACAAACAGCAAGGGTCCCAGAACAGATCCCTGGGGCACTCCACTGGTCACTGACCTCCATGCAGAGAAAGACCCCTCCACAGCCACTCTCTGCCTTCTGCAGGCAAGCCAGTTCTGGATCCACAAGGCAACAGGTAGGTCCATTCAAAAGTTTGATGGCATTACGGAAGAAGCATGACCAATCCACCTGACCAGCACATCTTTGGACTTGTGGGAGGAAACCAGAGCATCCGGAGGAAACCCATGCAGACACGGGGAGAATGTGCAAACTCCGCACAGACAGTGACCCAAGGCCAGAATTAAACCCGGGTCCCTGGCGTTGTGAGGCAGCAGTGCTAACCACTGTGCCGCCGTGCCGCACTAACCACTGTGCCACCATGCCGCACTAACCACTGTGCCACCGTGCTGTGGTTGACTCTTAAGTGCCCTCTGCAAATGGCCACTCAGTTCAAGGGCAATGAGGGATGGGCAACAAATGCCGGCCTTGCTGCATAATGTGAAAAAATAAAAATAGAAGGCAGATCGTTGGCGTGGATCCACATTCCAGACTGAGTGTCTGGGGCCTCAGGAGGATGGGGTCATCGGGGGGGGGGATCGTTTGGGGGGGGAGATTGGAGGGGATTGGGAAAACCCAACGCAGAAGGCAAGCCTCAATGATTGCTTTAACAAATCAGTCCGAAGAATGGCCAATTAAAACAAAGAGCAAGGAAAGCTGCCCAGGCACCAGTGCTATCATTTGAAAAGCAGCCCTGTGGGAGTCTAATCCTGTCACCTGACTTCCAGCTCCCATTACCAGTAACTGCACAAGGCTTGATCAAGCACCCAGCTGACAAACACCTTTCCACGCACCAAGCATTCAATTTCCTGAAGGATCTAACCTGTTTTTTTCTCTCTCTCTCTCCACTATTTGTCTGATTTTGTTGGATTCTGTTGGTCCTGTTAGATGTGCTTCCCAGAGCCTTCAGAGTCACGGTTCTGGCACTGTAATTATTAACTGAAAACTTGAGCTATGTATTGTCCTAGAATCGTCACAGCACAGAAGGAGGCCATTTGGCCCATTGAGCCCATGCCAGCTCTCAGCAGAGCTATCCAGTCCCATTCTGCTGCCCATTGTCCAAAGCCCCGCACCTTCTTTGAAGTGTCCATCCAATTTCCCTCTGACTATCATTAGTCCACCTGTCCATCACCCTCTAGGGGAGTGGGTTCTCGGGGTTGGGGTGGTGGAGGGGGAGGAGGGAGGAATGGAGGAGGTGAGGGAAAGAGGAGGGTACGAGTGGGGAGGGTGGAGGGGGGAATGGAGGGATGAATGGAGGGGGTGAGGGGGAGGGTGGAGGAGGGGGAATGGAGGGGACAAGGGGGGAGAGTGGAGGAAGGAGGAGGAGTGGGGTGGTGGAGGACAGGGGTGTGGGAGAGAGGAAGAGGGGGAGGGTTAGGATAGGGGAGAGTGGAGGAGGGGATGGAGTCGGGAAGGGTTGGAGGGGAGAGAGTGAAGGGTGGAGGAGGGGGGAGCAGGGAAGGGAGGAGGGGGACGTGGGGGAGGGGAGGGTGATCACAGGGTTGAGGTGGCAGGGAGAGGGTTAGAAGGCAGCAATGGCAGGGGGTTGGCTCGTAACCCTTGCCCCTTCCCAATGCCAAGTCCCTCAGTCAAACACTAAGTTCCTTTGAACAAAGAAACCCACTGTGTACCCTCCATAAATGGGTGTTAATTGCCTACTTAAAGTCCCTAGCTTGTGGCGGGACAGGAAGGACATTAGCCAGCTTTCCTGCCATAGAATCATCGAATCATAGAGGTTTACAGCATGCAAACAGGCCCTTCGGCCCAACTTGTCCATGCCGCCCTTTTTTTTAAACCCCTAAGCTAATCCCAATTGCCCGAATTTGGTCCACATCCCTCTATATCCATCGTACCCAACTATCCAAATGCTTTTTAAAAGACAAAATTGTACCCGCCTCTACTACCACCTCTGGCAGATTGTTCCAGACACTCACCACCCTCTGTGTGAAACAACTGCCCCTCTGGAACCTTTTGTATCTCTCCCCTCTCACCTTAAACCTATGCCCTCTAGTTTTAGACTACCCACCTTTGGGAAAAGATATTGACTATCTAGCTGATCTGTGCCCCTCATTATTTTACAGACCTCTATAAGATCACCCCTCAGCTTCCTACGCTCCAGAGAAAAAACTCCCAGTCTATCCAGCCTCTCCTTATAACTCAAACCACCAAGTCCTGGTAGCATCCTAGTAAATCTTTTCTGCACTCTTTCTAGTTTAATAATATCCTTTCTATAATGCGACCAGAACTGTGCACAGTATTCCAAGTGTGGCCTTACCAATGTCTTGTACAACTTCAACAAGACGTCCCAACTCCTGTATTCAATGTTCTGACCGATGAAACCAAGCATGCCGAATGCC
Source organism: Mustelus asterias (assembly GCF_964213995.1). NCBI lineage: Eukaryota > Metazoa > Chordata > Chondrichthyes > Carcharhiniformes > Triakidae > Mustelus > Mustelus asterias. Next base: position 129,058,549 of record NC_135807.1, read on the forward strand.
TTCTTCACCACTCTGTCCACCTGTGACTCCACTTTCAAGGAGCTATGAACATGTACCCCTAGATCTCTTTGTTTTGTAACTCTCCCCAACGCCCTACCATTAACTGAGTAAGTCCTGTCCTGGTTCAATCTACCAAAATGCATCACCTCGCATTTATCTAAATTAAACTCCATCTGCCATTCAACAGCCCACTGGCCCAATTGATCAAGATCCCGTTGCAATCGGAGATAACTTTCTTCACTGTCCACTATGCCACCAATCTTGGTGTCATCTGCAAACTGACTAATCATGCCTCCTATATTCTCATCCAAATCATTAATATAAATGACAAATAACAGTGGGCCCAGCACTAATCCCTGAGGCACACTGCTGGTCACAGGCCTCCAGTTTGAAAAACAACTCTCTACAACCACCCTCTGGCTTCTGTCAAAAAGCCAATTTTGTATCCATTTAGATACCTCACCCTGGATCCCGAGAGATTTAACTTTATGCAACAACCTACCATGCGGTACCTTGTCAAAGGCCTTGCTAAAGTCCATGTAGCCAACATCAACTGCACTGCCCTCATCTACCTTCTTGGTTACCCCTTCAAAAAACTCAATTAAATTTGAGAGACATGATTTTCCACTCACAAAGCCATGCTGACTGTTCCTAATCAGTACTTGTGTCTCTAAATGCCTGCAGTTCCTATCTCATGGATATCATTGGGTGGCGGCAGGAAGGTGGTGCGTCCTCGCCCTGATTAAATGCTCCCTGCCACCAAACTCACTCTGTGGGAGGGCATTAAATTCCACCCTGTGTTTTCCAATAAATAAGAATGAACGTGAGTGCATCAGGCCCAATGTGTTCAAATTGGTGCTACCTACCCACTAGAAATTCTTATCAGAAACATGAAAAATGGAGCTGAACTTTCTTGTTCAATGCTGGACCAGGCTGCCCATTGACACTCTGCAGCCTCAAATCTGTGCAACAGGTTGCAGGAATGTGTATGGGCCATGGAAGGCAAATAATTACCATTTTGACACAACCGCAGTACAGTCTAAGCCCCAGTGCCCTTCACAACCTCCTTAAGCTGCCAGTACTCGGGGAGTTTCCAATGAAATAATAAGCCATGGTCTCACCGGCCTAATCAGATAGACGAGGGTGATCTAATGACATTATTCCAAAAAGAGCAACACCTTTTCCACGTGTCCTGCCCAACATTCATTCTGTAACCAACACTTGGTGGTACAGCGGTTAGCACTGCTGCCTCACAGCACCAGGGACCTGGGTTCGATTCCCAGCTTGGGTCACTGTCTGTGTGGAGTTTGCACGTTCTCCCCATGTCTGCGTGAGTTTCCTCCGGGTGCTCCGGTTTCCTCCCACAATCCAAAGATCATAGAATCAGAGCGCCCGGAGGAAACCCACGCAGACACGGAGAGAATGTGCAAACTCCACACAGACAATGACCCAAGCCGGGAATCCAACCCAGGTCCCTGGCGCTGTGAGGCAGCAGTGCTAACCATTGTGCCACCGTGCCGCCCCATGTGCGGGTTAGGTTGATTGGCCATGCTAAATTGCCCCTTAGTGCCCTGGGATACGTAGGTTAGAGGAATTAGCGGGGCAAATATGTGGGGTTGCCGGGATAGGGCCTGGGCAGGATTGTAGTCGGTACAGACTTGATGGGCTGAACAACCTCTTTCTGCAGGTAGGGTTTCCATGATTCTACGATAAGATTCTAACCACAGTGGTTAGCACTGCTACCTCACAGCGCCAGGGACCCGGGTTCGATTCCGGCCTTGGGTCACTGTCTGTGTGGAGTTTGCACATTGTCTGCGTGGGTTTCCTCCGGTTTTCCCCACAATCCAAAGATGTGCGGGTTAGGTGGATTGGCCCCATGCTAAATTCACCCTAGTGTCCGGGGGATTAGTAGGGTAAATATGTGCGGTTATGGGAATTGGAGCCTGAGTGGGATTGTGGTCAGTGCAGACTCGATGGGCCGAATGGTCTCCTTCTGCACTGTAGAGATTCTATGGATTCTATGGCATGATGGTATCATTGTGAGCCTTGTTCAAAGCAGAGGAGCCTGTATGCTCATGATATTGGCAACCCTGAAAGGGCCTATTTTAGGTGACACTGATTCCTGCAGGGCCGGTGTTGTGTACACCATGGTTGACTGCAGAGTTTTAAAGCCACATGCAAGAAAGCCACAAAGTTTGGCAGTGGACTCAGTCAGTATCTCCCTGCCAAGCAGTCCACTGGGGCACAGAAATCTATCAGCCTTCCATGAAAAAGGACAGCCGAAATCTGGAATCCATTTATCCTGAAAGGCTGGGGGTTAATTGAAACTTCCCCAAGACTGATATCAAGAGATTTTTGTTAAGCAATGGTATCAAAGGATATGGAACAGAAGTGGGTGATTGGGGTTGAGATATAGGTCCAACTGAATGGGTGGAGAGGCTCGAAGTGCTGAATGGCCCAACTCCATTCCTATGTTTCCAGGTCTCTACCTTTCTTTAATGTCCTCTAAAGCCAGCATCTCTCACCCCTTCAGCAGAGCTGAGGCTTGAGGGCGTCCATCGCTGGGCTGCCCTTGCTGGCTCTAGCTGCTCCTGCTCACTTACGTTTGGAGAATTCCCATTGCACAGACCCTCTCAAACTCACAAAGTCCAACATGGCACCAATTTTCCACCGCTGCTTTGCAAGGTAAGAACATGCATTGGCTCATCTTCTGGAAGGTTCACCTTGTCAATGTCTCTGAAATGATGGAGTCATCAGACTAAGACAAGGGTTAAGATGGGGTGGCACGGTGGCACAGTGGTTAGCACTGCTGCCTCACAGTGACAGGGACCCGGATTCAATTCCTGAATTGGGTCACTGTCTGTGTAGAGTTTACATGTCCTCTCTGCGTCTGCGTGGGTTTCCTCCGGGCGTTCCGGTTTCCTCCCACACTCCAAAGATGTGCAAGTTAGGTGGATTGGCCATGATAAATTGTCTATTAGTGTCAGGGGGATTAGCAGGATAAATGTATGGGATTACAGGGATAGGGGCTGGGTAGGATCGTTGTTGGTGCAGACTCGATGGGCCAAATGGCCTCCTTCTGCACTGTAGGGATTCTATGATTCTATGCAATTACAAGGATGAACACTGACAGATGAGTGGAATCTCATGTTCAGTGTAGAGTGTGTGACTGAGAGAATTAGGAAGAGGAAAGGAAGGGAAGATATCCAGACAGTCCCCAAAGCCTCACCACCTCCATGACCATTGTCTTTTTTATCATTCATGCACGGGCTGTGGGCATCGCTGGCTGGGCTAACATTTATTGCCCATCCCCAATTATCCTTGGGTCTGCCACTGGTGGAGACCTTTTCCATTGACACCCTTGTTTGAAGTGCGGCAAGACTTCCTCCTGTTGGCATGTGAGCCACATGAGACAAAAAACAATCCGGAAATTCATTAAAACAATGAACCAACTGAACCTTGGGACAGTGTTTGGAGAGACTGTATAAAGCCACCATCTGCCATACAGGAGCTGTGAGCACTGACAGTGAGGCGATCCAACACCACCATCGATCCAGGGTAGCCAGGTACAGGCAGTAAATACAAGCTGCTTCTGTTGAATGACACTCTTTTTCTCCCAGTGGGTCCCCTTCACTGTGCTCAGCTTCCTACCACTCTGTTTGCTTCACTTTCCCTCTGGGCCTGTTAACTAGGCTGCCAGTGTAGATGGGAAGAGAACATCTTGATACAGCTTCTTCTTGTGGGTACTTCTGAAAAGGGGGCATCTCCCGTCGTAGAATCATAGAATCCCTACAGTGCAGAAGGAGGCTATTTGGCCCATCCAGCCTGCACCGACCACAACCTCACCCAGATCCTATCCTGTAACCACACGTATTTACCCTGCTAACCCCCCTGACATTAAGGGTCAATTTTGCACGGCCAATCAACCTAAACCACACATCTTTGGACTGTGAGAAGAAACTGGACGACCCGCAGGAAACTCACGCAGACACGGGGAGAATGTGCAGACTCCGCACAGACGGTGACCCAAGGTCGGGAATCGAAGCTGGGTCCCTGGCGCTGTGAGGCAGCAGTGTTAACCACTGTGTCACCGTGACCCCCATCATTATGAACAGACCCAACATGCAGAGGAGTTCCTCCATCCATTTCGATTGTGGGTCCAAACATTCCTCTTCATCAGTCGTGAGTCACCTGTTCCTAATGCATGACTTTTTTGAAAAAACAGAAACCACTTGCTCAGTTTTCCTGTTTTCTTGTGGGCCAGATTATTTGATTTGATTTATTATCGTTACATGTATTGGCATACAGTGAAAAGTATTGTTTGTTTTGTGCTATACGGACAAAGCATACTATTCATAGAGTACATAGAGGAGAAGGAAAGGAGAGAGTGCAGAATGTAGTGTTACAGTGACAGGGTGTAGAGAAAGATCAGTTTAATATATAGTAGGTCCATTCAAAAGTCTAAATAAAAGCAATTATTGCGGATGCTGGAATCTGAGACCAAAAGAGAAAATGCTGGGTAATCTCAGCAGGTCAGACAGCATCTGTAAGGAGAGAAAAGAGCTGATGTTTTGAGTCCAGATGACCCTTTGCCTAGGCTTTGACAAAGGGTCATCTGGACTCGAAACGTCAGCTCTTTTCTCTCCTTATAGATGTTGTCTGACCTGCTGAGATTTTCCAGCATTTTCCCATTCAAAAGTCTGATGGCAGCAGGGAAGAAGCTGTTCTTGAGTCGGTTGGTACGTGTTTTCAGACTCTTGTATCTTTTTCCCGATGGAAGAAGTGTAGACAGAGTCAATGGATGGGAGGCTGGTTTGAGTGATGGACTGGGCTTCGTTCACAGCCCTTTGTAGTCTCTTGTGGTCTCGGTCAGAACAGGGGCCATACCGAGCTGTGATACATCCAGAAAGGATGTTTTCTATGGTGTCAATCAGGGCGATTACACTGCCGAATTCACTTTGCTATGTAACCAACAGAGTAGAAACAATTGACTCAACAACAACTTGCATTTATATAGCACCTTTAACATAGTAAAACATCCCAAGGAGCTTTGCAAGAGCATTATCAAGAAAAAATTGACGTTGAACCATCTAAAGAGATACTAGGACAGAAATAAGGTCAGTTTTGAGGAAGGGAAGGAGGTTTCTGGAGAGAATTCCAGAGCTAAATGGACCCTAGCAGCTATAAACACAGCTATTAGTGGTTATTGAAGCAATTAAAATCAGAGATAAGCAAGAGGTTAGAACTGGAAGGTTACAGAGTTTTAAGGGCTGAAGGAGGTACGGAGAGGCGAGGTCACAGATTTTTAAAGTTTATTTATTAGTGTCACAAGTGGTCTTACATTAACATAGCAATGAAGTTACTGTGAAAGTCCCCTAGTCGCCACACTGAGCGCCTGTTTGGGTACACTGAGGGAGAATTTAGCATGGCCAATGCACCCAACCAGCACATGTTTCGGACTGTGGGAGATTAATTAAAAACAGAAAATGCTGGGAATACATAGCCGTTCAGATAGCATCTGTGGAGACATTATCAAGGGTTAAACTTCAGATCAGACAACCTTTCATCAGTTGAAAGCTCTTCAACCTGATGTCTCCACAGATGCTGCCTGACCTACTGAGTATTTTCAGCAGTTACATTTTTATTTTAGGTTCCCAGAATCTGCTGTAGTTTTATTTTGCATTCTGGCTAATCTTCATCTAGCGTCAGGCCTTGCTGTGTCTGCTTTCTATAAACTCGATAAGATACAGACAGACAAAAGGGTATTTATGAAGGGGACATTCTGTATTACTGCATTAATCACTAATATTTGCAACAAAACCGCGATGTGTTAGTAAATGTTTTAAAGTTAAAGTTCATTTATTAGTGTTACAAGTAGGCTTACATTAACACTGCAATGAAGTTACTGTGAAAATCCCCTAGTCGCCACACTCTGGTGCCTGTTCGGGTACACTGGGGGAGAATTTAGCACGGCCAATGCACCTAACCAGCACGTATGAGACGTGTGAGGAAACCGAAGCACCCAGAGAAAACCCACGCAGACACGGGGAGAACGTGCAGACTCTGCACAGACAGTGACCCAAGTCGGGAATTGAACCCGGGTCCCTGGCACTGTGAGGCAGCAGTGCTAACCCACTGTGCCACCGTGCGACCCCAGTTATATGCTATAATGTTATTTGTGAGATGAGGGTAAGGCTAAATTGGTAATGAATCTTTCTTTATTTCTTTTCCTTTATTCAGTCACGGGATATGAGCACTCAGGTTAGGTCAGCATTTGTGGTCCATCCTTAATTGCCCTTGAACTGAGTGGCTTGTTTGGCCATTTCGGAAGAGGCAGTTAAAGGTCAACCACATTGTTAAAGGTCTGGAGTCACATGTAGGCCAGACTGGGTAAGGATGGCGGATTTCCTTCCCGAAAAGAGACATGAGTGAATCTAGGATTCATGACCAGGGTCAGGCTAGAGAGGTGATGAGCAGCTGGTGTTCATCTCTTTGTGTCAAATGGGCATAGCCAGCATTCAAATAGGATATGATTCATGCAGCACGGTGGCAGTGGTTAACACTGCAGCCTCACAGCTCCAGGGACCCGGGTTCAATTCCACCCTTGGGTGATTGTCTGTGTGGAGTTTACACCTTCTCCCCGTGTCTGCGTGGGTTTCCTCTGGTTTCCCCCCACAATCCAAGGATGTGCAGGTTGGGTTGATTGGTCCTGCTAAATTGCCCCATAATGTCCAAAGATGCGTGGGGTTATGGGTTGAGTCCGACGGAAAGTCAGTGTAGGCTCAAGGGCTGAATGCCCTCCTTATGCGCTGCAGGGATTCTATGGACTCCTGTCCATAAGACCATAAGATTTAGGAGCAGAATTAGGCCACTCGGCCCATCGAGTCTGCTCCACCATTCAATCATGGCTGATATTTTTCTCATCCCCGTTCTCCTGCCTTTTTCCCATCACCCCTGATCCCCTTATTATTCAGGAACCTATCTATCTCTGTCTTAAAGACACTCAATGTCCTGGCCTCCACAGCCTTCTGCGGCAAAGAGTTCCACAGATTCACCACTCTCTGGCTGAAGAAATTCCTCCTCATCTCTGTTTTAAAGGATCTTCCCTCTCGCCTGATGTTGTGCCCTCTGGTTCTAGTTTTTCCTACTAGTGGAAACATCCTCTCCACGTCCACTCTATCCAGGCCTCACCATATCCTGCAAGTTTCATTAAGATCCCCCCTCTTCCTTCTAAACTCCAACGAGTACAGACCCAGAGTTCTCAACTGTTCCTCATATGACAAGATCTTCATTCCAGGGATCATTCTTGTGACTCTTCTCTGGACTCTTTTCAAGGTGAGCATATCCCGCCTTAGATACGAGGCCCAAAACTGCTTACAATACTCCAAATGGGGTCTGACCAGAGCCTTATACAGCCTCCAAAGTACATCCCTGCTCTTGTATTCTAGCCCTCTCGACATGAATGCTAACATTGCATTTGCCTTCCTAACTGCCGACTGAACCTGCACATTAACCTTAAGAGAATCTTGAACAATGACTCCCAGGTCCTTTTGTGCTTCTGATTTCCTGAACATTTTCCCATTTAGAAAATAGTCTATGCCTCCATTCCTTCTTCCAAAGTGCATAACCTCACACTTTTCCACATTGTATTCCATCTGCCACTTCTTCGCCCACTCTCCTAACCTCCAAATGGTGTAATTCATCCATTGGCATGTTACGTACAGTAAGAAGTCTCACAACACCAGGTTAAAGTCCAACAGGTTTATTTGGTAGCAAATACCATAAGCTTTCGGAGCAATGCTCCTTCGTCAGATGGAGTGGTCTCTGTTCTCAAACAGGGCACAGACACAGAAATCAAATTACAGAATACTGATTAGAATGTAGAGATTTGCATTCTAATCAGTATTCTGTAATTTGATTTCTGTGTCTGTGCCCTGTTTGAGAACAGAGACCACTCCATCTGACGAAGGAGCATTGCTCCGAAAGCTTATGGTATTTGCTACCAAATAAACCTGTTGGACTTTAACCTGGTGTTGTGAGACTTCTTACTGTGCTTACCCCAGTCCAACGCCGGCATCTCCACATCATGTTACGTACACACCAGGGTTACCTTTTAGTGTTTGTGCACCGTGTTTGCAGGATGTTAAAACAGACACGCACTTGTATTAAACCAAACAGGAGTCAGCGTAATGTCATTGAGGATGTCTAAGCTGCATTCAGGATATTCTGTGTTTGCGATCTGTTTGCAAACAAAGTGTCTTATATTGAGCAGCTATATAGTCGAAAGCCACTATATCACTTTCTTTCTCAACTTACGTCTTGTGACCCCGGGTCTGGCTCTGTACAGAGTGTCTGTTTGTTAACTGCAGCCTAGCCAGGCTGGAGGCTATTGTCTGTGCATGTATGCCATTGAAATATATTGGCACAGAACTCAGACAGACTCCCTGGCGAAGACAAAAACAAGCCTGTACTTCTAGGAACTCTGCTTCTTTCAATGTGACTGCGATGGTCAGCAACGATAAGTCATTCTCTGTGTAGGTTACACTCAATTGTTCTCCACTGACGAACTAAGGAAGGTCATTGTTATTGCTGGCTGGTTCCTATCAGTCTGTGGTTGCCAGAGATGCAAACTGATCTCACAGCGAGAAAACAAACTGCCTCAATTCAGATGAGTTAAGAATGATGGACTGCGTCTGAAACGAAAGGACGTTTGCCCAGTGTATTTTTTTCTTCAAAAGAGAATGAAGGCGGATATGGAATAGGAATTATTGTCCAAATGCCCATTCCAGAGATGCCCAATTTTCAATCCAAGGGTCGATGACCACAATGAAGGACCTGGAGATTTGAGAGAGGTTTTCAAAATCGTGTTTGTCTAGAGCGGGAAGATCGAGAAAAAATTGTTCCTGTTGGTAGAAAGATCGAGGATAAGACAGTGCAGATTTAAGGTAATTGGCAAAAGATTTTTGATTTGATTTATTATTCTCACATGTATTAGTATAAAAAGTATTGTTTCTTGCACACTATACAGACAAAACATACCGTTCATAGAGAAGGAAAGGAAAGAATGCAGAATACAGTGTTACAGTCATAGCTAGGGTGTAGAGAAAGATCAACTTAGTGCGAGGTAGGTCCGTTCAAAAGTCTGATAGCAGCAGGGAAGGAGCTGTTCTTGAGTCGGTTGGTACGTGACCTCAGACTTTTATATCTTTTTCCCGACGGAAGAAGGTGGAAGAGAGAATGTCCGGTGTGTGTGGGGTCCTTAATTATGCTGGCTGCTTTTCTGAGGCAGCAGGAAGTGTAGACAGAGTCAATGGATGGGAGGCTGGTTTGCGCGATGGATTGGGTTTCATTCATGACCTTTTGTAGTTTCTTGTGCTCTTGGGCAGTGCAGGAGCCATACCAAGCTGTGATACAACCAGAAAGATTGCTTTCGATGGTGCATTTGTTAAAGTTGGTGAGAGTTGTAGCTGACATGCCAAATTTCATTGAAGACTTGAGGAGAAACTTTTTCACACAGCGAGTGGTTGGGACCTGGAATGAGCTGCCCGAGAGTGTGGTGGAGGCTGATTCAATGGTGGAATTCAACAGGGAACTGGATTATAATCTGAAAATGAAGAATGTGCATGGTTACAGGGAGAAGGTGCGGGAATGGCACTCAGTGCATTTCTCATTCAGAGAGCCATCCGATGGGCTGAATGGCCTCCCTTTGCGTTGTAACAATTCTTTGACCCTGTGACTGATCCGTTACACCAGTTTTATGCATGATTAGCAAATTCAGCCCATGGTGTTTATTTTGCTAGTCTGCATCTCCAGAAATTTAGCTTTCTAATAGCCTCATCACACCCTTGAATTTGTTCAGTAATCTGAAGGAACCATGGATGGAATTAAGTGCTGGTGATGTGGGTTTAGCCCATCCACGGGAGTAAAAGTGAGAAACCAGTGTTACCTCTACAAGGGGCAGCCTTGTTGCAATCAGGCACTTCAGTGGGCACTTCATCGGACCTCCCACAGAATTCCACCTGGTCCAGCAGAAATACCGTCCCCCCACTACAGTCACCTGCCAATCAGAGGTTCTTCCTTGTTGGCAGTGCCAGGGGAGTGGTCTTTACCAGGGAGCATCGCTGGAACCCTGGAGACAGGTGAGTGTGGGTCAGGGGTCACTGGGTGAGGTCTGCCAGTGAGGGGCCAGGGAGGGGCGTCAAATACAACATTCAGGCCATTCAGCCCATTGAGTCTGCACCAACCACAATCCCACCCAGGCCCTATCACCATAACCCATACATTTATCCTAGCTAGTCCCCCTGACACTAAGGGGCAATTTAGCATGGCCGATCCACCTAACCCGCACATCTTTGAACTGTGGGTAGAAACCGGAGCACCTGTGTTTCAGGAAATTCCTGATCAATCCCGCTGAGTTCAAGGATAATGGACTTCAAGTGACTCGATTAGGAACCTAATTAGCCAGTGGGCAGATTCATTGCATTGGTTCATTCTTGATGCTGCTGACTGAATGGAGAAGGTCTTTCCCGCTTGTAGAGAAGTCAGCAAAGAAACATAGAAACTAGAAGCAGGGGTAGGCCACACGGCCCTTCGAGCCTGCTCCGTCATTCATCTGGATTATGGCTAAACATCAAATTCAATATCCTGATTCCCCCCCTTCCCCCCATATCCCTTAATGCCTTTAGCCCCAAGAGCTATATCTAATTTCTTCTTGAAATCACACAACGTTTTGGCCTCAACTACTTTCGGTGGTAGTGAATGCCACAGATTCACCACCCTCTGAGTGAAGAAATTTCTCCTCACTTCAGTTCTAAAAGGTTTATCCCTTATCCTCAAACTATGACTCCTAGTTTTGGACTTCCCCACCATTGGGAACATTCTTTCTGAATCTACCCTGTCTAACCCTGTTAGAATTTCTTTCTCTGCCTAAATCCGGCAGGCCTCGCCGATCGAAGTTCCACTGGCTTGACAGTGATTGCAGAGTGGACGATAGGCTGGGCCATGGGGTTACGGATTATGGGTGAGTATAATCCTGCTGCTGTTGATGACCCGCAGCACTTCATAGATGCCCAGTTTTGAGCTGCTGGATCTCTTCTGAATCTATCCCACTTGGCGCAGTGGTAGCACCACATAGCACGATGGAGGGCATCCTCCATGTGAGGGCGGGAGCTCATCTTCACAAGAACAGTGCGGTGGTCGCTCCCAACAGTGCAATCATGGATAGACTTGTGAGGACAAGGTGAGGCAGTGGGAACAAAGGGAGGCAGTGGCACAGTGGTAGTGTCAGTGGACTAGTAATCCAAAGATTAAATTGTTCCTGCTGAAGAGGGTGAAAGTCTCTTTATTGATCACCCCACAAAAAAGCTGAATTAATGCAAAGTTTGAGTGGTATTTACTGCAAACCTTTTCAGTGAAATCATCACTGGAAGGAATTTTATATTCTAGGTCACCAAATATTATCACCCGATTTATCGACCACTAGGGCGTCACGGTGGCACAGTGGTTAGCACTGCTGCCTCACAGTGCCAGAGACCCGAGTTCGATTCCCGGGGGCACGGTGGCACAGTGGTTAGCACTGCTGCCTCACAGTGCCAGGGACCCGGGTTCGATTCCCGGGGGCACGGTGGCACAGTGGTTAGCACTGCTGCCTCACAGTGCCAGGGACCCGGGTTCGATTCCCGGGGGCACGGTGGCACAGTGGTTAGCACTGCTGCCTCACGGTGCCAGAGACCCGAGTTCGATTCCAGCCTCTGGTCATTGTTTGTGTGGAGTTTGCTCCTTTTCGCCGTGTCTGCGTGGGTTTCCCCCGGGTGCTCCGGTTTCCTCCCACAGTCCAAAGATGTGCAGGTTAGGTTGATTAGCCATGCTAAAGTGACCCTAGTGTCAGGGGGATTAGCAGGGTAAATGAAGGTTATGGGAATAAGGCCTGGGTGGGATTGTGGTCGGTACAGACTCAATGGGCTGAATGACCTCCTTCTGTATTATAGGGATTCTAGGATCCCTTATGTTTCTTCTCTCACCACTCGCCATCGGCCTGGTCTGGCTGACATGTCCTTCTGGCCTTCTCTACTGATAACATTGTAAAAAATCCAGATTGATTTAAGGAATCTTAATGTCCCTGCAGCCCTGGTGTGATTTGTTTCTCTACACTGTTAGTCCAGAAACCTCAGCATTACTAGTGCAATATGGTGACCACTATGTTACTGCACCCAGAGAAATTAGACTAGGAAATGTGGCATAGAGCGAGGTTAAGGAGCCAAGCTTTAAGGAGAGCCCTAACGGAGGAGAGATTTTAGGAAGGGTGACCACAAGCTAGCTCAGAGATGAGGGAGAGTGAGGTGGACAGTTCACGAAGGAAAAATGCCAAAGAGGCTTAAGCAGCTGAAGGCCACAACAACAGAAGGGTGGATACAAATCTGGGACATTTATTTCCAGTCTGATTTATACATTGTCTAACTAGGTGCTGTATAACATCTATCTGTACGTCTTATCTGGGTCAAATTGAAGGTGACTGTCTGTGTGGAGTCTGCACATTCTCCTTGTGTTGCGTGGGTTTCCTCCGGGTGCTCCGGATTCCTCCCACACTCAAAAAATGTGCAGGTTAGGTTGATTGGCCATGCTAAATTGCCCTTTGTGTCAGGGGGATCAGTGGGGTAAATACATGGGATTACGGGGATAGGGCCTGGGTGGGATTGTCAGTACAGGTTCAAAGGGCCGAATGGCCTCCTTCTGCACTGTAGAAATTCTACTTTAAATGTATTTATTAGTGTCACAAGTAGGCTTACATTAACACTGCAATGAAGTTACTGTGAAAATCCCCTGGTTGCTACACTCTGGCACCTATTCGGATACACTGAGGGAGAATTTAGCATGGCCAATGCACCTAATCAGCACGTCTTTCGGACTGTGGGAGGAAACTGGAACACCCGGAGGAAACCCACGCAGACACGGGGAGAACGTGCAGACTCCACACAGACAGTGACCCAAGCCGGGATTGTGAGGCAGCGGTGCTAATCACTGTGCCACCGTGCTACCCAGTGATGATTCTATGATTCACGCCTCAATGCTCTAAGCGTTTTAGTGATGCAGCAGATTTAGGACCTTTCGCAGTGTGATTTCTTACAATGTATGACAAGTGTTGTGAGCTGTTTGTGCTTCAATTAATCTCGGGCCTCCTGTGGGGAAGAACAGCGCTGTTACAGGTCACAACTGTCAGGCTTGGAGCAGTTCGCTGATTTGTCCATTTCCCACAGAGAAATGCTGAACTTGCAACATAACCTTTCTTACGTGGGTATATCCATCCTGGAAAAGTTTGACAATGCAGAGGAATCATTCATTCCCCGTGACTGAGACGTGTTACCAGGCGTTTACCCCTGAAAGTAAAAGCCCCCACCTCTACGCTGCCCAGAGCAATATTAATCTGGGGCTTGTTATGTCGTCACGGTGGAAACACTTTAACCTCCACGACCCAAAAAATGCTTATTCCAGTGTCCTGACATGTTGAGTTGGCCAGTCAGATAAATTGGATTAAAATGTATGAGGCTCCAAAGAAATCTTGGCGTATTGGGAATGTAAACTTCACAGATATTTTTCATTGAATTCAAATTCCTCCATCTGCCCTGGTGGGATTCGAACCCGGTCCCCAGAATATTAGCTGAGTTTCTGGATTAATAGTCTAGCGATAATACCATGAGGCTTCCCTCTTCTCTCTGAGCTTTCTTGTGTACCTTATAAGTTACACTCTCTTTCGAAACCGACAAGAACCAATCTCAAAGTAAGTGGAAATGAAAAAAAAATCAGTTGTCGCATTAACATTTGATCCCTTTCCTATATTTTTATTCATCTGTGGGACATGGGCATCGCTGGCTGGGCCAGCATTTATTGCCCATCCCCAGTTGCCTGAAGGCAATTGAGAGTCAACCACATTGCTGGGGCTCTGGAATCACATGTAGTAAGAAGTTTAACAACACCAGGTTAAAGTCCAACAGGTTTATTTGGTAGCAAAAGCCACACAAGCTTTCGAGGCTCTGAGCCCCTTCTTCAGGTGAGTGGGAATTCTGTTCACAAACAGAACTTATAAGACACAGACTCAATTTACATGAATAATGGTTGGAATGCGAATACTTACAACTAATCCAGTCTTTAAGAAACAAAACAATGGGAGTGGAGAGAGCATCAAGACAGGCTAAAAAGATGTGTATTGTCTCCAGACAAGACAGCCAGTGAAACTCTGCAGGTCCACGCAACTGTGGGAGTTACAAATAGTGTGACATAAATTCTGATTCTAGGATCGCATGATAAAGACTCAGGAGGAAAAAAGCAGAAATATTTATGTGAAATAGTGTGACATAAACCCAATATCCCGGTTGAGGCCGTCCTTGTGTGTGCGGAACCTGGCTATCAGTTTCTGCTCCGCGACTCTGCGCTGTCGTGTGTCGCGAAGGCCGCCTTGGAGAACGCTTACCCGAATATCAGAGGCCGAATGCCCGTGACCGCTGAAGTGCTCCCCAACAGGAAGAGAACAGTCTTGCCTGGTGATTGTCGAGCGGTGTTCATTCATCCGTTGTCGCAGCGTCTGCATAGTTTCCCCAATGTACCATGCCTCGGGACATCCTTTCTTGCAGCAGGCCTGGTAAGGACAGCAGATTTCCTTCCCTAAAGGACATTAGTGAACCAGATGGGTTTTTATAACAATCGACAATGGTTTCATGGTCATCAGTAGTGTGGTGAACCATCGTTGGTTCCCACTAGATAGTACTGAGCCAGGGTCTGGCCAGTACTACAAGTATGTATATATGTTGCTGTTGGGGTTAGGGATGGGTTGTTCTACTTGTTGCTGTTGGGGTTAGGGTGGGGTTGTTACACCTTTGTATTATAGTATTGTGGTACATCCCAGTCGGGCTCCACCTCCTGGGAGAGGTATAAAGGTCTCTGCTCTGTCTGGGACCCCTCAGTCTGGGATCGTGTATATAATTAGTAGCTGCCTTGTTACAGCAAATAAAAGCCTTTATTTCCTGAGCATCAAGCCTCGTGTGTGATAACGCGCATCAAGTAGATTCTTAATTCCAGATATTTTTCATTGAATTCAAATTCCTCCATCTGCCCTGGTGGGATTCGAACCCGGTCCCCAGAATATTAGCTGAGTTTCTGGATTAATAGTCTAGCGATAATACCATGAGACTTCCTTCTTCTCTCTGAGCTTTCTTGGTTACATACAAACATACAGCATTGATTCACAGGACATGACCACTGGAATATCAAACCTTCCCAAGACCAATTTGTTCAGACTGTGGACGGAATTTTCCAGCCCTGTCGAAGTCAATGGACTTTTGAATGGCTCGCTGCATTTTCCAGACCCACCCCCACCGTGACATTCCGTCCAATGAATTTCATTGAAGTGACTGTACTGCAGAATCGCCTCACTGCCTGTAAAACGCTTCGGGATGTCCTGAGTTTGTGAGAGGCGCCACATTAACCCAAGCTTCTCTTTCCTTTATAACATCAGCCAATTCCTTTCGCCACTTGGCTGTTAATGAGGTTTTCTGTTCTGCCCAAGAAACTACAAAGGGTTGTGAATGTAGCCCAGTCCATCATGCAAACCAACCTCCCATCCATTGACTTGGTTATGTTCAACTCTGGGAAGAACTATTCTCTCCTTAGATCAGAGCTGTACTATTACAGGAAGCAACTGAGTAGAGGCTTTAAACAAGGGGATATGGATAATTAGGGAGTGAGGGGGGTTTAGCTGCTCTGATGGAACTCCTCATAGTGACCTGGTCAGTAATACTGCAAACCCCACAGTGATGTCCTTCTTACAACTGAGGAAAGGTAACTGATGCTGAAATGAGCAACCAAGATAACAAAAATAGAGAATTTGTGACAAAGGTTTATTCTCCAAATAAGGAAATGGGAAAACCCGAGGCCGGATGCAGAAAAATTGTTTCACGCAGTGAGCTGTTGTGGCTTGGAATGTGCAGTCTGAGAGGGTGTTGGAAGCAATTTCATAGAATCGAAAAATCATAGAAAGCCTACAGTGCAGAAGGAGGCCATTCAGCCCATCGAGGCTACACCGACAACACTCCTATCCAGGCCCTATCCCCATAACTCCATGGGTGGGATTTTCCCCAAAAAACTCTAAGTGTGAAATTCATGTAAAAACTGGAGTAAATCCTGCTGTTTTTTCCAGCGGGTTTTCAACATGAATCTCCCACACCTTGTGCACTGCAGAATGCCCTACTGTGAATCTCATCAATAATCAGTGGGCAGGGGCTATTCCCGCTAGAGATGCCGGCAGCATGGCGCTGAGCAGGCCACAGTGCATGCCCCAATCTGTCATCTGCCACCCCGATGGCCAGCTCCGATCGTTGGCCTCCCTCCCCTTGTCACAAAGCCCAGGTGCAGAGTGGCAGCGGTAAAACCCACCCCCCCGATCTCCCCGCAGAGGCCCTGCCTCCTCTGGCCCTGCCCATTTGGCACTGCCCAATGCCAGGTGGGCAGTGCCAAGGTGTCCCCTGGGCATTGCCACTTTGCACCTTGGCAGGGGGCCCAGGCTGGCACTGCCAAGCTGGCAATGCCCAGGGAGCACCCCCCTTACCACCAACTGCCTGGGGGGACGCCATAGCCACCCTTCACTCCAGCGGGGTCGGGCTGCCAGGTGGTGAGCTATTGTAAACCCTGCTGGAGTGAAATACTCCTGGCTGGCGGGGGGGAGAGGCTAGCGGGCCTGGAGACTTCAGTCCCAGGCTCACTAATAAGACTAAAATTTTCATTTAAATAATTTATATAACTCCGTGCCAATTTCTGGCATGGAGCTGACGGCACTGGAAATCCGGCCGCTGGAGACACGTGGAGACCGTGGCGCCCAGCGGGGAGCCCGCTAAATGGCTTCCACTTGAGTCTCCCGGCAGCGGGCTGGGAGAATCGCACCCCGCCCCCATGTATTTACTCTGCTAATCTCCCTGACACTAAGGGGTAATTCAGCATGGCCAATGCACCTAACCCACACATCTTTGGACTGTGGGAGGAAACCGGAGCACCCGGAGGAAACCCACACAGACATGGGGAGAACGTGCAAACTCCACACAGACAGGCCGCAATCGAATCTGGGTCCCTGGTGCTCTGAGGCAACAGTGCTAACCACCGTGCCACCTGTGTGGTTCCCCAATTTCAAAAGGGAATGGGATGCATCTAAGGGAGAAACTCTGCAATGCTGTGAGGGAAGGGGCAGGGACTAATTGGATAGTTCTTTCGAAGAGCTGGCAGAGGCACAATGGGCTGAGTGGCCTCCTTCTGAGCTGCATCATTCTATAATTCAACCTTACTGACAATTTGCTGACAGTTTCTTTCTTCTTAAAAACAATGGGAGAGGAAGAGACTAATTAACACAGGGCAGCGTGGAAAAGTAGCATACCATCGTGCTCACACAGTTTTCATGGGGAGAATGCCAGCAGACATGCCACATAACCTCTTCTCCGCTGCGATAAAAAGCAGGTAAAACGGAAGAGTGTGAGGGGGCGGCACACAGTCTGCCTTCACAAACGTCTCTCTTTCAGGATTAAGACTGCGCGACCTTTAGATTTATGATAGGGAGACACAGACTTGGTCCTCCTAATTAATGAGGCTGCTCTTGTCAGACAGCAAGTCACTGCAGGGAGTGATTGATGAACTTGTCGTATGTGAACAAGATCAAGTTAACATCAAGAAAAAACATGTGAAAGTGACACAAGGGGCCCAAAAGTAAGTCAGTGTCAATTGGCACTCACAGGATGCGCCACGTGGCAGCACCGGGGAAGAGAGCTGCGGCTTCAAAGTGCTTACCCATTGTGTTAAAATAGAATTCTGTCAGACTATCTGCAGATCAGAAGTAGGCCATTCGGCCCAACAGGGTCATTCTTGGTGCTTATGCTTCACACAAGCCTCCTCCTGCCTTGATCCATCTAACTCCATCAACCCTTCTATTCCTTTCTCATTCATGATGTGGATCACTCATGTCGCACTCATGCGACTCGGCCAACGTTGTCTACCTCATACGCTGCAGGAAAGGATATCCCGAAGCATTGTACATCGGTGAGACCATGCAGATGCTACGACAACGGATGAATGGACACCGCGCGACAATCACCAGGCAGGAGTGTTCCCTTCCTGTTGGGGAACACTTCAGCAGTCCAAGGGCATTCAGCCCCCGATCTTCGGGTAAGCATTCTCCAAGGTGGCCTTCACGACACACGACAACACAGAATCGCCGAGCAGCAACTAATAGCCAAGTTCCGTACACATGAGGACGGCCTCGACCGGGATCTTGGGTTCATGTCACACTATCTGTAACCCCCACGACTTGCCTGGGCTTGCAAAATCTCACTAACTGTCCTGGCTGGAGACAATTCACACCTCTTTAACCTGTGATTATCCCTCGCTCTACTCCCATTGTCTGTACCTGTAAAAACTTGATTACCTGTAAAGACTCGCATTCCAACCATTATCTTGCAATTGACTATATATGCCATATTTGTGAACCCACCTCTCCACTCACCTATGAAGGAGTAGCGCTCCGAAAACTCATGATACCAAATAAACCTGTTGGACTTTAACTTGGTGTTATGAGACTTCTTTCTGCTTCTCATTCATATGTGTTTATCCAACTTCTCCTTAAATATACCTATGCTAGTCCTTACGGTGACAAATTCCACATTCTCCAGCCTTTTCGAACTTTATCATGAAGCCCTTACCGATTTTGTTAGTGACCATCCTGTATTTGTGACCACTGGTTTGAACATTTGGTTCACTGTTTGAAACATTTTCTCGACACTTCTCCCCTTTCATTGTCTTCCAGACCCCTTATAAATCATCTCTCAACCTTCTCTTTCTTTCTTCGTTCATGGGATGTGGGCGGCGCTGGCTGGGCCAGCATTTATTGCCCATCCCTGAGGGCATTTTTTCAGAGTCAACCACATTGCTGTGGCTCTGGAGTCACATGTAGGCCAGACTGGGTAAAGATGGCAGATTTCCCTCCCTAAAGGGCATCAGTCAACCAGATAGGTTTGTTTTTATGACAGTCGACAACGGTTTCATGGTCATAATTAGACTCAACTCCAGATTTATATTGAATTCAAATTTCACCATCTGCTGTGGTGGGATTTGAACCCGGGTCGTGAGAGCATTACCCTGGATTATTAGTCCAGTGACAATATCACTTCACAACTGCCTCGAAGAGCCCCAGCCTGTTCAATCTTTCTGGATAGCTACAACCTCTCACTTCCAATATCATTCTAGTTCATCTTTTTTTCTTACACCTTATCCAGTGCACCTGTATTCTTTTTATCATATGGAGATCAGAACTGTTCACAGTACTCCATGTGTGGTCTAGCGAAGGTTCTGTGCAAGTGTTACATAGCTTTGCTGCTTTCAACACTGTTTCTCAAGGAATGAAATCCAATGTAGTATAAAGGTGTTTGGCATAGCAAGGGTTAATATTGTGCTGCAGAACAGTACCACCCACAATGTCCACCCATAGAGTCACAGTGTGGTAGAGAAGGGATAGCACGTAAAGGCTATTGTAAAGAGGGGGCTGGTGTAATATAAGCCATGCCGACACTATAATTAAAAAAGCGCACCAATGCCTCTACTTTCTCAGAATACTAAGGAAATTTGGTATGTCAGCTACGACTCTCACCAACCTTTACAGATGCACCATGAAAAGCATTCTTTCTGGTTGTATCACAGCTTGGTATGGCTCCTGCTCTGCCCAAGACCACAAGGAACTACCAAAGGTCATGAATGTAGCCCATCACGCAAACCAGCCTCCCATCCATCGACTCTGTCTACACTTCCCGCTGCCTCGGCAAAGCAGCCGGCATAATTAAGGACCCCACGCACCCCAAACATTCTCTCTTCCACCTTCTTCCATTGGGAAAAAGATACAAAAGTCTGAGGTTACGTACCAACCGATTCAAGAACAGCTTCTTCCCAACTGCCATCAGACTTTTGAATGAACCTAACATGCATTAAGTTGATCTTTCTCTACACCCCAGCTATGACTGTAATACTACACTCTGCACTCTTGTTTCCTTCTCTATGAACAGTATGCTTTGTCTGTATAGTGCGCAATAAACAATACTTTTCACTGTATACTAATACATGTGACAATAATAAATCAAATCAAATAAGGGTGTTTAGCGTAGCAAGTGTTAATGTGGAACTGGAGAATAATGCCACCCCCATTAAGTTTAAGTATCAGTGTCACAAGTAGGCTTACATTAACACTGCAATGAAATTACTGTGAAAATCCCCTCGTCGCCACACTCCAGCACTTGTTTGGGTGCACTATGGGAGAATTTAGCATGGCTAATGCAACTAACCAGCACGTCTTTTGGACTGTGTGAGGAAACAGGAGCACCCCAAGGAAACCCATGCAGACACGGGCATGGAGAACATGCAGAATCTGCACAGACAGTGACCCAAGCTGGGAATTGGACCCAGGTCCCTGGTGCTGTGAGGCAGCAGTACTAACCATTGTGCCACTGTGCCGCCCTATGGTGCCACACATTGTGTTGTAGAGTCACATGATGGTAGAGAAGGGGTAGCACTTAAATAATGACTTGTAAATATATTGGGTTGAGATTTGGGAGGGGGTGTGTAGTATAAGGGTGTTCAGCATAGAGGGGGTTAATGTGGAACTGGAGAACAATACCACCCACACTGTGATGTAGAGAGTCACATGATGGTAGACTATGTGTAGAGTCTAAGAAAAGTCTGCATGAAGATAGCACCTAGCTCGGGCTACACCTTAGAGATATGTATATCGTTTTGCGTTAATAATAAATGGTTTATGTTCAACTATACACACTACGAGACCTGTCAATGAAACACCAAATAATCTTGCAGCACCTATTGGCCAGTTTGCAGTTTGTATGGACTTATTAATATCGATTGCTACTTTTAGTGATTTGTGTCTCTACCTCTGAATCCCACTACCCCTTTTGAACACTCATTTTCCAATATAATAATAACATGAATTCCTCAGAGGTGCATTTTTATTAATAAAAGACCGTTGTGTTTATGAGTACAGTCTGCTCTCGAATTCATTTTGTGACTCAAGATTCAAAATTGATTTGAGAACTAGCTACCTGCGGTTCCTTAACACAATCCCGCTTCAAGACCTCTCTGTGAAGAACTCCAAAGTCTTATCTGAAATGTCAAGCTGATGACTTGCAGTTATCTAGGACATTGTTCGCGAATGCATCTATAGCAATAAATTGTGAGCATGAATTTCCTCTGAGGTTTCACTGAGTTCAGTCTGACTGCAGGCGCCATCAGAATAACAGAGAGCAGATCGAAGGACTTTGTGCAGAATGGGAGGGAATGACCTAGTGGTATTATCGCCAGACTATTAATCCAGAAACTCAGCTAATGTTCTGGGAACCCAAGTTTGAATCCCGCCCACGGCAGCTGGTGGAATTTGAATTCAATAAAAAATATCTGGAATTGAGGATCTACTGATGACCATGAAACCATTGTCGATTGTCGGAAAACCCATCTGGTTCATTAATGCCCTTTAGGGAAGGAAATCTGCCGTCCTTACCTGGTCTGGCCTACATGTAACTTCAGACCCACAGCAATGTGGTTGACTCTCAACTGCCCTCTGAAATGGTCCAGCAAGCCACTCAGTTTCAAGGGCGACCAGGGATGGGCAATAAATGCTGGCCCACGTCCCATGAATGAATAAAAAAAGAAGGGGCTGCATTGGGTTTCTGGAATGTACGTGGAAACAAAGTTGGACATTACTGGACTCAGTTTTGCACCTTCGTTGAACACGTTGATTTCGATCACGGTTGAGTCCAGGGGTGGGATTCTCCAGCCACGCTCGCCTCAAAATTGGAGAGTCCCGCCCGAAGTCAATGCATTGTCTGCACCCCCGCCACTCCCCCTCACTCCCCCCCGCCCCGCCCAACCCCCACCCCCGGCCCACTACAATTCCTGTGGTGGGTGGGACGGGAGATTTTCAGCCCATGCCTTCCTGCACTCCTGCCAGCAGCTCAGCAATGCTGGCTACTGCCTTTCCAGTGAGATATGGGCCATTTGTGGCAAGGAAGCCGCCAGCTGCAAGCACATTACGTGTTCGTATGGTGCGCATAAACATTAGCGTAGATTGGCTGGGCCAAGTGATCCATTTCTCTGCTGCACACAAGAAATAGAAACAGGACAAGAACACAAGGCCCATCGAGCCTGCTCTGCCATTCATTACGATCATGGCTGATCTTTGGCTCCAACTCCACTTTCTCGCCTGTTCCCCATATCCCTTGATTCCCTGTGAGACCAAAAATCGACATATCCCGGCCTTAAA
Source organism: Mustelus asterias (assembly GCF_964213995.1). NCBI lineage: Eukaryota > Metazoa > Chordata > Chondrichthyes > Carcharhiniformes > Triakidae > Mustelus > Mustelus asterias. The sequence goes on from NC_135807.1 coordinate 129,080,888, forward strand.
TGTATTCAGTGATGGAGCATCCATTATATTCTGGGGCAGAGAATTTCAAAACCTCACAATCCTTTGAGTGAAGATACTTCTCCTCATCTCAGTCCTAAATGATCGGCCCCTTATCCTGAGACTGTGCCCCTGTGTTTTAGTATCTGTTATCAGTGGAAACAATTTCTCAGCGGCTATCCTATCAAGAGCCTTCAGAATCTTGTCATGGATCTGCCTAGCAATAGCAGTAGCCAGCATTCAAAGGGGATGATGATGAGGTATGACCTTTCCCAGTAATGAGATTAGCAGGCATCCAGACAGAATCAGGTGTAAATAGCTATCATCAGGAAACAGCTTACCTAGACAACTAAGAGATCAGTGGAGTGAGACAATTTTGAGAGTCATGGAATGTGAGAGATGCAGACAACCCAAATACACAAAGCGGAAAATCACAGAGGAACCAGGTTGTAATTGTCAGCACATACAGAAGCAGGCAGGTTAGTTTAACATCTACCAGCCAAGAAGACATTGTAACATCTAAGAGCTAGAGAGCCCAGTTTTACAGCTAATAGTCTGAGAAGCCATTTTAACCTCTAAGAAGTCTTAGACCTAAGTGTTTCTCAGCATAAATGTTTCCACGCGGGACAGGTGGTACAGCATGATCCAACTGCTTGGAGCATTTCGCCACAGCATGGCCAGATCCACCAGAGGAGAGGCATGGTGGCACAATTGTTAGCACTGCTGCCTCACAGTGTAAGGAGCCCAGGTTCGATTCCTGGCTTGCGTCACTGTCTGTGTAGAGTCTGCACTTTCTCCCTGTGTCTGTGTGGGTTTCCTCCGGGTGCTCCGGTTTCCTCCCACAGTCCAGAAGATATGCTAGTTAGGTGCATTGGCTATGCTAAATTTGCCCTCAGTGTATCTGAACAGGCGCTGGAGTGTGGGTACTGGGGGAATTTTCACAGTAACTTCATTGCAGTGTTAATGTAAGCTTACTTGTCACTAATAAATAAACTTTAAAAAATCTTTAAAAGAGAAACACCTTCGACCACATGTCCATCAGGCAGTGGTGTCCATATAACATTCTTGAGGACCTGTGGGAAAAGGAGATGGTGGATCCTGTTGAGTGATTCTCTGATCAGCCTGTCAGAGTCATCTGGCAGAATGCCTCATCGCCAGAACTTTCAAACAAGCACCAAGACCTGGCCTGGCTGACGTGAGAAAGATGCTCCCCATCAGATCCTTCCTCCACACCCTGTGTCTCACCCCACCCACACGTTGCCCTTGAGGTGACTGTGGTGGGGAAGACACCATTGTCCACCTTGTAAGGGGAAAAATGTAAGGAAAGCACACTTTAAAATGGCTGCCTGGCACATAAAGAGTTAACTGGGAAAGGAACCATAAAGCAGACACCGGCTTCCACTTATACAAAGATCACTTCAAATCAAACCCAACAGACAAGCCATTTAAAAATCACAGACAGTGACTTAAAGTAAACAAACACCTCAGGAAGCCAAGCCAAGGATCGAGACATCTTTTAGATAAGGAAAAACCCGAGACAAAGGGAATAGATTAGTCATAGGAAGAGCGAGAAAATATGAATGCAGGGAAACCGATTAGCACCTGAATGAGCCGAAACCAACCATTGATAGCCACAGACATAGGAAATGTACCCATTCATAAGAACAATACTATGTTAAATGTCTGTATCTGTTTGTATCTGCCTATAACGATGTGATAATGTTCAAATCACTGGTCCATCTATTGTGTAGAAAGTATAAAGATGGACCGTTCCTGTCATTTTACTGAGAGAAGGTTTGCTACAGACATGTGCCTTGTCTCCACGGAGCTCCGTTGAATAAATTGTGTTTTGAATCTTGAGATCTGACTACTAGTGGATTTTTCCCACAACAACCTCCTTGTGGAATGTGCCTTTGTAAAGAAGGTGTGGAGTGAGATGCAGTGGTATTTGTTGAGGTTCATCCCGAGCAGCTCGGTGACGCAGGACTCTGTGCTCTACGGGCTGTTTCCAGGGACGCACACCGAGATAAATATCAACTGCTGCTGGAGGGTCATCAACTCAGTGAAAGACACTTTTTGGTCCACCCAGAACTTACTGATCTTCCAGTGCAAAGAATTGTCTTCCACTGAGTATTGCAGTCTGGTACATTTTGATCTGTAATCCTGGCACAGTCAGCGCCTGCTGGAAGGAGCATTTCTAAGACATCATTGACAGAGACTCTGGGGTGAATTTTACCATCCCACCCACCCACCATAGGAATCAGAGTGGGCGAGGGGCAGGCCCCCTCGGATTGACCTTGGGCAGGAGTTTCCAGTTTTGGGGTGAGCACGGCTGGAAACTCCCACCCTCAAACTACAATGCGAGTGTCCTCGACTCCATCCCACAGCAAGCCACCCTCTACCATCTCAGCACTACCCCAATCCAGCATTAGGTAGAAAAGGCCACCTGACAGTTAAAACAAGAACAACAAGGCATCCGGAGCAGATGGAATCCCTGCCAAAGCACAAAAACATGGCAGAGAAACACTACTGGTACAAACACATGACCTCATTTCCCTTATCTGGAAGGAGGAGAAGATGCCAGAAAATCTCAGAGACGCTGTAATCATGGCCATCTTCCAGAAAGGTGACAAGCCCGACTGCTGTAACTATGAGGAATTTCCCTGCTGTCGGCTACAGAGAAGGTCATCATCAGAATCTTCCTTAATTACGTATTCCTGTAGAGCTCCTTCCAGAGTCTCAATGTGGATTCTGCCCACTAAGACACGCAAAGGACATGATCTTCACTGTGTGGCAACTACAAGAGAAATGCAGGGAACTGCACCAACCCCTGAATATGGCCTAGTTTAATTTCAGAAGACCTTTGACACTGTAAATCATCAGGGATTATAGCGCATACTCCTCCATGTCAGCTGTCCCCAAAAGGTTGTCACCATCCTCTGCCTGCTCCATTGATGACAAGCCGTGATCCTGACCAACAGACCTGCCACAAACCAAACTCACGTTTGGACTCGGGTCGAGCAATGTTGTGGCTATTGTGGAAATTAAATTGTAATTCCAACTAAGGTCAAATATTTAATTCACTTAGCTCTGCAAGATTATTATGTTTATTAGCAAACAAAGCCTTCAGTGAGGCCAGCGCTTGAGTACTCAGGATAATAGACTAATCTAACCTTGCGTCAGTTTCATAAACACTGCATTCCAGGCTAGGACACAGAATGAAAACAAAGATAAGTTACCATGACAAATGCCAAAAAACAAGATATGTTGACATATTATACTAATGAAGGAGATGGTTTTCTATTAGATAAGAAAGGGCAAAGAGCTATGCTATGATTATATGCAAATGAAGAGTTAGATAGTTGCTTGTTTCTCATTTGTTGTAATTTATTATAACTGCTAAGTATCTCTATGAATCGACAGAACGCCATAGTGAAATTCACTGTGTCTGTAGCAGGTAATAAAAAAACTTAAAGGATTTGAGTACTCACCTTGCATTATCACACCAATGCTTTTCTCAATCTTCTTGGCTACAATGCTCCAGGACATAGACAAAAGGCGGGTAACTATAGCCTGGTTAACTTAACCTCTGTAGTAGGGAAAATGCTTGAATCTATCATCAAGGAAGAAATAACGAGACATTTGGATATAAATTGTCCCATTGGTAAGACGCAGCATGGGTTCATGAAGGGCAGGTCATGCTTGACTAATTTGGTGGAATTCTTTGAGAACATTACATGTGTGGTGGACAATGGGGAGAGTGTGGATGTGGTGTATCTGGATTTCCAGAAGGCATATGACAAGGTGCTGCACCAAAGACTGCTGCATAAGATAAAGGTGCACAGTGTTATGGTTAATGTATTAGCATGGATAGAGGATTGGTTAACTAACAGAAAGCAAAGAGTGGGGGTAAATGGGTGTTTTTCTGGTTGGTGATCAGTGACGAGTGGTGTGCTTCAGGGATCAGTGTTGGGACCGCAATTGTTTATGATTTACATAGATGATTTGGAGTTGGGGACCAAGTGTAGTGTGTCAACATTCGCAGATGAGACTAAGATGAGTGGCAGAGCAAAGTGTGCAGAGGACACTGAAAGTCTGCAAAGGGATATAGATAGTCTAAGTGAGTGGGCGAGGGTCTGGCAGATGGAGTACAATGTTGGTAAATGTGAGGTCATCCATTTTGGTAGGAATAATAGCAAAATGGACTATTAGTTAAATGGTAAAAAATTGCAGCATGCTACTGTGCAGAGGGATCTGGGTGTCCTTGTGCAGGAATCTCAAGGCGTTGGTTTGCAGGTGCAGCAGGTAATTAAGAAGGCAAATGGAATTTTGTCCTTCATTGCTAGAGGGATGGAGTTTAAAAACAGCGAGGTTATGTTGCAGCTTTATAAGGTGCTGGTGAGGCCACACCTGGAGTACTGTGTACAGTTTTGGTCTCCTTACTTGAGAAAGGACATACTGGCACTGGAGGGGGTGCAGAGGAGATTCACTAGGTTGATTCCGGAGTTGAGAGGGTTGGCTTATGAGGAGACACTGACTAGACTGGGACTATACTCATTGGAATTCAGAAGAATGAGGGGAGATCTTATAGAAACATATAAGATTATGAAGGGAATAGATAAGATCGAAGCAGGGAAGTTGTTTCCACTGGCAGGTGAAACTAGAACTAGGGGGCATAGCCTCAAAATATGGGGGAGCAGATTTAGGACTGAGTTGAGGAGGAACTTCTTCACACAAAGGGTTGTGAATCTGTGGAATTCCCTGCCCAGTGAAGCAGTTGAGGCTACCTCATTGAATGTTTTTAAGGCAAGGATAGATATATTTTTGACCAGTAAAGAAATTAAGGGTTATGGTGAGCGGGCAGGTAAGTGGAGCTGAGCCCACGAAAAGATCAGCCATGATCTTATTGAATAGCAGAGCAGGCTTGAGGGGCCAGATGGCCTACTCCTGCTTCTAGTTCTTATGTTCTTATGTTCTTATCTCACCCTCAGTGGGCTCCCCACTGGAGGGGAGCTAAACTACAGAACAAATGGGAATCAGTTTAGCCTCCACTACCTGCAGGCCAGATTCCAGGTTATCCAATCTCCTGTTATTGAACGACAGTATCCTGACAATGCTTGTGTCTGCGCACATTCAGAGGCTGAACTCTATTATCAACACCTTCACTGAGGCATACAGGAGTACGGGCTTTACTCTATACATCTGTCAGATACAGGTCCCCTACCAAGCTGCCCCCAACACATATCCCTGCCCCTGCCACACAGCCCTGCCTACAACCCCTCCATCTCTCGCCTCCCTCCCGGTATCAAAATCCACAACGAGGCCTTGGACAACCACTTTCCATATCTTGAGAGCCAACTATCAACAAGGGCAGACATCAACGAAGTCCAACACTGACTTGGGTTTGCCACCGCAGCCTTCAATCATCTAAGGAAGAGTATTTGAAGACCAGGAACTGGCACCAAGCTAATGGTCTGCAGGGTAGTAGTGATGCCTGCCCAACTATAATACTCAGAGACATGGATAAAGTACAGTAGGCATCTCGAAACCCTGGAGAATCTCTGCAAGATTCTGCAAATCATTGGCAGGATAGACGCATCAATGTCAGTGTTCTCGCTCAGGCCAATGTGCCCTGCACTGAAGCATTGACCTCATTCGGTCAGCTCCACAGGTGGATCACATCATCCGCGTGCCGGACACGAGACTCCCGAAACAAGTGCTCTACTCGGAGCTTCAACATGGCAAGTGAGTCCCAGGAGGGCAAAGGAAACACTTCAAGGGCACCCTCAAAAGTGGAACATCCCTAGTCACTGCTGCCTCACAGGGCCAGGGACCCGGGTTCAAATCCCGGCTTGGGTCACTGTCCGTTTGGAGTTTGCACATTCTCCCTGTGTCTGTGTGGGTTTCCTCCGGGTGCTCCGGTTTCTTCCCACAGTCCAAAGATGTGCGGGTTAGGTGGATTGGCTAAATTGCTTCTTAAGTGTCAGGGGGACTAGCCTTGGTAAATGCTTGGGGTTAAGGGGAGAGGGTCTGGATGGGATTGTGGTCGTGCAGACTTGATGGGCTGAATGGCCTCTTTCTGCATTGTAGGAATTCTATGATCGATGATCCTCATTGACTTCTGGGAATCCCTGGATCATGTGGAGGAAAAGCACCTGGGAAGGAGCTGAACGCAATGGGCCCGATTTTACCATTTTCATTCTAAGTGCTGAATCTGGGCACAATTCAGATCCGACCTGGAAACCTGTTCTCAGGTGCCCCCATACGCACTCAGCCTGAAAAATAAATTGCGAGTCCGAATTGCGCTGTAGGCGGGGCTTATCGCACCCGAAATGCTGCAGCTCCGATCGGAGTTTTGAACTGCGCATGCGCAGTGGAAAAAAATTGAAAAACACTCCCCTGCCACATCGCTCCTGGGCCGCAAAAAATGGATAAAGTGTCCCGGGAGCGAAGGTCCCCACAGGCATCGCCCCACCCCCACAACTTAACTGTTTCCCTTATCCACCCACCCCCTACCCCGCTACCCAGACTGATCGCGACCCACTGCCCCCATCCCCCCACCTATCGCCCGCAGAGTGGCAGTGGACCCTCTTCCCCTCATCGATTGCCTGCAAAGTAGCAGCGAACCCCTCTTCCCCCCACCGATCGCCCACAGAGTGGCAGCGAACCCCCCTGCCCCCCCCACCAGAGAACCATCTGGTCTCCCTCCCCCCACCCCCGAGAACGATCTGGCCTCCCTTCCTGGCCCCCCAGTAGAGAATAATTGGGCCTCCCTCCTCCTCCCCTTCCAACCACAGGTACATCTGACCCGTCTCCCCCCCTCCCCCTCCACCAGCCCCCACCACCGATCTGAGTCAGAGTGCCGTTGGAAGCTCTGAACTTACCTCTTCAGAAGCTGGAGTGCCCGAAACAGACCTTTGCCGAGCAGGTCTGTTTTGCGCCGAATCTGGACGGGCGAACGCGATGGTAAAGGGAGAAATGCTGGTAAGTTTGGGCGTCAGCTCATTAAGTTTATTTAAATGCATGCAAATGCATTTAAATTGATGTCACGCCCGTTTCAGGCGTGGTTCGGATCACAGCCATTTTCGGGCTTTGGTAAAGTGGGTATCTGCGCGGACGCAGGTGCGGATGAACTAATCAGCTCATACTCGACTTTACCAAGTTTTTGCGCCCAAAAACGGGCGCGGCGCAATGGTAAAATCGGGCCTATTGTGTGCGATTTTACTGGCCATTCACATCACGCTCCTGCTGCAGCGAGGTCTGCCAGCCAAGTAGAATAGAATACCTACAATGCAGAAGGAGGTCATTCGGCCCATTGAGATGGCACCGACCACTATTCTACCCAAACCCTATCCCCATAATCCCATGCATTTACCGTAGCTAGCCCCCCTGACACTAAGGGTCAATTTAGCATGGCCAATCCACCTAATCCGCCCATCTTTGGAATGTGGGAGGAAACCGGAGCACCCAGAGGAAACCCACGCAGACATGGGGAGAACGTGCAGACTTCACACAGTGGCCCAAGCCAGGAATCGAACCCAGGTCCCTGGCGCTGTGAGGCAGCAGTGCTAACCATTGTGCCACCGTGCCGCCCCAAAATCTCCATTCACTGCAGCGGGATGGGAAAATCCCACCAGCGTGAATGGTGGTAAGATTCCGGCCCTTGAGTTGTATCAGCGAGAGCAAACTGAAGCCAAGTGTTGACAACGAAAGGAGTGCGTGACAACCTAAGCACCCCACCCACCCACTCCTCCAACCACTCTCTGCCCACCCGTGACACAGAGTGTGGGTCACTCATTCAAATCCTCCATCACCTGAGAACTCATCCCTAGTGTTGAAGCAAGTCACCCTGGATCCAGAAGGAGAAGACCATCCCACCTCGCTTGGTATCGCCAGCAAACATGAACACGTGATTCTATACTGCTTCATCAAAGTTATTAACAGGGTACATTCAGCATATAATTTCTGGAATTCTGAAATAGCATGCAGCAGATTATTGACATCAGATGTGGAATAAAGCCAGGCTCCAAACTGTGACTGGATTAGACCAGGGGAGGGAAACAATAAAGATCTGAGGAATGATTGGTACCAGGGGCCAGACCACCAGAACAGGAATCTTGGAGAACAGCTGGCGTGGTCCGCTCTGACACAGCTGCTTGCTCCTCAAGGAGTACAACACTAAAACTGTACAGAACATTTTATATAGAAAGGAACCCCCTCCCCGCCATCCTGATCAAAGCATTCCCAAACTGGGCTAATCAGGAAGCCAGATGCTTATAACTCCCTCCAGAGGCAGGGCTTGATCATAGAAAGAATCATAGAAACCCTACAGTGCAGAAGGAGGCCATTCGGCCCATCGCATCTGCACTGATAATAAGCTCACAGCAAGGTTCTACCCAATGAGGTAAATGACCAGATAATCTGTTTTAATGTGATATTGATTGAGGGATTCCAGGACACTAGGGATATCTTCCCTCTTCAACTTCAACAAATTCCCTTGAGAAGTTAGATGTCCACTTCAGAAAGTGTGGAAGGGGCTTGGTTTAATAGCACTTCTGATAGTGCTGGCTACACTAACTAGATAGCTGGAGTAACACATGAGGGGGAAAGGAATACAAAGTCATGTTGATAGGGTTCGATGAGAGGGTGTGGCAGGAAGTGTAGGAAGAGCAACGATATAGACCATTTGGTTCTAAGGCATCTTTAATACAGGCAGGTAAAAACACTGAGGCAGAGTCTCTATTCATGTGTTAATAATACTCCCTCAGTCCACACTTAGTGGTCAATGCGCTGGAGTGGATCTCGAACACACACCCTGTTGATTCAGGTGTGACTCTCCACTGGGCTACACCTTATTCATTTGTGGGACATGGGCATCGCTGGCTGGCCAGCATTTATTGCCCATCCCTCGTTGCCCTTGGGAAGGTGGTGGTGAGCTGCCTCCTTGAATTGCTTCCATTCCTGTGGGTTGACCTACAATGCCATTATGGAGGGATTTCCAGGATTTTGACCCAGAGACTGCGTAGGAAGGGCGATATATTTCCCAGTCAGGATGGTGAATGGCTTGGAGGGGAACTTGCAGGTGGTGGTGTTCCCCTGTATCTGCTGCTCTTTGTTCTTCTAGATGGAAGTGGCCGTGGGTTTGGAAGGTGCTGACAGAGAGGGAAATAGCGTCAATCCTTCATTGACCTCAGTTGCAGTTGCCATGGCGTGTTGGGGCATCTGAGTTCTGCTCGGAGCTGCCATGTCCTGAGAGAAAAGCAATAAGCCCTTGAAACCAATGAAATCAGCTGGCCAGCTAATTTGATGGAAGATTGCTCAAGCCAAGCACTCACCCAGATTCCAGCTTTTCTACATGTGGCAAGATAGACTTGGCATACCTCTCCGACCAGTGGCAGTGCTAGGTGTCTGGGTGTGAGTCGCCCACCTGCCTTAACAGCCAAGGAAGCCTCAGTGTTGAATTGATGAATGTGTACTGGTGTACTAAGCCATAATGTCGAAGATTGAAGTTTGTTTATTAGTATCACAAGTAGGCTTGCATTAATGAAGTTACTGTGAAAATCCCCTAGTCACCTCACTCCGGCCCTTGTTCGGGTACACTGAGGGAGAATTTAGCATGGCCAATGCACCCAACCAGCACGTCTTTTGGACTATGGGAGGAAACCGGAGCACCCCTGGAGGAAACCCATGCAGAGACGGGGAGGAAATGCAGACTCCACACAGACAGTGACCCAAGCCGGGAATGGGTGAGGCAGCAGTGCTAACCACTGTGCCACTGTGCCGCCCATGGATCCACATCCCATAATGTGGATAAATCGTTGAAGATGGCAAGGTGGGTTGAGAAAACGGTTTATAAGTTATATGGGATCCTGGGTATTATAAACAGAGGAATTCAATACAACAGCAAGCAATTTATAATGAACATTTATAAAACACTGGTTCAGCCTCAACTCGAGCATTGTATTTTGGTCACTGTACTTTTGGAGGAATATGAAGAATTTAGTGAGGCAGGAAGGATTAGCTCGAGAGATTAATGATTTCAGTAATGTGGACCAACTGGAGAAGCCGGAACTGTTCCCCTTAGGGACGAGAAGGGTGAGAGGAAATTTGCCAGAGGCGTTCAAAATCATGAGGGGTGTAGACAGCACAGTTGGCTGGACGGCTGATTTGTAATGCAGAGCGACGCCAACAGCGCTGGTTCAATTCCCGCACCGGCTGAAGTTATACATGAAAGCCCTGTCTTCTCAATCTTGCTCAGGTTAAATCACCACCAGTCAGCTCTCCCCCTCAAAGGGGAAAGTAACTATAGCAATCTGGGACCATGGCGACTTTATCTAGACAGGTTAGATAATCTTTCCCGATCATGAAAGAATTGAGAACCACAGTCTGGGCAGCACGGTGGCGCAGTGTTTAGCACTGGTGCCTCACAGCTCCAGGGACCCGAGTTCAATTCCTGGCCTCGGGTCACAGTCTGTGTGGAGTTTGCACCTTCTCCCTGTGTCTGCATGGGTTTCCTCCGGGTGCTCCGGTTTCCTCCTACATTCCAAAGATGTGCGGGTTAGGTGCATTGGCCATGCTAAATTGTCCCTTTGTGTCCTGTAGGTTAGAGGGATTAGTGGGGTAAATATGTGGGGTTACGGGGATAGGGCCTGGGTGGGATTGGTGTCAGTGCAGACTCGATGGGCCAAATGGCCTCCTTTTGCACTGTAGGGTTTCTATGTTTCTACAGGTCACATATTTAAGTGATTGCCAAAAGAACCAGAACTGACAAGAGTTAAAACTTCTTTACACAGCGGGTGGTTAGGACCTGGAATGCACTGTCAGAGAGTCTGGTAAGGCAGTTTCAATCCTGCCTTTCAAACTAGAATTGGAAAAGGGAAAGAAGTCATGGTGTGGTGAAAGGGACTAGCTTAATTGCTGTAGTAGTGAGTTGGCACAGGTTTGATGGGCTGAATGGCCTCCTTCTGAGCTGTAACTATTCTGTGTTTCTATAATAAGCAGCAAACCCCACTCTCAAGTTCAATGAATGGTGCACACTGACCTGACTAATCTCAGCACTGATAGTCGTAAAACATTGCAGCTGGACACAGTGTGTGGAATTTTACTGGCATGTCCGCCTGAGGTTCATACGATTCCGCCCAAGGCCGATGGATAATGCCGTTCTCCGCGCCTCGCCCGCCCTCGGAATCGGGCAGGCATGCCGGTAAAATTCCGTCCAGTGTGTGTCATTCAAACTCGTGGCAACACCATACACCAGCCCAGATGGATTTGGCCACTTCTTACATACATCTCTCTCCATTTATTTTGGAAAAGTGTCTCCAGATAAGGATGAGGAAACTAGTCTGGGATGCCGTAGGTCACTTCTCTCCTGCATCGCCTGCTGGACATTTATACGTGAGCTTGTTAGGTGATAATAGGGTCACACCCAGCTGTGATTCCTCCCACAGACGGATAGCCGGCATTACACATGAAGAGTGCTCAGTTGGGCATGGTAAAATGACAGTCGGCTGTCACGTATTCTACAGAAGCTCCTGACAGGAGAAAAGAAAGATTGTTGAAGATAACAACGCACATTTATTTAGTCTCCACACTCAGGCGCCTTCGAGATAATAAGAAGGTCTACAGACTGGCAGTCACAGGAAGCCCTCCAGGATTTATTACACAGGGGGTTGTAGTAAATAAAGGAGAACAAGGTGTCATAAGTTCATTCAAACTGTGGCCTGGCGTAATTATTTTTTCCGGGCTCGTTTAGGAAGTTGACAAGTTTCAGAAGAATATGTGGAACTGATGTTTCGGTTACTTTCTTGGCCACAATCCATCTTCAGTGTTTGTGGAACAATAAAAAAAAATGATTAATAGGGTATTATTCACAGACGCGTCCGAAAAAAATTGACATTATTTTTTCATGCCAGACAGTGCGCGCAAGGGAACATTTTGTTACGCAGACACGCATCCCAGACATTCTCTCTTCCACCTTCTTCCATCGGGAAAAAGATACAAAAGTCTGAGGTCACGCACCAACCGACTCAAGAACAGCTTCTTCCCTGCTGCCGTCAGACTTTTGAATGGACCTACCTTATATTAAGCTGATCTTTCTCTACACCCTAGCTATGACTGTGACACCTGCATTCTGCACTCTCTCGTTTCCTTCTCTATGAACCGCATGCTTTGTCTGTATAGCACGCAAGAAACAATACTTTTCACTTTATGTTAATACATGTGACAATAATAAATCAAATCAAATCAAACAGTGAGGCCTTTTCAGTACAAAGTGAGGGATAATTGTACACACTTACATCCAAGGATCCCGCATCCCAAATTACCGGGTATTTGTCGCTGAGATGTTGGACCACCCCTGCTAAAATTAAAACCGGTTTTCCTCTATCTCTATAACATGAATAAGATGAAGAATGGGAGGCGGTGGCCTAGTGATATTATACTGCACTGTTAATCCAGAAACTCAGCTGATGTTCTGGGGATGCAGGTTCGAATCCCGCCACGGCAGATGGTGGAATTTGAATTCAATAAAAAATATCTGGAATTCATAATTTACTGATGACCATGTAATCATTGTCGATTGTCAGAAAAAAAACCCCATCTGGTTCACTGATATCCTTTAGGGAAGGGAATCTGCTGTCCTTACCTGGTCTGGCCTAGATGTGATTCCAGAGCCACAGCAATGTGGTTGACTCTCAACTGCCCTCTGAGGGCAACTAGGGATAGGCAATAAATTCAGACCAGCCAGCGATGCCCATGTCCCACAAATGAATAAAAAAAATAAAAAGAGATACAATTTGTTGTGCTTTTTTATGGAAATCAAGAACATAAGAACTAGGAGCAGGAGTAGGCCATCGGGCCCCTCGAGCCTGCTCTGCCATTCAATAAGATCATGGCTGATCTTTTCGTGGACTCAGCTCCACTTACCCACCCGCTCACCATAACCCTTAATTCCTTTACTGTTCAAAAATTTATCTACCTTTGCCTTAAAAGCATTCAATGAGGTAGCCTCAACTGCTTCACTGGGCAGGGAATTCCACAGATTCACAACCCTTCAGGAGAAGAAATTCCTCCTCAACTCAGTCCTAAATCTGCTCCCCCTTATTTTGAGGCCATGCCCCCTAGCTCTGGTTTCACCCGCCAGTGGAAACAACCTCCCTGCTTCTATCTTATCCATTCCCTTCATAATCTTTTATGTTTCTATAAAATCCCCATTCATTCTTCTAAATTCCAACGAGTATAGTCCCAGTCTACTCAGTCTCTCCACATAAGCCAACCCTCTCAACTCTGGAATCAATCTAGTGAATCTCCTCTGCACCCCCTGCAGTGCCAGTATATCATTTCTCAAGTAAGGAGACCAAAACTGTACACAGTACTCCAGGTGTGGCCTCACCAGCACCTTATACAGCTGCAACATAACCTCGCTGTTTTTAAACTCCATCCTATTTGAAGGCAGTCTGTGTCATACATAGTGCAGAGTATTTTGTCAACCATGGGCCTGTTATACTTAATGATTCTCAGCCCTGATGTTACAGTTTCACAGTTTTATTTTGAAACATTATCGATCAGAATGGTCAATAGTCAAAAATTCCTCGTATCAGACTCCAGGCTCACAAATCGATAACCTTACTTGTCAACATACTGACCAATCAGCGCATCCCTTCATATTTCTTAAATTAAGCACCTTGTTAAGACCATAAGAAATAGGAACAGGAAGAGGCCATTCAGCCCTTCGACCTGTTCCGCCATTTAATAAGATCATGTTCCCCGACTATGCCCTTTGGTCCCACAATCCCATGAGTAGAAACATCCTCCCAACATTTACCCCGTCTAACCCCCTAAGAATCGTATCTGTTTCAATTAGATCACCTCCCTCATTCTTCTGAACTCTAAGGAGTACAGACCCAACCTATTTAATCTTTCCTTATATGGCAGCCCCTCCTTAACTGCTGCGGTATAGAAATCTGTAAAGGCAGAGCAGCTTAGGGAAAGCACAGTTTTGGAAAGTTTTCACGCATCCACGTTAAAAGTTGGGGCACGCGTGTGTGTTCCTTCAGATCATCGCACAGAGTCCTTTATCTGGTTCTCTCTAGCTCGGCTCATTTGGACCCAGCCAGTGGTATTCAGCTCACTCAGTGGTCATTCCATCGTGTCAGCCTTCAGAAGGACCTCTAGACTCAGAGAAACCACCTCCGCCCCTTCCTTCCACCTGTCCCCCATCCGTGACTCCCTCACATGCAGAATGGTATCACGTCTATGTCCTTTCAGCTTCAAGTCTGGAATGGGGGGGGGGGGGGGAGGGGGGGGGCGGCGGGGGAGGGGGGGTGTCTGTACTGGGTGTATCTATTTTATGGTGGCATGGTGTCACAGTAGTTAGCACTGCTGCCTCATAGCGCCAGGGACCCGGGTTCAATTTTGGCCTCAGGTCTCTGTCAGTGTGGAGTTTGCACATTCTCCCCGTGTCTGGGTGGGTTTCCTCCGGGTGCTGCGGTTTCCTCCCACACTCCAAAGATGTGCGGGTTAGGTGGTTTGGCCATGCTACATTGACCCTAGTGTCAGGGGTTTAGCAGGGTAAATATGTAGGGTTATGGAAATAAGACCTGGGTGGGATTGTGGTCAGTGCAGACTCGATGGGCCAAATGGCCTCCTTCTGCACTGTAGGGATTCTATGATTCTATGAAGGCAATCACTGGATTTTGGTTGACAAACCCTCTCTCCACTCACATTGTCTGTACCTTTAAGACTTGATTACCTGTAAAGACTCGCATTCCAACCATTATCTTGTAAATTGAGTTTTTGTCTATATATGCCCTGTTTGTGAACACAACTCCCACTCACCTGAGTTGTCTGAAAGCTTGTGGCTTGTGCTACCAAATAAACCTGTTGGACTTTAACCTGGTGTTGTGAGACTTCTTACTGTTTTTGCAGAAGGCCAGGACCATAGGGATGTACAGAAGGGATGGTGTGGAGTGGGACACTGATGGCGTGGAGTGGGACACTGATGGCGTGGAGTGGGACACTGATGGCGTGGAGTGGGACACCGATGGCGTGGAGTGAGCGACGTCTAATGGTGATGAAAGGATGAGCCGAGAGCTGACAGCGGGCGAAGATGATAAGCAGTGGTCTGGTAGTGAGGTTGCCAACCCTCCAGGATTGATCCGGATTCTCCAGCAATGGACGGAATGTCCCAGGAAATCAGTCATGTGTCGAAACCTCCAGGAATCTGCCCAACCACAGTTGACAACCCCACCTGATGGAAGGAGACATCAGCTGAAAAGCAAAGATTTATTTTAAAAAATTGAAAAAGAATAATCTAAAGCAAGACTTGCATTTATGTAACACCTTTTAGAAGCAATGCACCTAAACCTGCAGGGAAGGGGATGGTGCGCTAGTATTGCTATTGGACTAATAATCAAGAGACCCAGGGTAATGTTCTGGGGGAGCCAGCGTTCAAATCCCGCCACGGCAGATGGTGAAATTTGAATTCAAAAAAAAATTTGAATTAAGAATCTACTGTTGAGCATGAAACCATTATGGATTTTTGGGAAAACCCATCTGGTTCACTAATGTCCTTTAGGGAAGGAAATCTGCCGTCCTTGCCTGGTCTGGCCTACATGCAACAGCAATGTGATTGACTCTCAACTGCCCTCTGAAATGGCCCAGCAAGCCACTCAGTGGAGTAGTGTCTGAAGTGCAGTCACTATTGTTATGTAGGAAATGCAGCGACCAATTTGCACACAGCAAGTTCCCACAAACAGCAACCTGATAATGGCCAGATAATCTGCTTGTTGGATGCTGATTGAGGGATAACCATTGGACAGGGCACTGGGGCAAACTTACCTGCTCTTCTTTGGAACAGTGCCAGAGTATCTTTTACACCCACCCGAACAAGTAAATGGGGCCTCGGTTCTTATTCAAAAGACAGCCCCTCTGACAGTGTAGCACTCCCCTCGGTGCTGCTGTAGGGTATTGGCCTTGACTTTTGGTCTTAAGCTGTGGTGTGGGACTTGGAACCCAGAATCTTGTGACTCAGAGGTGTGAATGCTGCCCACCATATCACGGCTGGCAGGATGCTAAAATGTCACTTTAGCAGTAGTGTAAAAGTCTTGGATATATTGGAAAAACCAACTTGGTGACACAATGGTTAGAACTGCTGCCTCTCAGCGCCAGGAACCCGTGTTCGGTTCTGGCTTTGGGTGACTGTCTGTGTGGAGTTTGCACGTTCTCCCCATGTCTGCCTAGGTTTTCTCAGAGTGATCAAGTTTCCTCCCACAGTACGAAGATGTGTGGGTTAGGTGGATTGGCCATGCTAAATTGCCCCTTAATGTCCAAAGATGTGCGGGTTAGGTGGATTGGCCATGCTAAATTGCCTCTTAGTGTCCAAAGATGTGTAGGTCAGGTGGATTGGCCATGCTAAATTGCCTCTTAGTGTCTAAAGATGCGCAGGTTAGGTGGATTGACCATGCTAAATTGCTCCTTATTGTGTACCAAGATATGCAGGTTAAGTGGATTGGCCATGCTAAATTGCCTCTTAGTGTCCCAAGATATGTAGGCTGGGGGTTGGGGTAAATATGTGGGGTTATGGGGATAGGGCCTGGGTAACATGTTCTGTCGGAGAGTTGGTGCAGTCCCGATGGGCTGAATGGCCTCCTTCTGCACGGTAGGGATTCTATGACCCTGGCATCACTTCCAGCTGGAGAACATTGTGTGGAGGCCCCCCTGCATCATGTAACTGAGACAAAACTGGCTGTGGGCTCAGTGCCATTCTGATGTTCCTGCCTCTTCAGGAAAGGTGTACTACTCAAGTGCTTGCCACCCTTGCCGCACCCAGATTCTCACCAACCTCCCCCCCATCCCCAATCATCCTATCCAACTGGGGTCGGGCACACAAGTATGCAGGGATCCAGTAGAATCCGGCCCTGACTGACACTCCCTTGACTTCTCCAGATTGAGCAATACCCTCGCAAGCAAAGGCTGAGGAATCTCGGGGCTTTTCTGATGAAGGTTTACATCATGAGGAAGCTATTAGCTCCGGGGCATGACTGGAATTTAACCTGCCTCTCCACAGCCACTCTCTGTGACTGGTGCAAGGAAAAATTCCAGCCACGTGAGGCAAGGACACGCCCATGGTCAGTCAGCTCAGACTAAACAAGCTGGATTCAAAATGGATTGACAAATTGAAAGCGAAATGAAGGGAAAGATTATGTCTACACATACAGGTTCACGTCAAAAAAGTGATCAGCAAGAGAGATGTTCAAAAGAAAAGCTCGGCACAGAGGAATAGCAGAACAGTGAAGAATTCTGTCAGTTTTAAGAGGACAGGCAGAAGAGGATAGAACATTGCTGAATGCAAAAAGCTTGAAAACAGAGGACAGCAGTAAATACTCTGAATGAGTGCTTCCTTAAAGCATCACATTTTCTCTTTAAAGACGGCTCCAAGATAAGATGCAAGTCTTCAACGTAAATCAGAGAAGCCCGACAGTGCAGGGGAGGCCATTGGGCCCATCAAGTCTATGCCACTGCTTTGACAGAGTATCTTATCCAGACTCAACCCCCACCCTATCCCTATAACCGCACACACGGCTGATACACCTAACCTGCACATTTTGGGATACTAAGGGGCAATTTAGCATGGCCAATCCACCTAACCCGCACATTTGGGACACTAAGGGGCAATTTAGCATGGCCAATCCACCTAACCCGCACATTTGGGACACTAAGGGGCAATTTAGCATGGCCAATCCACCTAACCCGCACATTTGGGACACTAAGGGGCAATTTAGCATGGCCAATCCACCTAACCCGCACATTTGGGACACTAAGGGGCAATTTAGCATGGCCAATCCACCTAATCTGCACATTTGGGACACTAAGGGGTAATTTAGCATGGCCAATCCCCCTAACCCACACATTTGGGACACTAAGGGGCAATTTAGCATGGCCAATACACCTAACCTGTACATCTTGGGACACTAAGGAGAAATTTAACTGGTCAATCCACTTAACCTGCACACCTTGGGACACTAAGGGATAATTTAGCATGGCCAATCCACCTAACCTGCACATTGTTAGACTGTGGGAGGAAACCGGAGCACCCCGAATAAACCCAAGCAGACACAGGGAGAATGTGACATGGCCGCCCAAGGCCAGAATTGAACCCGGATCCCTAGAGGTGTGAGGCTGCAGTGCTAACCACTGTGCCACCATGCCACCCTCGATGGAATGAGATGGAAGCCCTTAAATAAACTGAAAGAATTCATGACAAACTTCCACCCCCCTACCCAGGGTTTAATGTTATTTATCTCAAACTGTTGAGGAAGCCCAGCGAGGATTGCGAGGCATTGACTATCAGCACGAGAGAGTCAGTGAACATTGTGGGAACCAGGCTAAGGCGGTGGGGATATTGAATAATGGGATAAAAACCTGTCATGGCCAATTACAGACCCACTAGTCTTATCAACGCCAGAAAATGTTGGAAAATCTCAGCAGGTCTGACAGCGTCTGTGTTCTCTCTCCACGGGCGTTGTCAGACCTGTTGAGATTTCCCAGCACTTCTTGTTTTCGTTTCAGATTCCAGCGTCCGCAGTTAATTTTCCTTTTTATCTCAGGCTTATTTTCATTCTTTGGAACATGAATTATCTGGAGATATCTGGGTAATAACTTAGTCAGTGGCAGTCAAATCGTTTTAGAAGCATCAGATCTTGGCCGCACAACCTTCTGGCTTTCGTTGAGGTGCCTTGTTGTATTTTAGTGTATCTTCACATGCACAGTTTTTTACTCTTTGGGGAATAATGGTGGAAAGATTCCTGAGTTGATTATCAGCCCAGTGAACCGTGATATGAACACTCCTTCCGTGGCCAACAAGTCCTGGTGTTGGACTCGAACCCAGAGCTACTGGTCCAGTTGCAGGGGTGCTCCGACTGTGCCACAAGATCTCCCATGTCACGGTGCTGATTTGACCTGTTGACCTGTTGTTCTGTAGGTGAACTCATAGACAATCTCACTCTCCAGGGAACTGGGGCTGCTATCCTTTCCCCTGTCCTCGTTGCAGCCCTCTCATGCCCAATGACTCAACAAGCATCGATCCCACCGCTCTCCCATCTGTAAGGGTCAGAATTCTCCCACCCCGCCCGCCACTGCAATTGTAACGGGCGGATTGCGGACAATGCGAAGCACCATTGACAGTCGGGTGGGAATTTCCGGCTTTTAGACCAGCACGGCCGGAGAATCCCGCCCACGGTATCTGAGCTGGTGGCCCAGGGTGTAAAATCAAGTAAGGAGAGTGTTTTCATCTTGCTCTTCCATCACTGCCTGGCAAGGCTGCAGCCCTTGGGTGTCTGAAAGGACAAATGTGCGCGGGTAATTGCAGTGAGGTGAGGGGGGAAAGCAAGAGGTTCGTGCTCACACTGCCTGCAGCTTGCAAATCAGAAAAGATCTTGGAATGAAGGAGAACTGGGATGTGAGAGGCAGGATTAGGTGAGACGTTACTGTCACCTTCAATGGTTCTAGCCCCACTACTGGCCATGGCCTCAGCCAATACTGTCTCCTTTATGCGGCTTGGAAAGTACAGGCACCCGTGTGTGTGTGTGTGTATATCTGTGCATGGTGTATTTGTGTGAATATGTATTTCTGTGTGTGTATATGTGTTTGTGTGTATATACGCGTGCATATGTGTGTATATGTGTGTGTGTGGGTGTGTGTACACGTGTGTGTGTATGTGTGTGTGTACATATGTGTGTGTATATGTGTGTGTGTGTATATATGTATATATGTGTGTGTATATATATGTCATAGAGTCATAGAGTCATAGAGGTTTACAGCATGGAAACAGGCCCTTCGGCCCAACTTGTCCATGCTGCCCTTTTTTAAAAACCCCTAAACTAATCCCAATTGCCCGCATTTGGCCCATATCCCTCTATACCCATCTTACCCATGTAGCTGTCTAAATGTTTTTTAAAAGACAAAATTGTACCCTTCTCTACTATTACTTCTGGCAGCTTGTTCCAGACACTCATCACCCTCTGTGTGAAAAAATTGCCCATCTGGACATTTCTGTATCTCTCCCCTCTCAGCTTAAACTAGGCCCTCTAGATTTAGACTCCCCTACCTTTGGGAAAAGATATTGATTATCAAGCTGATCTGTGCCCCTCATTATTTTATAGACCTCTATATAGACCTCTATGAGATCACCCCTCAGCCTTCTATGCTCCAGAGAAAAAAGTCCCAGTCTATCCAGCGTCTCCTTATATCTCAAACCATCAAGTCCTGGTAGCATCCTAAATAATTCTTTTCTGCACTTTTTCTAGTTTAATAATATCCTTTCTATAATAGGGTGACCAGAACTGTACACAGTATTCTAAGTGTGGCCTTACCAGTGTCTTGTACAACTCCAACAAGACATTCCAACTCCTGTATTCAATGTTCTGACCGATGAAACCAAGCATGCTGCATGGCTTCTTCACCACTCTGTCCACCTGTGACTCCATTTTCAAGGAGCTATGAACATGTACCCCTAGATTTCTTTGTTCTGTAACTCTTCCCAATGCCCTACCATTAACTGAGTAAGTCCTGCCCTGTTCAATCTACCAAAATGCATTACCTCACATTTATCTAAATTAAACTCCATCTGCCATTCATCAGCCCACTGGCCCAATTGATCAAGATCCTGTTGCAATTGAAGATAACTTTCTTCACTGTCCACTATGCCACCAATCTTGGTGTCATCTGCAAACTTACTCACCATGCCTCCTATATTCTCATCAAATCATTAATATAAATGACAAATAACAGTGGACCCAGCACTGATCCCTGAGGCACACCTCTGGTCACAGGCTCCAGTTTGAAAAACAACCCTCCACAACCACACTCTGGCTTCGGGCAAGAAGCCAATTTTGTATCCATTCAGATACCTCACCCTGGATCCCATGAGATTTAACCTTATGCAACAACCTACCATGCAGCACCTTGTCAAACACTATGTGTGTGTGTATATATGTGTGTGTATATGTGTGTGTGTGTGCATGTGTGTGCGTGGGTATGTGTGTATATGTGTGCGTGTGTGTGTGTGTATATGTGTGTGAATGTGTATATGTGCGTGTATATGTGTATGTGCATATGTGTGTGTGTATGTATGTGTGTGTACATGAGTGCATGAATGCGTGTGTGTACATGTGTGTGTGTATGTGTGTGTACATATGTGCGTGTACGTGTGTGTGTACATGTGTGTGTATATGTGTGTATATGTGTGTGTGTTGTATGTGTGTGTATATATGTGTGTGCGTATGTGCATATGTGTGTGTATATGTGTGTGTGTATATGTGTATGTATGTGTGTATATGTGTGTGCGCGAATGTGTATATGTGTGTGTGTATATGTGTGTGTATATGTGTATATGTGTGTGTGCATATGTGTGTGTGTGTGTATATATATGTGTGTGTATGTGCGTGTATATGTGTGTGTATGTGTGTCTGTATGTGCGTGTATATGTGTGTGTATGTGTGTGTATGTGTATACGTGTGTGTGAGGGTGTGTGTGTATGTGTGTGTGTGCATGTGTGTGTGTGTGTGTGTGTGTGTGTGTGAATGTATGTGTGTATGTGTGTGTGCACAGGTGTGTGTGCGCTGCTATGTGTGCGCGTGTGTATATGTGTGTGTATGTATGTGTGTGTGCACATGAGTGTATATGTGTGTGTGTATGTGTGTGTATGTGTGTGTGTGTCTCTCCAGTTAGTTCCTGCTGCCTCAGGTTGCACACCACCTCATCCCACAAGAAAGGTGAATGTGAGTCAGTGAGCATCTTGCAATTTGTTTGGCTGATGTGGCTATCATGGTTGAATAGCTGCCAGTACATTCAGGCTGTGAGATGCAGCGTGAGGCTCAGTGTGTGAGAATGAGCCGAGGTTGTGAATGTGAGTCCAACTCCATGGTTGGGAGGCTGGTGCTGCATTTACTAGGATATTAACACGCTGGGGATTACCATTGACCAGAAACTGAACTGGACTAGTCATATAAATACAAGAACAGGTCAAGAGACTGGAAATCCTGTGGTGAGTGACTCACCTCCTGACTCCCCAAACCATCTACAAGGCACAAGTCAGGAGTGTGATGGAATACACCCCACTTGCCTGGATGGGTGCAGCTCCAACAACACTCAAGAAGCTTGACACCATCCAGGACAAAGCAGCCCCGCTTGATTGGCATCACATCCACAAACCTTCACTCCCTCCACCACAGATGTAGAGTAGCAGCAGTGTGTACTATCTACAAGATACACTGCAGCAAGTCACCTTAGACAGCACCTTCCAAACCCCACGACCTCTATCATCTAGATGGGGCAAGAGCAGCAGATACCTGAGAACCGCCTGCAATTTCCCTCCAAGCCACTCACTATCTTAACTTGGAAATATATCAGCCATTCCTTCGCAGTTGCTGGGCTAAAATCTTGGAACTTCCTCCCTAACAGCACTGTGGGTATACCTATACCTCACAGACTGCAGCGTTTCAAGAAGGCAACTCACCACCACCTTCTCAAAGACAGTTAGGGATGGGCAATAAATGCTGACCTTGCCAGTGGCACCCATATCCCTTGAAAACATTTTAAAGAAATGACATTTGGGGATGCATTCCCGAAGCTTGATTACTTCAGCGAGATGATTGAGCGTCGTGCAGCACGGTGGCACAGTGGTTAGCACTGCTGCCTCACAGCGCCAGCGACCCAGGTTCAACTCCCGGCTTGGGTCACTGTCTGTGCGGAGTTTGCGCATTCTCCTCGTGTCTGCGCGGGTTTCCTCTGGGTGCTCCGGTTTCAAAGAACAAAGAAAATTACAGCACAGGAACAGGCCCTTCGGCCCTCCAAGCCTGCACCGACCATGCTGCCCGACTTAACTAAAACCCCCTACGCTTCCGGGGACCATATCCCTCTATTCCCATCTCATTCATGTACTTGTCAAGACGCCCCTTAAAAGTCACTATCGTATCCGCTTCCACTACCTCCCCCGGCAACGAGTTCCAGGCACCCACCACTCTCTGTGTAAAAAATCTGCCTCGTACATCTCTTTTAAAACTTGCCCCTCGCACCTTAAACCTATGCCCCCTAGTAATTGACTCTTCCACCCTGGGAAAAAGCTTCTGACTATCCACTCTGTCCATGCCTCTCATAATCTTGTAGACTTCTATCAGGTCTCCCCTCAACCTCCGTCGCTCCAGTGAGAACAAACCAAGTTTCTCCAACCTCTCCTCATAGCTAATGCCCTCCATACCAGGCAACATCCTGGTAAATCTTTTCTGTACCCTTTCCAAAGCCTCCACATCCTTCTGGTAGTGTGGCGACCAGAATTGAAGACTATATTCCAAGTGCGGCCTCACTAAGGTTCTATAAAGCTGCAACATGACTTGCCAATTTTTAAACTCAATATCCCGGCCGATGAAGGCAAGCATGCTGTATGCCTTCTTGACTACCTTCTCTACCTGCATTGCCACTTTCAGTGACCTGTGTACCTGTACACCCAGATCCCTTTGCCTATCAATACTCCTAAGGGTTCTGTCATTTACTGTATATTTCCTATCTGTATTAGACCTTCCAAAATGCATTACCTCACATTTGTCCCGATTAAACTCCATCTGCCATCTCTCCGCCCAAGTCTCCAGCTGATCTATATCCTGCTGTATCCTCTGATGGTCCTCATCGCTATCCGCAAATCCACCAACCTTTGTGTCGTCCGCAAACGTACTAATCAATCCAGTTACATTTTCCTCCAAATCATTTATATATATTACAAACAGCAAAGGTCCCAGCACTGATCCCTGAGGAACACCACTTGTCACAGCCCTCCATTCAGAAATGCACCTTTCCACTGCTACCCTCTGACTTCTTTGACCGAGCCAGTTTTGTATCCACCTTGCCAGCTCACCTCTGATCCCATGCGACTTCACCTTCTGCACCAGTCTGCCATGAAGGACCTTGTCAAAGGCCTTACTGAAGTCCATGTAGACAACATCCACTACCCTAGCCTCATCAATCACCTTTGTCACTTCCTCGAAAAACTCGATCAAGTTCGTGAGACATGACCTCCCCTTCACAAAACCATGTTTCCTCCCACAGTCCGAAAGACGTGCTGGTTAGGTGCATTGGTCATGCTAAGTTCTCCCTCAGTGTACCCGAACAGGCGCCGGAGTGTGGCGACTGGGGGATTTTCTCAGCAACTTCATGGCAGTGTTAATGTAGGCCTACTTGTGACACTAATAAATAAATAAAAATGAACTGGGTTTCAGCTCCATGGCCATTGACAGTCTGCTCAGGCAAAGGTGTCACTAAGAAGTGGACCACCTAATGTGAAGGTGTGCTTTTCTGCCTGGGACCCCCTGCACCTAAAGGACAAATGTAACTCTTAAAGAGGGGGCACCTCAGAACCTGTTGTTTGTTAACTGGAAATAATTTGGGAGGAACACATTATTTCATTGGCCCTCAGTTATGCTGATTTGAGTTCCCCCGGTGATCGAGATGCAGGCACAGTTGAGTTCTTGCTCTGCTGTAGATTGCGATATAGAGCCATGCTATGTCAAGATACAGTAAGAAGTTTAACAACACCAGGTTAAAGACCAACAGGTTTATTTGGTAGCAAAAGCCACAAGCTTTCGGAGCCTTAAGCTCCTTCTTCAGGTGAGTGGGAATTCTGTTCACAAACAGGGCATATAAAGACACAGACTCAATTTACAGAATAATGATTGGAATGCGAATACTTACAACTAATCAAGTCTTAAAGGTACAAACAATGTGAGTGGAGAGAGCATTAAGACTGGTTAAAGAGATCCACATCATGTCTAGATACACCAGACTGATGAACAGACCCAGCCCAGGTTCCAGTTCTCCTCTAGATCAAGGGGGCGATTCTCCCCAAAAAAGTTCTAACTGTTGAGTTTAGTGGGAAAACTGGTGTAAATCACAATTGTTTTTTCAGTGGGAGTTCAGACTTGAATCTCCCACACTCTGTGCAATGCAGAGACCACAATCATGGATATCATTAAACACTCGGGGGACGGGGCCTATTCACACTGGGGTCTGACAGTTCTGGAACTCTGCGCATGCGCAGTGGCTCCGATCTGTCAGCCTGCAGTTTGCTGGCCACCTCGATCACTAGCCAGCCCGGGACTCCTGCAGTGCTGCCCCTCCAGCCCCTGGCCACAGCCCGATTGCGCCTCCATGACCATTCTTGGGCCAGCCCCGACACCCGCCCACCCAGGAGTGCCCCGGCCTCTCTAGGCACCCCCAGCAGGGATGATTCCCCCCACCCCAGCAGACCCTCTCCATGGGAGGCAGACCCCCCCAGCAGCCCACCCCCACCCCCACACACCCGAATCACTGGCCTCCTCCCAGCCCCAATCGATCCTGTCAGCAGAGTGGCAGTGGGCCCCCCGCACCACCACCGATTGCCCCCTAGGCTCTGCCCCCAGCTGGCCCCAGCTGTGTCTTTATACACACGCACACATGGAAATGTATAGACACAGATAAAAATATTATATAAATGTATTTCAGTTTCAAAAGGAGGCAAATTGTCACAGTGGCAGGCATTGATAAGAGGTTTGTAGAAGTGGTAATATTCAAGGCACATTATTAGACTGCTGGATTGCTGTTTGATCTATATTCATGCTTTTATATACATATCACACTCAAAAGAGTCACTCCTTCGTGCTGGGTGAGGATCTGAGTTGACTCCTTGTTTGTACACAATATTGCACCAGTCAGCTGGGATGAGGCTTCTTATTCATAGAATCATAGAATCATAGAATCTCTACAGTGCAGAAGGAGGCCATTCGGCCCATCGAGTCTGCGCCAACCACAATCCCACCCAGGCCCTATCCCCCATATATTTACCCTGCTAATCCCCCTGACACTAAGGATCAATTTAGCATGGCCAATCAACCTAACCCACATATCTTTGGACTGTGAGAGGAAACCGGAGCACCCGGAGGAAACCCACGCAGACACGGGGAGAATGTGCAAACTCCACACGGACAGTGGCCCGAGGTTGGAATTGAACCCGGGTCCCTGACGCTGTGAAGCAGCAGTGCTAACCACTGGGCCACCATGATGCCCCTCTGCTGTCTGTCATGGATGCTTCACAATTGGGGAATGGGGGCTGGTTAGAAATGTAAAGATCACACAGTGACTTGCTGAGGAGTTTCTCAGAATTAGCAGCCCCGGACAAACACACAGAGAGACCGTCCCTGGGACAGTTGGCTGAATGTTTCAGCAGGAACCAGGTAGAACCCAGGCCAGAATGCCAAACAATAAGCTTGCCGCTGACGTCCTGCCCCAGGGTCTCCCACTTAGTCATTAGCCAGCAGATCTCAAGTTAAGGCAGCCAAACAGGCAGGACACATTATTAACACATCAAAGTCATTTTGGAGCAGTTACGATTTAGCTGCACTCCCACGCTAACTTGTGAAAATTATGGGCAATTGGAAAGTTGTCTCTCTTTGACTTTCAAGTAACAAAGAGTCTGCTCACTCTACACTTGGTGTTGGGAGGCAGAGTGATTTGGACATGGATGTTTTTGGGGGAACCATAGTGGGAGAATATGTCTACACTATTCCCCATGGTTACCCCCATTGGTGGCGAGTATCTCTGGCTAGGGAGGATTCTCCTGAATTCCCGATTGGATTTATTTGCGATTAGCTTATCTTAACGAGCTCCAGTTTTGAACTCTTTCCCCTGTTTGGGGAAAACACACACTCTCCATGTCTACCCAATCATACCCCTTTCATAATCTTAAAGACCTTTACCAGGTCATCCCCCAGTCTCCTGACCTGCTTGAATTTTTTTTTAAGAATCAAAGATATGCAGGAAAGAAAACTAAATTGATAAGAACATGAGAAATAAGAGCAAAACTAGGCCATTCAGCCCCTCCAGTCTGCGACAGCAGCTGGTGGCATGGTGGCACAGTGGTTAGCACTGCTGCCTCACAGCACCAGGGACCTGGGTTTGATTCCCGTCTTGGGTCACTGTCTATGTGGAGTTTGCACATTTTCCCCGTGTCTGCATGGGTTTCCTCCGGGTGCTCTGATTTCCTCCCACAGTCTGAAAGATGTGCTGGTTAGGTGGATTGACCCGAACAAGTGCTGGACTGTGGTGACTAGGGGAATTTCACATCAACTTCATTGCAGTGTTAATGTAAGCCTTACTTGTGAATAATAAATAAACTTTTTACACGACACAACTCAATCTTGCCTCCATTTTCCTCCTGCTCCCCAAAGCCATTGACTGCCTGAGAGACTAGGAATCTATCCACGATTTAAATATATTCAATGGAGGAACAACCACAACCTTCTGGGGGCAGTGAATTTCAAAGACTCACAATCCTTGGATGAAGAAATCTTTTATTAAATGATCGATATCTTATCCTAAGACAGTGTCCCCATGTTCCAGATTCTCCAGCCAATGTTTCTGCGCAGAAATATACAAAATTCTGAAATACTTGACAATGAGATAATCTTTCATTCTTCTGATCGCCAGAGAGTAGAGGGCCAATTAACTCAGTTTCAGTCTCAGTCGGGGAACACTTCAGCGGTCAAGGGCATTCAGCCTCTGATCTTTGGGTAAGCGTTCTCCAAGGCCGCCTTCACGACACACGACAGCGCAGAGTCGCTGAGCAGAGACTGATAGCCAAGTTCCGCACACACAAGGACGGCCTCAACCGGGATCTTGGGTTCATGTCACACTATCTGTAACCCCCTGGGGGGGGGGTGGTGGGTGTGGGGGGTGTGGAGGAAGGGTGGAATGGGACAGAGGGAATGTAAATGAGGATACAGGAGGCTGAGAAGGTACTAAAAGTGTCCATTCAGTGATCAGAATGCATGAATGGCAGAACAGAGGTACAGATTGTAAAAGGACTGCCCTAGGAATGTGGCAGTTGCCCTGAAGGGGTCGGGGGAAGAGGGGATGTGGAAAGAAGGAGAACAGGAATGGAAAAATAGAAGTGACAAAGAAGGATGATAAAATGGATGAATGAAATAGAATAAAATAAATGGAAATGGGGTGAAGGTGGAGGGGAGAGTTCATGCTCTGAAGTTGTTGAACTCAATATTCAGTCCAGAAGGCTGTAAAGTGTCCATTCGGAAGATGAGATGCTGTTCCTCCAGTTTGTGTTGGGGTTTGCTGGAACGTTGCAAAAGTAACAAGTCTCACAGCACCAGGTTAAAGTTCGACAGGTTGTTGGACTTTAACCTGGTTTTTGTGAGACTTCTTATTGTGCCCACCCCAGTCCAACCCCGGCATCTCCACAACATTGCAAAAGGCCAAGGACGGACATGCGAGCAGGAGAGCAGGATTTGTGAAGTGGCAAGCGACAGGAAGGTCTGGGTCCTGCTTGCGGATGGACTGAAGGTGTTCAGCAAAGTAGTTACCAGTCTGCGTTTGGTCTCTCCGATCTGGAGTAGTGAGCTGCTTGGTTTTTAAAAAAAATGCCTTAATACATTAAAGACTCACACTTAAATGCATCATTAGGTGAGGTTCTAAGTTACACTCACTTGTAATGCCACAATTGTTAGCAAGTTAGCAAGCATGCTAACACTATAGTTAAGAAAACCCACCAACGCCTCTACTTTCTCAGAAGACTAAGGAAATTTGGCATGTCAGCTACGACTCTCACCAACTTTTACAGATGCACCATAGAAAGCATTCTTTCTGGTTGTATCACAGCTTGGTATGGCTCCTGCTCTGCCCAAGGCCGTAAGGAACTACAAAAGGTCGTGAATGTAGCCCAATCCATCACGCAAACCAGCCTCCCATCCATTGACTATGTCTACACTTCCCGCTGCCTCGGCAAAGCAGCCAGCATAATAAAGGACCCCACGCACCCAGGACATTCTCTCTTCCACCTTCTTCCGTCGGAAAAAGATACAAAAGTCTGAGGTCACGTACCAACCGACTCAAGAACAGCTTCTTCTCTGCTGCCATCAGACTTATGAATGATTTTACCTTGCATTAAGTTGATATTTCTCTACACCCTAGCTATGACTGTAACACTACATTCTGCACTCTCTTCTTTCCTTCTCTATGAACAGTATGCTTTGTGTGTATAGCGCGCAAGGAACAATACTTTTCACTGTATGTGAATACATGTGACAATAATGACTCAAATCAAATCAAATGGTTTGGTGTGAGAGTTGATCTCTGCCAGGAAGAAGCTGGGGGGTGGTGGTGGGAGGGGGACTTGCAATTGACCTCCGTGACCCTGGCTGAAGTTGCGGAGAAACACAAGTCAACCCTTGTTGGAAGAGCCACGCCTGACATACCCTTCAGTGTGATCACCTTGGGCCGCACACAGAGATGGAGAGAGATGCTGACGCCTCCGGAGCTGTTTCCAACCAGATTGGGTGTTTTATGAGGGAGCTGTGTTAACTCAGTCCCATTCGTGTCAACTTCCCTGAGGCGTCAGTCGTGGCTCAGATGGTAGCATTCCCGTCTCCTGAGTCACAAGGTCATGGGTTCGAGACCGCCTCCCAGGCTTTAGCACCAGAATCCAGGCCAATCCTCCCAGTGCGGTTTGGAGGGAATGCAGTGCTGATACTGGGATGGAACCAGGGCACTGCTCTTCATGCTCAGAGATTCCATGGCAACGGTTGAAAGAAGTGCTGGGGAGTCAACCCCGGTGTCCTGGTCAATATTTATCCCTCAATCAATAATAAAAAATATAGGTTATCTGGTCATTGGGCGGCACGGTAGCACAGTGGTTAGCACTGCTGCCTCACAGCTCCAGGGACCTGGGTTCGATTCCCGGCTTGGGTCACTGTCTGTGTGGAGTTTGCACATTCTCCTCGTGTCTGCGTGGGTTTCCTCCGGGTGCTCCGGTTTCCTCCCACAGTCCAAAGATGTGCGGGTTAGGTTGATTGGCCATGCTAAAATTGCCCCTTAGTGTCCTGAGATGTGTAGATTAGTGGGTAAAATATGTAGGGATATGGGGGTAGGGCCTGGGTGGGATTGTGGTCGGTGCAGACTTGATGGGCCAAATGGCCTCTTTCTGTACTGTAGGGTTTCTATGATTTCTATGATGATTTTGCCCCATGTCTGCGTGGGTTTCCTCCGAGTGCTCCAGTTTCCTCCCACAGTCCAAAAGATGTGCTGGTTAAGTGCATTGGCCATGCTAAATTCCCCTCAGAGTACCCGAACAGGCGCCGGAGTGTGGCAACTAGGGGATTTTCACAGTAACTTCATTGCAGTGTTAATGTCAGCCTACTTGTGACACTAATAAACAAACTTAAACATTATCACACCGCTGTCTGCAAATTGGCTGTTGCATTTCTTAGATTACAGCAGTGAACACACTTCAAAAAAGTACCTCGCTGGCTGTAAAGTCCTTCGGGATATTCAACGTTGTGAAAGTCACTATACAAATGCAAGTTTCCCCTCCCCAAGCCCCAGCACCCCCCTCTCCCTAGCATCCCCTCAGCAGGTCTGGCAGCATCTGTGAGGAGAGAAAAGAGCTGGCGTTTCGAGTCCAGATGATCCTTTCTTGAAATGTTAGCTCTTTTCTAGCAGGTCTGATAGCATCTGACAGCAGTCCTTTAACAATCTGTACCTCTGTTCTGCCATTCTCACATTCTGATCAATGTTCAAATAAAATACTTTCTGTTGCCGTCAAGAGACTTATTGTTATTACAGAACACTGAATCCACATGAATATCTAACTGGTAACAGTTTGTACGGTATACTCTTCACAGCCATCGGAGGGTGGGCGCAGGCCCGATGGGCTGAATGGCCTTCTTCTGCACTGTAGGGATTCTATGATTTTCAATCCATTGGATCAATGAAATTCTGGGGTGCTCGTCACTCAATGTGATCGTTCTGACCTCTAGTGGCAGCTCCACACACTGCAACTCAGGCAATTGCATTACTCCCACTGCGAGGGCACATAACCAGTTTGTGAGTTAGCCACGCCAACTGAGCAATAATGGACACTTCTCACTCATATTCCTATGAGGTAGAGAGCAGCAAAGCACCTGGTAACCTATTGAGCGTTACATTGATTGAAAAGAGGTGATGGACATGGGGTGGTCCAGAACCTACACCTTCATCATCACAAAGAGGGGATACAGATCTGGATGGATGAATTAATATGGACCATGTGGCAGCTCATGCTAATTCATCCATCCAGATCTGTGCCCCCTTTTTCAGACACCCACAGTTTAAATTTTAATTAATATTCCTGACTTACCAGGCACAGTGGCACAGTGGTTAGCACTGCTGCCTCACAGCGCCAGGGACCCGGGTTCGATTCCTGGCTTGGGTCACAGTCTGTGTGGAGTTTGCACGTTCTCCCCGTGTCTGCGTGGGTTTCCTCCGGGTGATCCGATTTCCTCCCACAGTGCAAAGATGTGCGGGTTAGGTGGATTGGCCATGCTAAATTGCCCCTTAGTGTCAGGGGGACTAGCTAGGGTAAATGCATGGGGTTACAGGGATAGGACTAGGGTGGAATTGTGGTCGGTGCAGACTCGATGGGCCAAATGGCCTCCTTCTGCACTGTAGGAATTCGATCATTCCATGACCTTTCCTATTACTTTGAATATATATCTTCCCAAGGTGAAAAGTCTAACTATCTATCTCATCTTGCCTTCTGCATTGCCTCCAGTGTCTCTCTCTCTCATGAGCTGAGCTGAAAGAATTACTCAAACTGTGGTCAGGCTGGGACACTGATTCCATCTGATCACGGTTTCCGCAGACTTGTGTCAAAGTCCAACTGCCCTGGCCAGGTAGTTCGATACCCTCCAGTCCCAGGATTAATCCCTGGCCTGTACAGAGTTGTAGCGCTCAGTTGTGGAAACTGTGAGGAAGTGACAGTGATCCTGAGCTGGTGAGAAATACAATCAACCACCGCACGGTTTCCGGTCCTGAATAGCCTATCATGCCTGACAGTATTGGTGAAAAGAAAACGGTAAATTAGTTTTGGTATTGGTCAGTGAGCGATCCTGTGTGTGCTTAACCCTGTTTGCTTCAGCCTCAGCAGAGACTTCATTTTCAGACATTTCTGCCTATGCAACTAACTCTGCTAAGCTTAAAAAAAATGACTATATTTTAAAATTCAGAAGGCATGCTCGGTTAGCTAAAAGGTGACTACATTCCTGATAAATACATAGCAAGCAAAATAAGCTTTGATAACAACAAACTGCGAGACCTGTGTTTTTGCCAGACAGAGACATCTTGTGGAAAACATTTCCAATAACGAGATAAGGACTGAAATATATTTTGGTTTCATTGTGTGTTTGTGCAGTTTGTTTTCGAGATCAGTGTTTCAGTGTGATCAGTACAGGGCTGACAGTAAAAGCCAGTCCCAAGTTTGCTTTTTTTTTTCACTTTTGTCATGTTAATTTTAATTTCTGTTCGATAAAGGAAATTCATTTTAAAACCCCGTACCAGTGCTGTGCCCTCATCTGTTCAAAGGAATGAATGGGCCCGACAATCGGTCACCCAAAGGTGTGAGGCAGCTATTGACAACAATAATCCAAGTGAATCTTAAAGCTGTTTAGTAAATTAAAATAACATCAGGAAGAAAACATTTGGAATCTGACACAAAGCTTGGGATCTTTATCTTCCGTGTTATTCCCTGATGGTCATGGCTCAGTTTATAGCTTTCGCGTCTCTGAGTCAGAAGGGTGTGGGTTAATTATTCCATTCCAAAGACATAAAAGGGCAGCATGGTGGCACAGTGGTTGGCACAGCTGCCTCAAGCGCCAGGGATGCGGGTTCAATTCTGGCCTCCGGTGGCTGTCTGTGTGGAGTTTGCACATTCTCCCCATGTTTAGAAACATAGAAAAACTACAGCACAAAACAGGCCCTTCGGCCCCACAAGTTGTGCCGAACATATCCCTACCTTTTAGGCCTACCTATAACCCTCCATCCTATTAAGTCCCATGTACTCATCCAGGAGTCTCTTAAAAGGCCCTATTGAGTTTGCCTCCACCACCACTGACGGCAGCCGATTCCACTCGCCCACCACCCTCTGTGTGAAAAACTTCCCCTTAACATTTCCCCTGTACCTACACCCCAGCACCTTAAACCTGTGTCCTCTCGTAGCAGCCATTTCCACCCTGGGAAAAAGCCTCTGAGAGTCCACCCGATCTATGCCTCTCAACATCTTATATACCTCTATTCGGTCTCCTCTCATCCTACGTCTCTCCAAGGAGAAAAGACCGAGCTCCCTCAGCCCATCCTCATAAGGTATGCCATTCAATCCAGGCAACATCCTTGTAAATCGCCTCTGCAGCCTTTCAATCTTTTCCACATCCTTCCTGTAATGAGGCGACCAGAACTGAGCACAGTACTCCAAGTGGGGTCTAAAGAGGGTCTTATATAGTTTAAATGGGTTTCCTCCAGGTGCTCCAGTTTCCTCCCACACTCCAAAGATGCGTGGGTTAGGTTAATTGGCCGTGCTAAATTGCCCATTAATGTCAGGGGGATTAGCAGGATAAATAAGTGGGATTACGGGGATAGGGCCTGGGTGGGATTGTTGTCGGTGCAGACTTGATGGGCCAAATCGCCTCCCTCCGTACTGTAGGGATTCTATGATTAAAAACCCAGGATGACACTCCAGTCCAGTACTGAAGAGGCGCGACAGTGTTGAAAGTGCTGTTTTTTAGATAAGACATTAAATTGAAGCCTTCAATTGCCCTCACAGATGAACTGAAAGGATCCCAGGGTGCTATTTTGAAGAGGAGCTGGGCAGTTCTCCCCAGTGACCTGGCCAATATTTACCCCTCAATCAACATCACCAAAACCAAATGATCAGGTCATTATCACATTGCTGTGTGTGGGAGCTTGCTGTGTGTAAATTGGCTGCTGCGATTCCTACATTACAACAGTGACTGCACTTGTAAAGTATTTAATTGGCACTGAGACATCCCGAGGTTATGAATAATGCCATATAAATGCTGTTTAAGACATCAAAGACAATGTAAAGAAAGCTGTCTCTCTTTTATAGCTATTGTGGTATATAATCTTAAATCAATAAAGAGATTTGCGCAGCCAACCTGACAATCATGTCTGGAGTAAAGAGACTATTTAATCTTGAGTAAAGTTGCTTCTAGCATCTTGACGTTGTTCCATCTCCCCAATCACTGAAGGACGAATTTAAACAAACCAATGGTTACTATTTAAAAATGAAATTCTAACCCCGATGCAAAGCCTATGGGCTTCATGTTCAGTAGCGTCACCTCCCACAATCTCTTAAATAGGAGATATTTGTGGATCCGTTCTCTGAACCTTTGAGGTGATGTGGTTATGAACAGTGTACACAAGACGTAGTGAAGATAAACTGGAAAAATACTCATCAACAATTGTACGAACATACAAAATAGGAGCCGGAGTCACTGTATACTATACACGTGACAATAATAAAACAAATCAAATCAAATCAGTAGGCACTTTGCCCCTCGAGTCTGATCCACCATTCAATAAGGTCATGGCTGATCTGTTTGTGTTTCAATTCTACATTCCTATTTACCCCGATTACCCTTCATTCTCTTGCCGGACAAGAATCTATCCACCTCCGCCTTAAAATTATTCAATGACCCCACCTGCACCGCCTTTTGAGACAGAGTTCCAAAGACGCACCACGTTCTGAGAGAAAGAAATTCCCCTCATCACTGTCCTAAAAGGGTGACCCCCAATTTTGAAACAGTGCCCCCTAGTTCTGGACTCACCCACAAGAAGAAACATCCTCTTCAAGTCCGCCTTGTCAAGGTCATTCAGGATCTTATTTATTTCAATCAAGTCACACTTCACTCTTTTAAACTCCTGTGGAAACCAGACTAACCTATTCAACCTATCCTCATAGGACAGTCCACTCATTCCAGGTATCAATGTGGTAGCAAACCATAGGAATCATAGGATCCCTACAGTGAAGAAAGAGGCCATTCAGCCCATCGAGCCTGCACCAACAATCCCACCCATAACCTCACATATTTCCAACGCTAATACCCCTGACACTTAGGGGCAATTTAGCATCGCCAATCAACCTAGCCCGCACCTTCTCTGAACTGCATTTACATCCTTCCTTAAATAAGGAGATCCCAAAACTGCACACAGTATTCGAGATGTGGTCCCGCCAATGCCCTGCACAACAGAAGCCTTCTATCATCTCTTATGAACCATGAGAGTGGCACGGTGGTTAGCACTGTTGCCTCACAGCGCCAGGAACCCAGGTTCGATTCCCGGCTTGGGGCACTGTCTGTGCGGAGTCTGCACGTTCTCCCCGTGTCTGCGTGTGTTTCCTCCGGGTGCTCCAGTTTCCTCCCACAGTCTGAAAGATGTGCTGGTTCGGTGCATTGACCCGAACAGGCGCCGGAGTGTGGCGACTAGGGGATTTTCACAGTAACTTCATTGCAGTGTTAATGTAAGCCGGCTTGTGACACTAATAAATAAAATAATCTTTGATCAATATCGCTTCAGCGAAAAGCACCCACCTGAGAAAGAAATCTTAACAGGACCCTTACACCTAGCTGTTACTTTGATACCAATTCCATTAGCTAAGCTCCACGCAGTAAATGAGTTGCTTCAGAGTAGCTGGGCAATGCAACAGACGACGGCATGTGTGGCAACTGATCTTGTCAGACAGCATTTAGAAAGAATTAATGCAAAAACTTTAGTAAGTCCCGTCTCAGCCCACGCTGAGTTATTAAAGGGCTGTTTAATAAGCTGTTTTGTCTGACGCGGCTTTAATTAATTGGAAAAAAATGCTCCGTGGGTGGATCATGAAGCAAAAACATCTGCATTGTGATCAGCACGAAAGCATTTATCGACCGCCAGATGTTATTGCCTCATAAATTCTCCTTGCACATCATTTGTCACATTAAGCACTTAATGAAACAAATCTCAGTGCAATGTGGTTTTAGTATCTCTGACAATCCGCCTCAGCTGTAACTCAATGCTGTCAGAATTCCGAATGAGGGCCCGGAATCTTTTTCTTTGGAATGCATGTCCCATATGCAGATGGCCAGAAGCTGCCCCATTTGAGCGGAGGTGCTTCCTGGAGCCCGGGAGGTCTTGTCAGATATCGGGCGAGAGGAGTGGGGTGGGGAGATCTGGGGAATGCAGGGATGGGATCGCAGTTCAAAGGCAGAAGGCAAAAGAGCAACTGCAGCCAAAGAAGCCGTATGGAGACCTTGGCCAGCTGGACACGAGGGTGGCACGGTGGCACAGTGGTTAGCCCTGCTGCCTCACAGCGCCAGGGGTCTGGGTTCGATTCCCAGCTTGGGTCACCGTCTGTGCAGAGTCTGCGCCTTCTCTCCATGTCTGCGTGGGTTTCCTCCAGGTACTCTGGTTTCCTTCCACAGTCCGAAAGACGTGCTGGCTGGGTGCGTTGGCCATGCTAAATTCTCCCTCAGTGTACCCGAACAGGCGCTGGAGAGTGGCAACTAGGGGATTTTCACAGTAACCTCATTGCAGTGATAATGTAAGCCTACTTGTGACACTAATAAATAAACTTTAAAAAAAACTGAGGGAGAGCGATGGTGTGTGAAATAAAAGGTAAAATACAGTGCGGATGCTGGAAATCTGAAATACAAAGAGAAAATGCTGGAAAAACTCAGCAGGTCTGGCAGCATCTGGGGAGAGAGAAACAGAGTTAACGTTGAGTCTGTACAACTCTTCTTCAGAATTAAAGAGAGGGTAAAATGTGATGGATTTGACACTGTTTAGGAGGTGGTGGAGATGCAGGTGCAGAGTAGGTCGGGAATAGGAGCGCAGGAGAGATTTGACAAAAAGGTGATGGGCACAAGACAAAGAGAGGGCATTAATGCTAATGTTAAAGACTAAAGAAGGTGCTGATAGTGGCATAAAGGCAAGATAGCAGGACTTGTTAATGGCAGATGAATGAATTTCACCGAGAGCTGGAAATAGGGCAACACGGTGGCACGGTGGTTAGCACTGCTGCCTCACAGCGCCAAGGACCCGGGTTCGATTCCCGGCTTAGGTCACTGTCTGTGCGGAATCTGCACATTCTCCTCGTGTCTGCGTGGGTTTCCTCCGGGTGCTCTGGTTTCCTCACAGTCCAAAGACATGCTGGTTAGGTGCATTGGCCATGCTAAATTCTCCCTCAGCGTACCCGAACAGGCACCGGAGTGTGGTGAGTAGGGGATTTTCACAGTAACTTCATTGCAGTGTTAATGTAAGCCTATTTGTGAGTAATAAATAAATATATTTATTTATAAATAAATAAATATACTGCCAGTGGAAACAAGACAACAGTTCCTGCATGAGGAACAGGGCGAGCTGTCTGGCAGCAGAAAAAGGAGTGGGAGGTGGCCATTAGCATCATCTTCTTCAAGCCTCACATAGTGTTCATGGATTCTTTAATCATTTACAAGACGTGGGAGTCACTGGCAGAAGCCAGCATTTATTGCCCATACCTCATTGAGAGGGAGATGCCAAGCCACTTTTAAAAAATATATATTTTACTCCATCCTTAAAGTTACAAAGCCAATGCTCAGAATGGAGTGGGCAAACCCGAACCCATTCCTTGCTCGCTCCAAAAACCAACTGAATCCAATTCATGATCCTCATAGAAGGGACAAACAGGATCCAAGCTGACAAGATGAGGCATTGCGCTCCATCTCGGGCTTGATCCCAGCCCAAAGGCCGACCTTTTTGAATACAACTGAATGGATGACTGGGTTGCACCAGGGAGCAGCTAAGAGCCAAGCCCATTGCTGTGGCTCTGGGGTTTACATGTAGGTCAGACTGGGCAAGGATCACAGATTTTCTTCACTGCCGGACTCAAGTGAGCCAGATGGTTTTTAATGACAATCTGTTAGTTTCAGGGTCACCATTACTGATGCTAACTATTTATTGCAGATTTAATTAAATTAATCTAATTTAAATTCTCTCAGCTTCCATGGTGTGATTTGAACTCACGCCTCCAGAGCATTAGTCCAGCTCTCCGGTTTACTCATCTAGTAGCATAACTATTTTACCATCGTACCTCAAAGCAAGTTTTTGTCTTTTGCTTCTGCCAGTAGATATTTGGACACAATTGAAACCTCCATCCATGCCTCAGTTGCTTCTAGATTTGACTAGGCCGAGACTCTCCTGACCAACCTCCCATCCTTCATTCAACATAAACTTGAGTTTATCCAGAACTCTGCTGCCCATGGTGGCGCCCGCCAGGGATGGCACGTTGGCACAGTGGTTATTAACACTGCTGTCTCACAGCGTCAGGGACCCGGGTTCGATTCCTGGCCTCGGGTCACTGTCTGTGTGGAGTTTGCATGTTCCCCCTGTGTCTACGTGGGTTTCCTCTGGGTGCTCCAGTTTCCTCCCCCAGTCCAAAGATGTGCAGGTCATGTTAAATTAGCCCTTAATGTCAGGGAGACTAGCTAGGGTAATTGCCTGGGGTTATGGGGATAGGACCTGGGTGGGATTGTGGTCGGTGCAGACACGATGGGCTGAATGGCCTTCTGTCCTCTAGATTTCTATGATCCTAACTCACACCAAATGCCATTCACAATCAGCCCCACACTCACTGACCTACATCGACTCTCCATCGATCAACACCTTAATTTAAGATTCTCATTTTTTTTGGACTTGTTCCCTGGCTTTGTTCCTCAATATCGCTGGAACATCCTCCAGCCAAGCGACCCTCCAATATCTCTGGTCTCAATGCATCCCCAATTTTAATCTTGCTGTCATTGGTGGTCGTGCCTTCAGGGTGTAAAAGATTTCCCCCTTCCTCTCTCCTTTTAAGACATGCCTCACAACCTACCTCTTCAAGCAAGCTTTGACCTCTGCCGAAGAGTCATCGAAACACTGGCTCTATTATCTCTCCACAGACGCTGTCAGACCAGCTGAGATTTTCCAGCATTTTCTGTTTGTGTTTCAGATTCCAGCATCTGCAGTATTTTGCTTTATTATAGGCCTTTGCTGAGATATTCTTTTCCTTTCTTCTTCTTATGTTTGCCCAGCATTTATGCTATTCAAATACATATAAAAAGCAAAATACTTTTGACGAAGGGTCATCCAGACTCGAAACATTGGCTCCATTCTCTCTCCACAGACAGGCTGAGATTTTCCAGCATTTTCTGTTTGTGTTTCAGATTCCAGCATCCACAGTATTTTGCTTTCATTTTATTTTGGTCATATGTTCCAATAACTCTTCCTGGTGTCAGATTGTGTTTGCTCTGAAATGTCTTGGCATATTTTATGTTGATGGCTCCAAGTCAAATTATTACAATAGAATTTCTTCCCTGCCCCGCTCCCCCAGTTACATGTGCACAGGAATGTTGTTTTGTTGTTACCACTCCAACAACGAAGTTTAGTTATCTATGTTGCCTCTATCCATCTTCTTTCATTAAACACAAGGGTTCCAAAACTTGTTTCCCATGTCGTTCCTCCCATTTTGCACTGATCTTAGAATTCTTACAGTGCAGGAGGAGGCCATTCGAGTCTGCACCGACCACAGTCCCACCCAGGCCCTATCCCCATAACCCCATGCATTTACCCTAGCTAGCCCCCCTGACACTAAGGGGTAATTTAGCATGGCCAATCCACCTAACCCGCACATCTTTGGACTGTGGGAGGAAACCAGAGCACCCGGAGGAAACCCACACAGACACAGGGAGAAGGTGCAAACTCCACACAGATAGTGACCCAAGTTGGGATTCTAACCCAGGACCCCGGCACTGTGAGGCAGTAGTGCGAACCACTGTGTCATCGTGCTGCCTGTGTGGAGAACGTAATCTAAATCCTTCCTACTTGTCAGCTCTGCAGAAGTGAATGGCCTCCTTCTGCACTGTAGGGATTCTATGATAACTTTCCGAATAAGGTGAAAATGTGCTTCTGCTGGCTAATCCATGACAATCCAGATATGTTCAACTTGCATTATTTTGGGTTTCAGAAACAAGTGCAGCACAATGTTGAAATTTATTTTTGAGATGCAATGATGGACCAGGTATTCCCACCATGTATTTTGATACCATCTAGCATTACATCAGGGGGCGTTCGATGGCGGACTTGGGAGAGAATATGGCAGGAGGCCCAGAAATCAGTTTGACCCCTGTGTGAACTTACAGCGGGATCTTCTGCTGGTTCCCGCCCTAGTGAGCCAGAAAACCCACCGCAGGCTGGCGTGAACTTTCTTTGTCTCCCGTTAATGGGATGCAAATGAAGACCCAACCATCCACCCCCAACTTTTGGCGATCCCGGCAAGAAAACACCTCATCATGAAACACGTTTGGAACTACATGGCATGAAGATGTTAGGAGCAATGCCTGGAGCTGCATCCAGAGTTCAGGGATGGAGGCCACCTGCAACCCTGGAACACCATCGCAGTGGGTTGCAGGGGAGCATCTGCAGGTGGGCCTTCCAGATTCAGTGCCCTTGTGGGGATCTTTCTTCCAGCCTCAGAATGTTCCTGGAAATCCATCTTCTCACCTAGGAGGTCTATCTTCCAGTCTCAGAGTGCTCCCAGAGATCTATCATCATTTTCACGAGGCCCACCATCTTTCTTCCATCATGGGTCAGTGATGTTGGGTGCCTTTTCAATATGGCGCCCAGATAGGATGACAGACTACACACCATCTAGGCTCACCCCCGCCACTGAATGCGGCATAAAACACCCAGGTGCGTAATTAATGAGGTCGGGGCTGGAAGATTTAACCTATTTTCCTGCCAGCCTGCCGCAGCTGGAAACACCCCCCCCCGCCCCCCATTCCTCCTCCTTCACCACACTCGGTCTCAAAATGAGAAAAATTGAGTTTAGAAGAGCAAGAGGGGATCTCATAGAAACTTATAAAATTCTAACAGGTTAGATTCAGAAAGAATGTTCCCAATGATGGGGAAATCCAGAACTAGGGGTCATAGTTAGAGGAACTGAGGTGAGGAGAAATTTCTTCACCCAGAGGATAGTGAGTGTGTGGAATTCACTACCACAGAAAGTGGTTGAGGCCAAAACACTGTGTGATTTCAAGAAGAAATTAGATCTAGCTCTTGGGGCTAAAGGGATCAAGGGATATGAGAGAAGGTGGGGGGGAGGATATCAGGATATTGAATTCGTTGATCAGCCAAAATCATAATGAATGGCGGAGCAGGCTTGAAGGGCCGAATGGCCTACTCCTGCTGCTAGTTTCTATGTAATTCCGCCCAGCATAACAAGGGTGGAAAAATGGTCAATCGCAGAAACAACTCCCTGACTGAGAGGAGAAAATGGGTTGAACACCTACAGGTTTTACAGAATGCTGACAGATGAATCCATGCCATACATATGCGAACACGTGTAACATTCATCTATATTCGCTTCACAACTTATTTACAAGGACATTAACTCAAAAACAAATTAAGCAGCTTATTCTAATGGACCCACCGGTTAGCTCTGGGCATGAGAGTCATTTCATCACGAGTAAGAAAAAGAATGTAACTAATTCATCAAGGTTAAAAAGAAAACTGGTTCTGGTTGCAGTTAGATATCAAGCACATCCTTTCATTGTTATGTCAAAGAATCTTAGCTCACAAGTGGCAGAGACACAAGCCAGTTGAATGAGAATGTCTGGAACTCACCCAGCACCAAGTATTTATTCCATGTCTAAATCTCTCCAAGAATTATTAATTAGACCCCAAAGAAACCTTCAAAACCCGTCCGTTGCGGTCAACCAGAAACTAACTTCACATCTGGATTGGGTTGTCAATCATCGAATGCCAACTCCACATCTGGATCAAGGTAGCTCAATTTTCACACTTATTGAAATGAATCACAGCCAACGTTCAGGCAGCTAAATTAACCAATACCATTAAGCGTTTGCAAGTCTCTTAGGGGCAATACCATAGACTCTCGAGCAAGAAAAAGAATGCCGTTCAGCAGGAAGCGGCCCACCCAGTTAGAATCATAGAATCCATACGGTGCAGAAAAGGCCCTTCAGTCCATCGAGTCTGCACTGACACATTAGAAGCACCTGAACTCCCACCTAATCCCATGTGCCAGCACTTGGCCCATAGCCCTGAATGTTATGACGTGCCAAGTTCTCATCCAGGTACTTTTTAAAGAATGTGAGGCAACCCGCCTCTACCACCTTCCCAGGCAGCGCATTCCAGACTGTCACCGCCCTCTGGGTAAAAGTTTTTCCTCACATTCCCTCTAAACCCCCTGCCCCTCACCTTGAACCTATGTCCCGTCATGACTGACCCTTTGGTTTGTTCTCACTGGAACGACAGAAATTGAGGGGTGACCTGATAGAGGTTTATGAGTGGCATGGACAAAGTGGATAGTCAGATGCTCTTTCCTAGGATAGAAAAGTCAACTACAAGGGGACATAGATGTGCGAGACAAGTTGTTTTTACACAGAGGGTGGTGAATGTCTGGAACGTGCTGCCCGGACAGTAGATGAGAGCAGATATGATAGTGGCATTTAAGGGGCATCTAGACAAGTACATGAATCGGATGGGAATGGAGGGTTATGGACCATGTAAGTGCATACGGTTTTAGTTCAGGCAGGCATTATGATCGGCACAGGCTTGGAGGGCCGAAGGGCCTGTTCCTGTGTTGTACTTTGTTCTAAGGGGAACAGCTGCTCCTTATGCACTCTGTCCAGTTCCCTCATAATCTTGTACACCTCGATTAGGTCACCCTCATCTTCTCTGCTCCAGAGAAAACAACCCAAGCCTATCCATAACTTAAACGTTCCATCCCAGGCCGCATCCTGGTGAATCTTCCCTGCACCCCCTCCAGTGCAATCACATCCTTCCCACAATGTGGTGACCAGGACTGCACACAGTACTCTAGCTGTGGCCTCACCAAAGTTCTATCCAACTCCAACATGAATTCCCTGCTTTTGTAATCTATGCCTCGATTGATAAAGGCAAATGTCCCATAAGTCACTACCCTACTAACATGCCCTTCCACCTTCAGAGATCTGTGAACAAACGCACCAAGATCCCTTTGTTCCTCAGAACTTCCTAGTGTCATTGAACACTTCCTGGTCAAATTACTCCTTCCAAAGTGCATCACCTCAGTTTTCAGGGTTAAATTCCATCTGCCATTTATCTGCCCAAGATCTAGTCCCTCTATTAGATATAGCTCTTGGGGCTAAAGGGATCAAGGGATATGGGAGGAAGGGGGAATCAGAATATTGAATTCAATGATCAGCCATGATCAAAATGAATGGCAGAGGGCCAAATGGCCTACTCTTGTTTCTAGTTTTTATGTAAACAATTACACTGAGG
This sequence comes from Mustelus asterias, assembly GCF_964213995.1. NCBI lineage: Eukaryota > Metazoa > Chordata > Chondrichthyes > Carcharhiniformes > Triakidae > Mustelus > Mustelus asterias. The sequence goes on from NC_135807.1 coordinate 129,124,079, forward strand.
AGCTATCACGAGATATGTGATAAAATGCTGGAAAGCGACGTGTTGAATAGCAAGAATTTTCACCACAGCATTCTCAGCCCTGCTGTTGTCAGATGTTCTTCCTCTGTATAAAAAATATGGCCTAATGATTTTAGTTGTGTACTTGCGATGTCGACAGGAAAGTGAAATCGGACGTTAGAGACATCCTGAAGAGCTCCTTAAACAAGACAAGAGGACGAGGGCCATCTCCCTCCCTCCCCACTGCAATAAAGTTAAATAATGGCAAACCTTGTGCCTTCATCTCCACTTACACCACAGTGGGCTACCAACACTCCAGGTGACTCTGTGCTGGTTGGTGTTCTTACTCTGGGTACCGGCAGGTGATTGATGAGGCTGTCAAAACATGGTGGTGAATGAAAATCCTGGCTGCGGCTCAATGTTATCAGAGCAAATCTCAAATATTTATTCCATCTGCTCCAGCACTTTAATCACAACTTTACCACACTGCCAAGAACGAGGCTTGACAATAAGCCATAAAGGAGGAGTTGCCCGTGTGAATTTTAACTCTCGTTTTCACTCACATTCTCGCACCTCGGAAATTGTCATCACGTAAAGTTTAACATTTAACAGAACACTTTGGACATGCAGTGGATTCTAGAGCAGCATTTGCCCTGAATCTTCATTTCTACAGATTAATAGTTACCGCACTTCAATAAGAACTGCAAAGTGCTTCACGATGATGTTGGCAATGAGGCTTTTATAGAAATATTTTCATACAGTTTTCTCCCAGACAATTTGTAAATATTTACAAGGCTGGTTAATCTCGATGGAACATTGTGTAATCTCATCTGTTGATGCGCATCAGTAATGCAACAGAATTAGTAATGCGGTTAGCAAAACCCACTCGTAAACTATTTAAACACTACTTTTTTTTTTTTAAAAAGTGTTTTTCTTTTAAATCCCTGGCCCAAACAGAACCTGCTATTTTACTGCTGCATATTTACATTTCTATTAAAATGTTTTACATTAATGTTGATGCAATTAAATGTTTGATGAGAACTTAGTATTTCAGAGAAAATCTTACATATGAACATTATGCGATTAGAGTTCTCCAATCTTTACCATTTAACATTGCAGTTAACCTTACTGATTGGTATACCCCTAATCGCACAAGTTTAACGCATCATTGCTCCGACTTGCATACATGCAAATTTTGCCGTCTCTGTTAGAGGATTGTTACAGATTTTTAATTTTTAAATTAAAAACTTTAGGAAGTGTTGATCCTCATTCAAACAGACTGGACCAGGGAAGAGTACAGGTACTGGCCGAGACTTCTGTTGCCACTCTGCTGCTTAGAAAGTCCGGAACTTTGCCAAGTCCTTCGCCATCGTTGCATATTGTTCCTTCAGCCACTCGGCCGCTTTTGCATGTTCTTCCTCCACCGCGGCGCTCTGGCGGTGCTGCTCAGTCACGAAGGCCTCCCATTCAGCCTTGCGCCTCTCTCTGCTGGCTCGTAGCCGCTCAGCCTGTAAGCAATAAGAGGGAAATGTGTATTTGGCACATCTTGGTGTTTCTGCACACGCAGAGCTTTTGTCAACAGATGCTCCTTTTGACACAATACTGTAGATGCGGGAAATCTGAAACAAAAACAGGAAATGCTGGAGATGCTAGGTCTATTAACGTCGGTGGAGAGAGCAGAGGGGCGGCCCTGTGGCACACTGGTTAGCATTGCTGCCTCACAGCTCTAGGGACCCAGGTTCAATTCTGGCCTCGGGTCACTGTCTGTGTGGAGTTTGCATCTTCTCCCAGTGTCTGTGTGGGTTTCCTCCGGGTGCTCCAGTTTCCTCCCACAGTCCAAAGATGTGCGGGTTAGGTTGATTGGCCATGCTAAATTGCCCCATAGTATCAGGGGGATTAGCGGGGTAAATATGTGGGGTTACTGGAATAGGGCCTGGGTGGGATTGTGGTCAGTGCAGACTCGATGGACCGAATGGCCTCCTTCTGCACTGTAGGGATTCTATTCTATAAAATTCTGTCCATCAAGTCACAGTTTGTAAAGGCTACAGCAAGGTGTGCCACGCTAACAATAGTGATTACAGTTCAAAGTCACGCGGTGACTGAAATGTTGTGGAAGGCATGATGTTATGTGCAAGTTCTTTCCTTCTGCCTGCCTTCCTGTCAATAAGGAAACACAACTGTGGAGAGCGGCGTTGCTCAGAAAAGTTAAAGCAAAATCAACTTAAAATTGACAAACAGTCCGGAATGTCACTGGAGGTGAAACAGATTCTATAGAATCCTACAGTGCAGAAGGAGGCCATACGGCCCAGCAAGTCTGCACCAACCACAATCCCAAACACGCCCTATCCCCTTAACCCCATGCATTTAGCCTAGCTAGTCCCCCTGACAATAAGGGACAATTTAGCATGGCCAATCCATCTAAACCGCACACCTTTGGACTGTGGGATGAAACCGGAGCACCCGGAGGAAAAACACACAGACACGGGGAGAACGTGCAAACTCCGCACAGACAGTCACCCGGGGCCAGGAATCGAACCCAGGTCCCTGGCGCTGTGAGGCAGCAGTGCTAACCACTGTGTCATTGTCAGAGCTACTTTCCACAACGTGCCTCATTTTGGGTTGATTGGAAAAGGGCTGCCTCCAATTCATCCCTCTTCCTTCCCACGTTTACCTCTTCTATTTCTCTCCGTACTTCTCGTTTTCCCAAGATTCCTCCCTTTATGGTTCATCCTGATACAACTGCTCACGTGCCAGAAAGACACGGATTTGGCAACCAACAATTTACTTTTAAAAACAGCAAGTTCTCGAGTTTGAAAAATCACTTGCTGAAGGTTTGCACAATATTGGCAGCTGATTTAGTCTTTGCGCAACATAAGAGAAAGAAATTTGACCAATCCATAGATGGCACTAAATTAAACAGACAATAGAATCATAGAATCCCTACAGTGCAGAAGGAGGTCATTTGGCTTATTGAGTCTGCACCGAACACAATCCCACCCAGACCCTATTCCCCAACTCCTCCTGTTAATCCCCCTGATCCTCGGGTCAATTAAGCATGGCCAATCAACCTAACCCGCACATCTTTGGACGGTGGGAGGAAACCGGAGCACCCGGAGGAAACCCACGCAGCCAAACCCAATGCAGACCATTAATACAAAGGGAACTACTCAAATACATTCAGATTGCCACTCGAAAAGAACAGAGGCAAGTGTGATAACTCAGCAGGGCCACTCTGCTAACTGTGACAGGAGTAGAGAGGCCCTGGCATCTTCATTCAGGAAGCCATCTGAAAGCAGAAAGGATTCAGTGTGTGCGAGATACTGACCTGATCTGTTTCCTGCTCCCTCTGCTGGATCCTGCTCACAATGTGGTTTGCAGCTTCCACTGAAAATAGTCAACATAGAGCAAGTATTAGCAGCACAGAGATATATTGCAGCAAGCTGACACAACCATTGAAAAAATACAGAGTTCAAGCTTATCTTTCACACAGCTGCACACTGATACAGGCTACACAGCAACTGTTTCATAGAATCACTATGGCCAGTGTTTAATGGCCAATCCACCTAACCAGCATGGCTTTCAGACTGTGAGAGGAAACTGGAGCACCCGGAGGAAACCCACGCAAACACGGGGAGAACGTGCAAACGCCGCACAGACAGTGACCCGAGGCAGGAATTGAACCCGGGTCCTTGGCGCTGTGAGCCAGCAGTGCTAACCACTGGGTCACCCTTTGCAAAGTATAGGGCTAGAGATTAAACCCGTCCCCACCCCGTGATTCACCCGATTGTTCCCTCAGAGAAAGAAACCCTTCACTCTGGCTGAAAACCTGGTTTCCTGTTGCAAGGAGCTGAACGTGACTGATTGTCACACTATCATGTCTGTGCCAGCTCGCTACAAGAGAAACGTAGCTAGTTCAACTCCTCGTCCTTTTCTTGTAGTCCTGTAAAGTCTCTGTTCAGATAATTATCCAATTCCCGTTAGATAGCCACAATTAAATCTGCCTCCACCACACTCAGGCAGTGCATTCCAGATCCTAACTACTCACGTGTTTCCATTCTTACTCATGTTTCCATTCTTTTGCTTTTGCCAAACACCTTAAACCAGCGTCCTCTGGTCTTTTCACCAATGGGAACAGTTTCTGGGTAGACTCTGTCCGGACCGCCCCCCCTCCTGATTTTGAACACCTCTCCGCAAATCTCCTCTCAACCTTCCCTTCTCCAAGAGCAGCTCCAGCTTCACCCATCTACCCACACCAAGTCGTCCCCCAGCCCTGGTCCACAGTGCGCTGGGAAAGTTACCCAAATTCAAGAGCCTCAGTCTTGACAGATGGCGCGGCCCAGAGACCGACGGTATCCTGGCAAAAGGCTGGAATCGAGACCGCGCAACAACACTCCGGAGTACAGGGCAGCATGTTGGCACAGTGGTTAGCACTGCTGCCTCACAGCGCCAGGGACCCGGGTTCGATTCCTGGCATGGGTCACTGTCTGTGTGGAGTCTGCACGTTCTCCCCATGTCTGTGTGGGTTTCCTCCGGGTGTTCCGGTTTCCTCCCACAGTCTGAAGATGCGTGATTAAGTGGATTGGCTAAATTGCTCCTTAGTGTCAGGGGACTAGCTGGGGTGAATGCATGGGGTTATGGGGATAGGGCCTGGGTGGGATTGTGGTTGGTGTAGACTTGATGGGCTGAATGGCCTCCTTCTGTACTGTAGGGATTCTATCCACAGAGAGTTGGACAGCATGGAAAAAAAAAATCGCCAATTGTCAACTCAGATCATCAGTAGAGGTGTCCAAGTAGGGAAGGTGGTGAAAGGGGGGGAAGTGGACAATTCTAGTTCAACACAGGTGGAGCCAGTCGATTCTGGAATGCACTCTCCCAATCCAGTTAAGGGAGTCAGCATGCAGACCTGATTTATTGCAGTCCGTCAGCACAATGCCAGTACTAAATAAAATCATCCACACAGTAAATTCTCCAGCAAGATCCAACACAACTGAGAAACGTCCTAATTTTTTGTGGAGCACCACATATTCCCTTTGAGATCTCAATGCAGCCACTGTAATGTTTGTTGCGATGCACTCTTTGGGTAGCTGCGTATCCGCAACCCACACAGCTTCCAAGGGACATTGCTGCCAAGGCTGGTATCCTTTGCCGAGACACATTCCTCGTCTCAGCTGCAGGCTGTTTGAACAAGGCACGCAGGGATGGGAACTGCTAGGAGTAGCTAAGCACACATCGTAGAGGAGGAGTGTTTGTATTCAGAAGCCTCCCCTCGTCCCACAGTGAAGAGTTTCTGTTAAACAACAGTCATGAAGTGAAAGGAAAAAGGTAACTGAAGGGGAACGGATGACACAGTGGAATAGACAGTTACCCTTTCATCTCTGGGTTGCTAACTAAAATGAAGCTCTACAGATGGGATAAATGTTCCTTCTCATCAAAGCACCATGCTCAATAAACGATCATAGAATCATATAACAGGACGAGGCCATTCATGTCTGTGCTGGCCCTTTAAAAGCTGCCCAATCAGTCCCACTTCCTGTGTTCTTCCCCACAGCATTTCAAAATGTTCCTCTTCCAAGTCTTTATCAGAAAGCCTTTTGAAAGTTGAAAACCGCAAGAAACTACAAAGGGTTGTGAATGAAACCCAATCCATCACGCAAACCAACCTCCCATCCATTGACTCTGTCCACACTTCCTGCTGCCTCGGCAAAGCAGCCAGCATAATTAAGGACCCCACGCACCCCGGACATTCTCTCTTCCACCTTCTTCCGTCGGGAAAAAGAAACCAACCGACTCAAGAACAGCTTCTTCCCTGCTGCTGTCAGACTTTTGAATGGACCTACCTTGCATTAAGTTGATCTTTCTCTACACCCTGGCTATGACTGTAACACTACATTCTGTACTCTCTCCTTTCCTTCTCTATGAACAGTATGCTTTGTCTGTATAGCGCGCAAGAAATAATACTTTTCACTGTACACTAATACATGTGACAATAAATCAAATCAAACCAAATTTCCCTTTCAGGCAGCGACTTGCAGATCTTAACGACTATGTTAAAAAAATTATTTTCTTGCCCCCCCCCCCCCCTCGGACCCACCCCCACCACCCCAAGGCCCCCCATCCCCCACCAGTTCTTTTGCCAATTACGTTACACTTTTGTCCTCCTGTCACTGTAAACTGTTTCTGATGATACCCAGAACAATGTTTAAATTACAAAACACATATCCTGTTAAAATCCATAAACCTACGCCTGGCCAGAACGCTGGGAACGTTGCTGTACATTGCCTCCTGGGTTTTGGGAATGATTTGGTCGTTCAGCTCCACGATCTGGCTGTTGACACCTTCCAGCCCCCTGTGCTCTCGAAACCCACGCTTCTCCTTTCAAAATTCAAACAAAAAGGCGTCAGATGGAACAGCTTTGCAATTTTCTCTCTCTGAAAAAGCAAGCAATCACACGCAAGAGGTGAGGATGGTTTATAAAGGCAACATTGGAACACACAGGGACAGGGAGCTGTGAGAAACACCACCAAGGCACTAAAAGGAATATTAAGTCAAAACCATTGGGAATAAAAAGAAGTTTATAAAAATGAATTGAAAGGCAGAGTAATATTACATTCATACATGATTGAGTAGCTTGTGGCCAAAAGCAACTGTATATTCCTCACAGAATCATAGAATCCCTACAGTGCAGAAGGAGGCTTTTCAGCCCATCGAGTCTACACTGACAACAATCCCACCCAGGCCCTATCCCCATAACTCCACATATTCATCCCACTAATCTCTCTAACCTACGCATCCTGGGACACTAAGGGGCAATTTAGCATTGTCAATGCACCTAATCTCTGGAATTCTCTGCCCACTGAGGTGGTGGAGGCTACCTCGCTGAATATGTTTAAAGCGCGGATGGATGGATTCCTGATCGGTAAGGGAATTAAGGGTTATGGGGATCAGGCAGGTAAGTGGTACTGATCCACGTCAGATCAGCCATGATCTTATTGAATGGCGGGGCAGGCTCGAGGGGCTAGATGGCCTACTCCTGCTCCTATTTCTTATGTTCTTATGTTCTAAGCTGCACATCTTTGGACTGTGGGAGGAAACCGGATCACCCGGAGAGAACATGCAAACTCCACACAGTGACCCAGGCTGGGAATCGAAACCAGGTCCCTGGAGCTGCGAGGGAGCAGTGCTAACCATTGTGCCACCATGCCGCTCATGTAATACTCCGAATGTCACAGCAGTGACAGAAGGGTGGGTACAGGACACAGATGTAGGGCTGTTAGCAAAAGAATCAAAGGTGACTTGAGGGAACCATTTGTTTAAAAAACATACAGCAAGTGATAAGAATTGAGGATATGCTTTCTGAAAGGGAAGTGGAAGCAGATTCAGATTCAATAGTAGCATCCTCAAAAGGGGATTAGATAATCACCTGAAGGGGAAAAATTATTACAGGGCTATGGGAAAAGAGCAGGAGAGTGGGGCTAATCGGATAGCTCTTTCAAAGAGCCCAGTATAGACATGATGAGCCAAATGGCCTTCTTCAGAGCTGCATCATTCTATTATTAGTATCTGGTTTCCTTGGTTGCATTTACAGAGGGAAGCTTACTTCAGTGTCAAGTGTTTTCCGTTCCAGGTACTTACCCTGATATTCCATCTATATTCTTTACACTTTCACATACCCAATTTGAATCCACCATTGGCAGCCATGCCTTCAGTTGCCTCAGCCCTAAGCTCTGGAATTCAGCCCCTAAACCTCTCATTTTCCTCATTTAAGACTCATTCAAACCTATCTCTGACCAAGCTTTTGGTCATCAGGCCTAATATCACTTTGTGAGGCTCAGTGTCGTATGGTTCCTGTGAAATGCTTTAGGGCATTACATCAACGTAGCACCTTTATTCATAGAATAGAATTACAAAATCCCTACAGTGCAGGAGGTCGTCATCAAGCCCGCACCGACAACAACCCCACCCAGCCCTATCCCTGTAAACCCCCACATTTACTCTGCTAATCTCCCTGACACTAGCTGGCAATATAGCATGGCCAATTAACCTAGCCCGCACATCTTTGGACTGTGGGAGGAAACCCACACAGACATGGGGAGAACGAGCAGACTCCGCACAGACAGTCACCTGAGGCCGGAATCGAACCCAGGTCCATGATGCTGTGAGGCAGCAGTGCTAAGCACTGTGCCACCGTGCTGCATGAAAGATATTATTGTTTTGGGACAATTGCTCACTGAAAGAAAATAGTATTGTCAGTATTCCTCCATTTCCTTAAAAAAACACGTTTTGCTCCTTCAGAGGCCCGTTGCTGTGGTGACCACTTATTTTAAGCATGTCAAAATATGTTTAATACAGGTGTATGAGCAACTGCTGGGAGACTGTTTCACGAGGCAGCATCGCAAACAAGACAGACTCTGTCCTCAAGACATCACCCAAGTATAATCTCCAACTGAAGGTGCAGGAGAGTATTCAGGACCTTGGTCGTCTTTACTATTCCCTATCGCACCAAGTGTGGCATCCTTACAAGTGCTCCAGTTGAGATCACCCAGGCCTGGGATCGAAACTGGGACACATTGGTCTGTATGGAAGGAGTACAGTAAATTATACCGTGGCCTAGTGGGTGGAAGTCCGTGTGGCACAGCCCTGAATGTACCTTTTAATTCAAGTGGATCAAGGTGGGCAGCACCCTGTCTTGTACTAGTGACTGTGTTCAGACAGCAAGGGAGGCAGTGGCATAATGATGTCACTGGACTAGTAATCCAGAGACGCTGGGGGACACGGGTTCAAATCCCACCGCAGCTGGAATTTAAATTCGATTAGTAAGTCGGTGATGGTGACCACAAAAGTGTCAGCGATTGTTGCAAGAACCCATCTGCTTCACTGATGTCCTTTAGAGAAGGAAAATCTGTCACCCTAACCTCGTACGGCCTATATGTGACTCCAGACCCTGAACGATGATATGGTCTGACAGCCACATTCCATGACGGAATGAAAATCCCTGCCTCTTTATTGCTCCTTTCAATCCCCTTTTAAAAGCTATTGCTGAAAAGGTGTCCACCATCTTATCAGACAGAGCATTCCAAATCCTATGGCCCATTTCTCTTGGTCAAGGGGACCATACCAGGGTCTAGATTTAAAGAAAGAGATAGGAGGTTCAGAGGGCGATTTGAGAGTCTGGAGGGAATCTGGAACTCAATGCCTGAAAGGGTAGTAGAGATGGAAACTCTCATCAAACTTAAAAAGTTCTTGGATTCGGACTTGAACTGTCATATCCTACAAGGCTACGGACCAAGAGCAGGAAAGTGGGATCAGACCTGTCAGCCAGCACAAATACGATCGGGGAAAAAGGCCTCCTTAAGTGGTGTAAATTTCTATTCACGAGTTGAGTAAAAATCGTTTCCCTCTGGTCACCTCTTGGAGTAAGATACATGCCCAGGGAACAGCCAGAGTGCACAACACTCTCAGAAAAGAATACAAGGAAGGGAGACATCAATGGCTACTGACATTAGGGAAAGCAAGCAGGGTACGACAGATGAAGAATGCTTTTTTTAAAAATTCCTTCATGGGACATGGGCGTCAATAAATGGCAGCAATATATATTGCCCATCCCTAGTTGCCCTTGAACTGAGTGGGTTTGCTAGGCCATTTCAGAGGGGCAGTTGAGAGTCAACCACATTGCTTTTTTCTGGAGTCACATGTAGGCCAGACTGGGCAAGGACGGCAGATTTCCTTCTCTAAAGGACATTAGTGAACCATATGGGTTTTTACTACAATCAGTTTTATAGTCATCGGTAGATTCCTAATTACAGATATTTCTATTGAATTCAAATTCCACCATCTCCCATGGTGGGATTCGAATCCGAGTCTCCAGAACATTAGCTGAGTTTTTGGATTAACAGCCTAGCGATAATACCACTAGGCCATCACCTCCCCAGTGCTAAGTGTATAAACACAGCTAACAATTACTGAGGGAGACTGGTAACAGGGACAGTACATTCTTCTCCATGTATATTGTTTGCCAAGCCTTCCCGTAAAAATACTGACCTCAAACTCTTTAACGAAATAGCGAATGTCTGCCTGGATGATGGGCCTGTGGTCAAACAGCCTGGAATGAATCTCACTCAAATCTGCAAGAGTAACACATTTCAGCAACTTTAGATTACATTCGCACAATGGAAGAGGAGGAGGGAGTGTGAGAGACAGAGAGAGAAGGGGGAGAAAGTGAGAGGAAAAGGGTTAAAGAAACTTCTGAAAGTGCTTGGGTCAGGTGTCCAGGAACCAACTGCCCCAGAGCCTCACTGACCACCAGGTACATCTTGGACCCCCTGGACACCCCCAACCAGCCCCCAGGGGGGCACACACTGCCCCCGCCCCCAGGGGGACACACACACTTACCCACACTGACCCCACCCCCAGGGACACACACACACACACTTACCCACACTGACCCTACCCCCAGGGGGACACACACACTTACCCACACTGACCCCACCCCCAGGGACACACACACACTTACCCACACTGACCCCACCCCCAGGGACACACACACACACTTACCCACACTGACCCCACCCCCAGGGACACACACACACACACTTAGCCACACTGCCCCCACCCCCAGGGGGACACACACACACACACTTAGCCACACTGACCCCACCCCCAGGTGACACACACACCCACCCACACTGACCCCACCCCCAGGGGACACTTACCCACACTGACCCCACCCCCAGTGGGGGGGGGGGGGGGACACACACTTACCCACACTGACCCCACCCTCAGGGGGGACTCACCCTGCCCCCAGCCCCCGGGAACACCCACACTTGCCCCACCCCCAGGGGAGCACACACCCACAGGGCAGGCCCTGACCTTTCCTGGCCCGCTCCATGCCGCCACTGCGGCCCCGGCCCCGGCCCCGGGCAGATGCCTCCTCCACTGCTCCCGCTCAACCCCAGCCGGTACACAGCCGACAACCCCGCTCCGAGCGACCGATCCAACACTCCCCCCCCTCCGGAAACATAATGGTTCCTCCCAAAGTTGATTGGTTCGGAACCGTGTCTATGAGACACGCTGATTGGCTGCTCGCAACAGTGGGCGGGCAGGAGAGCTCCGATTGGCTGAAAGTGAAAGGAGCGCCCACACTGCAGTAACCCGGGGGGGGGGGGGGGGGGGGAGGAGGGGAAGTGGGTGACTCCTCAGTGAAGTGGATTCTAATCCCAGCCCCTTGTTGGGGCTGTTCTGAATCAGTTGGATGATCCTTGGATGGTCAGGGGGCCTCATAGATATTTAAATTGGTCTGAGGGACAGATCTGACCCTTCCTGAGGGAAAGGAGCCCCCAGATAACATTCCCATTCTCCAGATACCCTTTCCAACATGCTTTAGCTAGATTATAAAAACCCAGGTATAGTAAGGGTCCAGGCAACTCTCCTCAACAATATATCTCCACACTGAAGAACTACGAAACATTATATGAAACAATATACTTTCTAAATTATATAAAAGTTTATTAAAGAACCAAACACACAATTCACTTTTCCTGATAATCACAATATTGATAGTTCTAGTTGAAGAAAGTAGGGCGGCACAGTGGTTAGCACTGCTGCCTCACCGCCAGGGACCCGGGTTCGATTCCCAGCTTGGGTCACTGTCTGTGTGGAGTTTGCACATTCTCCCCGTGTCTGCATGGGTTTCCTCCAGGTGCTCCGGTTTCCTCCCACAATCCAAAGGTTAGGTTGATTGGCCATGCTTAATTGAGCCTAGTGTCAGGGGGATTAGCAGGGTAAATGTGTGGGTTGCAGGAGTAGGGCCTTGGTGGGATTGTGGTCGGTGCAGATGTGGGGCCGAATGGCCTCCTTCTGCACTTTAGGGATTCTATGGTTTCTATAATCTTGTTTCTAATAGAGAATCCAAGTCTAATTAATGCTACACAGAAATATTTCAGAGATCCATCAATAGGTAAAGTAGTATTTACCTTGAATCCCTGAGCAGAAGGTTACCGAGTCTAATGAGATATCTCCACCCCAATTAAGGGCATAAGTATCATTAGTATGCTATTGCAGTCACCTTTATCTTGAGAGATGCTGGAGTGAATCCAACAAATCTAAACATCCTACTGCGGCGTTCGAATAATTATACCCTAAAATAACTGAACCAGCAGGAAGCATGTTGTTACACATGCTGGGCAACATCCTTTGTTTTAGTCAACATTCTTCAAGCAAACAGGATACTGACGGAAACAGATAGGGATCACTACACTCAGTTTCCAGGATTCAGTTATTTAGGGTTATCCTTAAGGTTATGCATTGTGAGATTGCAGTATCTTACAATTTATCAAAGCCTTGCTGAGGTGATGTTGAGGTCAGCTTCTGTGTTTTTTCAATAACTGCTTTGTGTTAGAGAATATACCATGTCCCATGCTACAGGATGTTGGTATCATTGAGCACACAGTTATGCCCAGGCAGGTTTATAAACTTTTAAATTTTTGTCCAGCAGATGAAGTCTGCTTTTAATTTTTAATCCCGACTTCATAGGAGAATCATTCTTTTTAATCTTATAACTGTGTTCATAGCTGCATTCCATCACAGGGTGGGGTATGTAGGAGAAGGGAAAGGAGAGAATGGAACTGGAATCCCAGAATTTGTCTCTATTTTCCACTGGTCCATTTTATTAGGACTCCACCTTGAAGCATCAGTATTCTGGCCATTATTTATCCCTCAGCCAACATCACTCAATGCAGTTTGTACAGACTTGCTATTTATGAATCCTCACTGTGCTGAATGTCCAATATTTCAACAGTGACTACATTTTGCCCTTTCTTTCTGATGCAGAAGCTTAAACTGATGGTCCAGAGTAGGTGAGTTAAATTCCCACTGTGTTTAAGGATTACAATTCTGAAATACATAGCAGGAATCAGTCAGTGACCCTGAAGCTGTCAGGTTGTCACTGCCAGTCCATTTATCTCTTTCAGGGAAGGACATCTGCTATTCTCACCAGTTCTGTCATTCCAGTCCCATACCAACCTGGTTGATTCTCAACTGGCCTCTGAATTGGCCCAGCAAAAGCCAATTTTCTCCTCAGATTTGAACACTGCCGCGGGTACAGATGCCAACCTTCCACAGTTGCTCTGGAGATTCCAAGCATTAAGAAAGAATCATAGAATCCTACAGTGCAGAAAGAGGCCATTCGGCCCATCAAGTCTGCACTGACCACAATCCTACTCTGGCCCTAAACCCACAACCCCATGCATTACCCTAGCAAGTCCCCCTGACACTAAGGGATAATTTAGAATGGCCAATCCACCAAACCTGCACATCTTTGGACTGTGGGAGGAAACCGGAGCACCTGAGGGAAATCCACGTAGACACGAGGAGAACGTGCATACTCCACACAAACAGTGACCCAAGCCAAGAATCGAACCCAGGTCCCTGACGCTGTGGGGCAGCAGAGCTAACCACTGTGCCACTATGTCACCCCGATGTTCCCAATGGTGGGGGAGTCCAGAACTAGGGGGCCATTGTTTGAGGATAAGGGGTAAACCTTTTAGGACTGAGGTGAGGAGAAATTTCTTCACCCAGAGAGTGGCGAATGTGTGGAATTCACTACCACAAAATGTAGTTAAGGCCAAAATGTTGTCTGATTTCAAGAAGAAATTAAATATAGCTCTTGGGGCTAAAAGGATCAAGGGATAAGGGGGTGGAAGGCGGGGTCAGGATATTGAATTTAATGATCAGCCATGATCAAAATGAATGGCGGAGCAGGCTCGAAGGGCCAAATAGCCTATTCCTGCTTCTAGTTTCTATTTCTGGAGAACACGGCTGCGAGAGAAAAATGGAGAAAAGCCAATATGGAAATGTAAAAAAACAGATCGTGTTTGTCAAAGTTTGTATTGAATTCTTCCCTTTGTTCGTTGCAAAACTGCTGGTGATGGGGGAAATAAAGGCTGTTTGACTGGGCATGGCTGGCCATTGGGTGATGGAATCTCTAAGGAATGTATCCAACCATTGTTGGTCACCCAGCGTTCAGAGTCACTTGGGACTGGCAGTCAAACACATCTTTCTGAGACACAGGCCTCCTGAATTTCTTGATTCCTGGCAGTGACATTATGGGATTGGGGATGGGGCAGGGTAGAGGGTAAATGTTGGGAATGTGGGGAGCCGTGAGAGAAGATGGCGGCCCGAAAGATTGTTTCAGAGGACTAATAGGGTAGAGTGACAATAGCTGTAAAATTACAGCGCTGGGACCACCGAGGAGCCTCTGAGGTTGGGTTTGGACTCAGGAGTCTACAGCTTCCTGGAACGTGGTAATTGTCTTCTGCTGTGATCACCCACAAACCTCCCCCTCCCATTCCTCCATAACACCCTAGTTCTACACCACCCTCCTGGTTATCCCCATCATGAGCCTCCTGCTGTACAGTTAGCACTGTAACCATGATTGCATTCACTATTCATCAAACAAAAGTTGCACTCTCATCCTTGTTTTAGAGTCCCTCAGTGGCTTGTCCCTCCCTATCTCTGCAAACTCCTTCAGCCCTATGACCCTCTTGAGATATCTGTGCTGCCCTAATTCTGGCCTCTTGTGCATTCCAGATCTTAATCACTCCACCATTGGTGGCCATGTCTTGAGCTGCCTGGCCCTTAAGCGTGGAATTCCCTCCCTAACCTCTCTATCTCACTTTCCCTCTTTAAGGTACTCTTCAAAACCTACCTCTTTGCCCACGTTTTGGGTATCCAACCTAATATCTCCTCAAGTGGATCAGTGTCATACTTTGTTTTATAATGCATCTGTGAAAGACCTTGGGATATTTCATAATCGGCATGTCTACTACGACCCTCATCAACTTTTACAGATGCACCACAGAAAGCATCCTTCTTGGATGTATCACAGCTTGGTATGGCTCCTGCTCTGTCCAAGACCGCAAGAAACTACAAGGTACGTAGCCCAGTCCATCACACAAACCAGCCTCCCATCCACTGACACTGTCTACACTTCCCGCTGCCTCAGAGAAGCAGCCAGCATAATTAAGGACCCCACGCACCCCGGACACACTCTCTTCCATCTTCTTCCATCAGAAAAAAGATACAAAAGTCTGAGGTCACGTATCAACCGACTCAAGAACAGCTTCTTCCCTGCTGCCATCAGACTTTTGAATGGACCTACCTTGAATTAAGTTGATCTTTCTCTCCGTCCTAGCTATAACTGTAACACTACATTCTGCACTCTCTTGTTTCCTTTTCTATGAACGGTATGCTTTGTCCTTATAGCGTGCAAGAAACAATACTTTTCATTGTATACTAATAAATGTGACAATAATAAATCAAATCAAATCAAAATCAGTTCCCCCACCACCAACAAACAGTGACAGCCATGTGTACCATCTTCTGCAAGGTGCACTGCGGGAACTCACCAAGATTCCTTAGGCAGCACCTTCACAACCATCTAGAAGGACAAGAGCAGCCGAAAACTGGGAACGTTACCACCTGGAGGTTTCCCTCCAAGTCACTCACCATCTTGACTGGAAATATATCGCTGTTCCTTCACTGTCGCTGTGTCAAAATCCTGGAATTCCCTCTCTTGCAGCACTATGGGTTTACCTATGCCTGAGGGATTGAAGTGGTTCAAGGAGGCAGATCATCATCACCTTCTGAAGGGCAATTAGGGATGGAC
Organism: Mustelus asterias; assembly: GCF_964213995.1. Classification (NCBI taxonomy): domain Eukaryota; kingdom Metazoa; phylum Chordata; class Chondrichthyes; order Carcharhiniformes; family Triakidae; genus Mustelus; species Mustelus asterias. The sequence goes on from NC_135807.1 coordinate 129,139,737, forward strand.
AATAAATGCTGGCCCAGCCAGTGATGCCCACATCTCATAAATGAATAAAAAGGAAATTGGAGGCAGTGGTTCAGTTTGACTGGTGCAGTGACAATACCTGCAATGGTTCCCTTCACTTACTTGCCTGCATTGCTATTTACCGAATGGAAAGGTAAGCCTCTATTTAGTGAATGTAATCACACTGTGCACTGACACTTCTGATAACATCAAACTGTATCTCTGCACATTGTTGTATTTATCATAGAACCATAGAATCTCTGTGGTGCAGAAAGAGACCATTCAGCCTATCGAGGATGCATTGACTCTGAAAGAGCATCCCACCCCCAGGCGTCTCCTCTCCACCCTATCCCTGGAGCCCCATGCATTTACCATGGCTAATCCACCTAACTTACACATTTTGGGCACTAAGGGGCAATTTATCATGGCCAATCAACCTAACCCGCACATCTTTGGACTTTGGAGGAAACCCAGGCAGACATGGGGAGAACATGCAAACTCCACACAGATAGTCACTCAAGGCCAGAATCGAAACCCCGGTCCCTGGCACTGTGGGGCAGCAGTACTAACCAGTGTGCCACCATGCCCTTAAGATTCAGGTAATGTTCAGCAACAAACTTAAACAACACAACTTGGGCCACACGGTGGTACAGTGGTTAGCATTGCTGCCTCACAGCGCCAGGGACCCAGGTTCGATTCCTGGCTTGGGTCACTGTCTGTGTGGAGTTTGTATGTTCTCCCCGTGTCTGCATGGATTTCCTCCGGGTGCTCTGGTTTCCTCCCACAATCTGAAAAATGTGCTGGTTAGGTGCATTGGCCATGCTAAGTTCTCCCTCAGTGTACCCAAATGGGCGCCACAGTGTGGCGACTAGGGGATTTTCACAGTAACTTAATTGTGACTAATAAATAAGCTTTACTTTACCTTCCCTCACCCTTAATGAGAAAGTTTTAGTACTGTTTCTGTCTGGTTTCGAAACGGGAAACTGCCGCGTGTGAGGCGAATGTGATAACCACTACACTACAGAAACGACAATAATGTGACTTGTCTCTGGGCAAATACAATTTTTACACCGTTAACGGATGATGGTCCTAAATGGAACTTCAAATCTACTGTTGTAAATGAAATGCTATTGTGATGGTCACGTATTATAGATAAAATGCTTCTGTAAATCTTACCATATTTCGGGTGATGATTTGAACAAATGCAATAAAACCAGGCCAGATAAGTCTGAAGCAATGTGTTCATGGGGCCTTGCTGGTCAGGTGGTATTAACCAGTCATCTAAGCATAAAGAATTATGGTAATCTCAGTTGCTTGGAGCACATATATCAGCATATGTGGTCATCATCTTTTTTTAGAGAACAAAAGATATCCCCAGCAAACTCTGTCACTTTTCTTCCCGTTCCAACATGTACCGTCTTGTCCTCCAGAAATCAGTGTGTCAGCTGGGATTAGTGTGCAGGACGGTCTGTTGCACCATCTCTCCGTACTTATGTGCCGAGTCTTGTCATGTGTGCCTGCAGGCACTGAGACAATGATCATCTTCCGCAGGATTTTGACATCCAAGTGGCTGCGTCCAGGTCAGCTGCTTGCAACAGGCGGGGAAATCCAAACCTGTTGAGGCAGACTTCAAGGGCGGCGAGCGTGATGCGAGTGGACAGCTCTGGAACATGGGACATACTTAGCGTGATCTAAACAAGTCCATGGGCAGTGTGTGCCATGGGAAGCCAAGGCCGCAGTCGTGACGGTTGTGCAGTGGTGGGGTCCGATTTTGATCCCAGTCAGAAAAAGACCCGAGGCGCCAGTGTTTGGAGGCGTGCTGTGTCCGATTAGGCGCAGGGCTCCAACGTTTGATGCCGAACCTGGACAGACAAGGCCCCGGGCCAAAGCTGCTCAAGCAAATGCTGTCAGAGGGACGAGGAACTATCCGCTGCGAGACCGAGGAGACAGATGACAGCCAGCAGGAGCGGCAACCGGAATCTGCGGATACTGCACTACAGCTGGCTCGCCTTGGGGCACCTGCCTGCTTCAACCGGACTAGACATTGTCAACTCAATGTCAAATTAGCTCAGCGGATTGGGGAGCTCGAAGAGATCTACATGCTCCAAAGAGGCAGGGCTTTTGAAAGTTTAGTAGGAGGGAATCTACTGATGGGAACTGCGAAACGAAACGAGACGGTGATGTTAAGTGAAAACTAAAATCCAAGGTTGTGCTTTTGCCGATCTAGAGTGGAACGTCCCATTCTTGATGTTAACTGGGTAGATTCCACATGGTGGCAAATACCGCATGTTGTCAGCTTATGTCCACAGAATGAAAAGCTCAAAGAACATAGAACATAGAACAGTACAACACAGAACAGGCCCTTCGGCCCACGATGTTGTGCCGAGCTTTATCTGAAACCAAGATCAAGCTATCCCACTCCCTATCATCCTGGTGTGCTCCATGTGCCTATCCAATAACCATTGGATAGAAGAATAGAACATATTTATTCTTCCTGTTAAGTCTGAAGGTTATCGCAATCTCTGGATGCAAAAATGTCTCTTTATTGATTTATTAGTATCACAAGTAGGCTTCCATTAACACTGCAATGAAGTTACTGTGAAAATCCCCTAGTCGCCACACTCCGGCACCTGTAGGGGCACACTGAGTGAGAATTTAGCACAGCCAATGCAGCTAACCAGCACGACTTTCGGACTGTGGGAGGAAACCAAAATTCCCCCCGGGGGAAGACACGGGGAGAACGTGCAGACTCCGCACAGACAGTGACCCAAGCCAAGAATCGAATCCAGGTCCCTGGTGTTGTGAGGCAGCAAGCTGACCACTGTGTCACCCCAATGGAAAGTAAAGGTGATTCATAGAGTAAATTGACCATAATAGCTGGCTATGCATTCAACCAATAATGCAATTTCACATTAAAAAGCAAGAGGGGATTCAACTGCAAAGTTTAGCCTTTGGACATCTGTTCATTTTTGCAATAGTGAGATAGGTTTTTTGAAAGAACTGCTTATATTGTCCTTTCGTTTCGATATTTCCCTCCTCCCTCAACACAGTGCATGTGTATTGAGAGGTGCTCTATATGGTACAGATGGCCAACTCACCAGTAACTAGAGGGTACGACAAGTGTTGGGTGTGCGGATGAAGTGGGGTGTGGCATGACCTTGAGTGATCCCTTAACAGACTGGAGAGCCTGTGGTGGGAGGGATGGGTTAACCAGAGAGAGAAGTATCTGACCTCAAGCGTAGTGCAAAGAACATAAGAAATGGGAGCAGCAGTAGGCCATTCGGCCTCTCGAGCTTGTTCTGCCAGTCAATAAGATCATGGCTGATCTGATGTGGGTCCCAATTGTTCTTTCCTGCCTGTTTCCCTGACACTCCCTTCAGTACCAATAAAAATGGAAGTGAAGCCACGATTGCTGGAAACTTGGCAGTCAAGTTGCGGAAAGCAAGCTCCCACAAGCAGCAACTTGATGAAGCTTTGTTGATGTGTGGAATGAGTCAAAGGGCTTTTCACCAAGCCCCAAATGTTGTCCCATATTAAGACCCTTACTCAACCAACTGAAAAGAAACTATTAACTAGGTCACCAGCTGAATGTGACTACTTCTCAAAGAGATTTTAGCAATGTGTGAGAAACTAGCTTTGCTTGGGATAACTCTAACTGTGTTGGAACTACATTTGTTCCATTGTGAATAAAGAAATCAATTTTCTGTATGAATAGGTGGCTAGACCCGGAATTTTAATAATTAATTGCTATGAGGCGGCACGGAGGCACAGTTGTTAGCACTGCTGCCTCACAGCACCAGGGGTCCGGGTTCAATTCTGGCCACGGGTCACTGTCTGTGTGGAGTTTGCACATTCTCCCCATGTCTGCATGGGTTGCCTTCGGGTGCTCCTGTTTCTTCCCACTGCCCAAAGCTGTGCGGGCTAGGTTGATTGGCCTTGTCAAATTGCCATTTAGTGTTAGGGCAACTAGCAGGGTAAATACATGGGGTTACAGGGATAGGGCCTTGGTGGGATTATTGTTGGTGCAGACTCGATGGGCTGAATGGCCTCCTTCTGCCCTGTAGGGATTCTATGATTCAATGAGGGATTTAGCCTGATCTTTTAATCTTTGCGAAGGGTAGGTGCTTACTTGCTTGGAGAGAATTCTGATGTTCAAACGTGCCATTTCACCTTCATTGCATGTTGATATTATGCCAACGTTTACCTTTGATAATGAACCAGTAAGCAGGAACAGAGTTCACCAGTGATGTCAACTAAAGACCAAATAACTGAATATGCCCATTTCCTACAGAGCTTCAACAGCAGGCAACTTATTGATGTAAATAATAACATTGCTACCAGAGGCTGCTATATACACTCCTTTACTTGAGGTGTTCTCTGGTTATGGAAGCTCTCACTGGCAGTCAAGATAAGGGATACCCAGGCATGGACAATGCAGTGGAAGAGATAAAGAGAGGTGACAAGAACTAGCCCAGCCCCCAACCCACATCCAATCTGGACCTGCAGCAGGCTGTATTGACCAGGTCCTGGGACAGACCCATGCAGAAGAGCCCCCCAACTTGCCTACCCCTCTAGGAACTAGCTGGTCAAAGGCGAAGCATAGGTGTCTGGTACTGAGAGAAAGGGCCAGATCCGTAACTTGTAATGTCTGGCACCTTGCAGGGGTATTCCAAATATAATGAAGACCAACCCTGTTTAACTAAGGAATGTTTGTTGAAGGTAAAGAGGTTCATTGTTCATCCCTGATATTCCACATTAAAGGTGAAGATGTTCTCCTTTGGGAGTGCTAGTTTGCCAATGAAAACAGAGTTCTGTGCAGCACGGGTTTGAAAAGCAATAGATAATAAGCTGATTTAGCATTAGCACACAGAGGAATCTCACTTCCGGATTATATTTCACTAATCTTTTACAAGTTATTTTCTCCTACTGCTCATTTCACACACTAATCTTCACCAAAGACAGGTTGAAGACTTACTTCACAACTAATGGTGCTTTATAGCTGGGCATAGGAGACAACTCAGGGTGACTGGCCACACAATTTTCTTGTCCTCTTCTTGGGGAAGCGACTGGCCTTTATTCAGTAATTCCTCATCATGGCATGTTTCAGATCAGGGATTCAGCAAGAGGAGACACAGGAGCAGCTCATATCTCCAGACTCAATGGTACATTGAAGACATTTCTTCACCCAAAGAGTGGTGAGCCTGTGGAATTCATTACCACAGGAAGTAGTTGATGCCAAAACATTAAATGTATTCAAGAGGCGGCTGGATATAGCACTTGGGGCGAATGGGATCAAAGGCTATGGGGAGAAAGCAGGATTAGGCTATTGAGTTGGACGATCAGCCATGATCGTGATGAACGGCGGAGCAGGCTCAAAGGGCCAAATGGCCTCCTCCTGCTCCTATCTTCTATGTTACAATGTTGGACCACAGTGTCACCTTGGGAGGTGTATCACAATCGTCAACAAGTCCCGTACCAGATTTTACAATAACATAAGAGATAGGAGCAGTAGGCCTAGGGTCCCCTGTGCCTATCCCACCCTTCAATAAGATCATTGCTGATCTTTTACACCAATGTCAATTTCCTATCCTATCCCTCAGTCTCCAGTTTATAAACCCCTGTCTTGAGTTCATCAACTGAGTCTCTACAGCCCTCTTGCGTAGCGAATTCACAATTCTCTGAGGACTTTCTCCTAAATGACTGACTCCTTATCCTGGACTATGACCCCTAGTTTTAGACTGTTCGGCCAGGGAAGCAGCGTCTCAGTGTCTAGCGGATTAAACCCTTTAAGATTTAATGGACGGGATTTTCTGGCCACGCTCACCCAGAAACCGGAAAATCCCACCCGAGGTCAACGGACCTTGCCATGATCTGCCCCTCGCCCGATACGATTCCCATGATGGGCGGAACAGGAAAACTTATCCCTATATGTTTCAGTCAGATCACCTCCCATTCTTCCAGTGAATACAGGCCTAGTTTACTCAGTCTCTCCTCAGAAGACAACCATCTCATGCCATGAATCAATCTAATGTATATTTGTTGCGTGTCCTCTTAATTCAGGTAAGTTTATCTTTCCTCAAGATTCCAGGTGTGGTTTCATCAAGGCCTTATATAACTGTAGTGAGACTTATTTACCATTATACACCAACTCTCCTGAAATGGAGTAACACACATTTGCCTTCTTAGTTACTATATCTGTATGTTAACATTCTGTGATTCATGCATAGGAATACTCAAATCCCTCTGAGTACCAACAATAACAAGTCTCTTACAAAAAATTTTTTTTTATTCTTCCCATAAAATTGGATTATTTTATACTGCCATCTTCTTATCCAGTCACTTCACTGATCCACAATTAATTACAGCTTCATCATTTCACTCCTAATTGTACATTCATTCTTCCATTTTTCCTTCTGTTTTCAGGCTTTACCATGTGAGGTTTGCAATTTCAGTTTGGATTGTTAGTTACCATGGACCCATGTAACCCTTTATAACATGCTAGTAAGACTAATGCTGAGTTAAGATGGGCTGGTATGTCCAGAGATACTCCAATTATGCTGCCATTGTTGACTATGCTAGTTCTTCATAGAATCTTGCCACATGAATGCTCCCGATGTTGGGGAAGTGCAGAGCTAGGCGTCACAGTCCAAGAATGCCATTCAGGACTGAAATGAGGAAGAACTTCTTCACTCAGAGTTGTGAACCTGTGGAATTCTCCACCACTTAAAGCTGTTGAGGCCAGTTGATTAGATATGTTCAAGAGGGAGCTGGATGTGGCCCTTGTGGCTAAAGGGATCAAGGGGTACGGAGAGAAAGGGGGAGTGGGATACTGAAAGTGCATGATCAACCATGATCATATTGAATGGTGGTGCAGTCTCCAAGGGCCAAATGGCCTTCTCCTGCACCTATTTTCTGTTTAAAAATAGCTTGTGAAAAGCCTTAGGATGTTTTGAGATGTTAAAGGCACTACGTAAATACAATTTGCTGTTCCGTATCGTAATCCACGTGTGTGTTGACCATTCTGCATTGACCAAGAATAGCTTGTGATGGACAACACAATCTTTAAAAAAAAGTCACCATTGACCATTTTCTTACTTAGTAACCAGAAGGTAGCCATTGGTGATGATTGGATGTAAATCATTGCTGCTTATACAGCAGCACTTTTAGCATTGGAATAATGGACTGCATGCAGTCTTTGTAGCAAACACCGATGGAAGTCCTGCCTTGAAGCTGCCTGAAAGAACAGTTGACTCAGCGTCATTTCAGTACAATCCCTGCCTGGTGTCCTCAATGTTTACAGCATAAATCTTGAAGAGATAGAGACCTTAACAGACACTTCTGTGACTGCGGGGTTGTAATTTAATCCCTTCACCCTGCTGGGAGAGTTGACTTTATGACATCTCGTAAACACAGTCAAACCGATGTTGGCAGAGGATGTGGATTGAGAGACACTTGGGTAATGATAACATAACGATGTAATTTTACTATGAATAAAATAATTAAGTGTCATTATCATCCATGGATATAAATTGTCTATGCTAATTGCATCACGCACTTTATGATTCAATTAAATGCTATACAGTTCAAATCCTCACTATCATCCATTTGAAGAGTGCTGTCATTGCAAAAGTGGTTAACAAGGATTTATCAATGGGATAACACAAGTTAAAAGGCATTATGCCACTTGTGCATGTCGCTGTGTGGAAAATGAGGCATCACTTGTTCCTTTCCATTGTAACTTCCTGCTCCGTTAAATAGTTCACATCATGGAGAGACTTCAAAGCATAGATTAGCTCAGTAGGTGGCACTTACGCTTCTTAATCGGCTGTGGGAACACGTCAGGTACAGAAGTTTAATTCAGCTTACAATAGATTTTGCACTGACTAGTGGACTCGGATATTAATGCACTGCAACAGTCGGACTCAGGGATTGCAAATGAACAAATAATTAGCTGGAAAGATGGCCAGTATAGATTCCATCTGAATAGCTTCAGAGCAGAATTAACTGCATGTCACTGCTCCTGATCACTTGTGCATGGGAAGATATTCCCATACTCTGGCTCTTAAGGAAAAACCATTGTTTTAAAAATCAATGCTATTCACTAAATGTCTTGCAATGACCACAATCCCAAGGAAATATCTTGCTCATGGAATGCTTCTACATATTGCACCTGGAATCTCCATATACTGAGGAAACAGAAATTAATGCCCGCTCTGGCCTCCATCTGGGTACCATTGCCAAAGCAGGGAGGCCTCAAAGAGAAGCCCTTCTTCATCATAGCTATGAAGTAACAAGCTCGCAAATGGCTGTTTGACACAGTTGCCCTGCTATTTGTCTCAGACTGTTAACACTTGCTCTCAACTGATAACTCCATCCGTGAAAGAACTACGAGAACATGACGTGGAAAACGGCAAGATTTTTAAATTTAAAGCTTACTTAGCCTCGGTTCTTTCACAGGACAAGACATCAAACCCATCATGAAATGAATTGTGTCAGATTTGTGGCGACTAATGTGACATTCATACACAAGCACCAGATTTGTTCAAATTTATATGATTTATTATCACATACCTTAGAGTATGAATTCCAGACACCCAATAAATATTGACCATTTACTGTAAAACGATCACCGCATAAATTTACTTTGATATTATCCTTTGTAAAACTGTCAAATTATACAATCGCAAGTTAGGGATCTTCACAGTCAAGCTAAGGAACCCTTTAACAAGTTCTTCAGAATTGGCACTTCTTTACCAATATCAAATTAAAAATGATGTAAACAATATACATTTTAAAATAATGTAAAACTATGCAAAACAGGTTGATTCTGGAACTTCTGCATCGCAATTAACAAGAAAACAGAACTGTTAGCTGGTCAAAACATTGAGAGAAGCGAGTTCAACAGCACCCTTCCATTTAGCGCAGCTAGATATAATGTTCCTGAGCAAGTGGTTATTGTAATATCACTGTCCAATTCATCTCCCGCATTAGGTAGAGTAGTTAAAGAACGCTTTAATCACACCTCATCGACATGCACAGAGTGTAACCACATTGTTAACCATCAGCAAGTGGCATTAATTCACCAAAATTGAGTCCAGACCAATTTCCAGCCAGTTATCTTTATCAATGTGAACCGGTTGTTTAGGTAGACTTTTCTAAAACTCCTTTAGTGATTGGATAACACCAAAATGCTCTTTTTAAAATGAATAAGCTTGCTATTTCTAGCCCTATCTAAAATGGAAGGTTCCGCTCAGAAATAAGACTCATGTTAACTTTGCATAACCATTTTTAACATGATTTTAGTAAAACAGACAGCAGAGCTTGTAACATTTGACACTTTTACCTAATGTTGGGAGTTAAATAAGAAAACAAATGGAATTTTAAAAATAATTTGCCGTGCGTTACATTTTCACCGAAAGCAAATGCACCAGGCAGACAAAAGAACAGGACGGCCTGTTCTGCTGTATGCTAGAATCAGCAAATGTGCCCATGTCAACCCTCACTATTTCAATCCTGACAAGCAGATGTTCAGATTCAGCATGACTCATGAAGACTGCATGCAGCTTTCCTAGTGGACGGTAGGATAGAGTCTATTCTTCATGAAGACGACAGCCGCTGTGTGTTGCCGTACTCCGGGATAGTGCTGTATATGGTTGAACCACCGCGACACGTTCACGTATTTCTCTCTCTCTTCGTGGGTTAGTCCAGCCTAGAGGTAAATACATCAGAAGTAGGTAACAGGAGAAGTTGCTTTCGCTAATGAAACATTTTCCATTCTGAATGGGTCAATGGTCAAATGAATATGGTGCATGACTGAATCTCTCAGACTAGGAAATGTCCCAAGTTTGCTGATACATGCTCAATGCTGAATTCATTCACCACAGCTGATGTGGCAGAGGGAACTAAACTGTTCTTGCGTATGCTCAAATCACTTATGTGCTTACACGTCAACCCAAACTATTTCAATCTTTGGAGGTGAGGAAGGAGGGCTGACAAGGAAGACAACAGCTAGGATTTTGGCTCTCAAATATCCAGCGATCCCTGTTAAAAACTGCTCAAGAGAACATGTAATTGCGTTCACCTGCGATGTACTCACAGTTGAACTGCTTGTTAATATTTCCTGCCCAAGTTCTCACAAATGTCAACGGAAACAGAGATAAAAAGGTTGAGTGGATGAAGGAGGAGGAGGAGAAGGTTGGTAGTACTGCGCAGGAAGTACTAGGAAGAGATATTCACGCCTGTAAATGATTAACAGGGCACCTGTGCTGATGATGGATAGACTGTTAACCTCCAAACCACACAGAATTAAATAGACAGTTTAATGTATAACCATTTGCAAAAGATTACACGTCTCACACCTCCAAGAAAGAAGTGGATAGAGGGTCTAAAGGATAGTTAATTTGCACTTCTACCTGGATACAAGGCTGATATGATTCATGTTGCTATGTATATGGCTTTGGGAAGGGAGGAGAGGCCCATAGGAAGCTTTTGTTGGATTGGGTTGCATGCTTTCCTAAAAGATCCTGGAACCTTTCACAGTCTGCAAGTTTAAGAGAAAGTGGGGGTGGGGGGGTGTGTGGAAGCACAGTTGACGCAGCAAGTCTCTGATGTTTGCCAAGCTGGATGCTGGTGGAAACTCACTCGGAGTGAAGAGACCAAGCTCATGAGGGTTTAAATGAAGGTGGAATATTTGCCTCGCTTTGGCTAGAGGGGAGAATTTCTAATTCGTCCCTCCCTGTGAAAGTCAGCCTTGGGATTAGGAGTTACCCAGCTGGGAAAGGAAGTAAGCCTTCAAGAGCGGAGAATCATGTTAGGCTGGTTCTGGGAGAATTAAGTGTTAATTTAAAGGACAGAGTCAAGTATAACTGTGGCAAGGAACTTCTGATTAAAAGTTAACGGGAAACTTTGTGGTTTCGGGTTCAAGTTGCCCATTGAAATGGCGTTCACTCAATGGTGCTTTTAGTCTGTTACAGTAAAAGTCTTAACATTTTAAATCTTGAGAGATTCTTTCAGTGATTCACTGCAAAGCTTGAATTTCTTTTTAAGAGGTTATTGGTCTCTATGGGGATCATAGCAATGCTTTCAAATATATGTAATACAGTGCCATTAATTAAAAGCAATAAAGAGAGCCACTTTTAAGTGTCACAAGGGCATGGACACGATGACACAAGAAATGAGTAGCGCAGAGAGATGCAGAGAATTAATTGCAAGCAGCTCTACGCATGAGTAGATGTATCTCAACTTTAAATAGTGGACTTTGGGTAAAATCATCACCAATAAAGTTGATCCACCAATGCTGCTCTCTACGGCAGACTGGAAGTGTACAAGACCATCTTCATAGCACAGTGTAGAAAGAAATGGGAGTCACTAACATTTGACAAAAATTTCTAAACAATTGTTCTCCACCGCTGCCCTTAAAACAGTGCAGCATAGGATTCCACTATTCACATCATTTAACATCTGTGGCTCTGCAATCTTGCACTAGTGAGGCCACCTAAAATGATTCCAACATTTTGACAGGAATTTTCCCATCCCACCTGCCATGGGAATCGTAGCAAGTGTGGACTATACAAAGATCCGTTGAACTCGGGTGGGATTTTCCAATTTTGAGGTGAGCCCCGGCAAGAAAATCCCACCCTTCATTTTCTCAATACATGAATAACTCCACACCCTGTTTGCTGTATAAATTAAAGAGCTGAGAAATGGAACATTTGTTTCGTGAAGAAAGGTTAAATTAGTTTCTTTCCCAATTTTGACTATATATTCTCTTTATTTTACTTCCTAACCTGTCAACTGCACCCCTCCAACCCCAATTTCTCATTAGTTGAGAAAGTACCAAGAGTTTTAGCTCCAGCAACTGCCATGATGTCAGCATGCGTCACTGGGCCTGATATCCTGCACGAAGATAAGGAAGCTTTGCAATTGGTATTTATTTTGGCGTTGTTTTGAAAAAAGGAACCTGTGTTTTCTGTCCAAGCAATTTTTTGAATTGTGGCTGAAGCTGGAAGTTGCACGCGAGAGGTGGGAGAAGTGCCAAGTGTGATTTTACTGAGCCGTTCAATGACAAACAGAAGAAGTGAATTAGTACAGGTCGAGTATCCTTTGTCAGAAACCCTCGGGGCCGACTGTATTTCAGATAAGTTTGGTTTTTGGATACTGTAGGTGAACTTACATTATGGTATCCTAATCCCCGGGGCTAGCTATAGTCTCAAATAAATTAAATGGGGAAAAAAGATAATAAATATAGGATTACTTGTGATAAGAGAAAATGCAGGAAAATCTTAGCAGGTCTGGCAGCATCTGTAAGGAGAGAAAAGAGCTGACGTTTTGAGTCCAGGTGACCCTTTGTCAAAGCCCGCTTTGACAAAGAGTCACCTGGACTCAAAACGTCAGCTCTTTTCTCTCCTTACAGATGCTGCCAGACTTGCTAAGATTTTCCAGCATTTTCTCTTTTGGTTTCAGATTCCAGTATCCGCAGTATTATTTATTAGCTTTTATTATTTGTGATAAGTTTCTTTTTGACATGTTTACCCCAAAAATCGCAAGTGCAGACAAACAACTAGACTTCCTGTATTAAAGGCCAATGAGATTCAACAAAGTGCAATCTTTGGAAGTGTTTGGTTTACAGATTTACAGATAAAAGACAGATTGTGGCCTGAAGTGAGCAAGATGCTAAAGGCAGAGGATTGTCAGGTGGAGTTCCTGTTCTGAAAATACAGTCAGTGCTTGGACAACTGCATAAGGGATCGTTGGGGTATTAAGGGGCATGGAAGGATTGGAGATAAGAAGAACAGCAGGGGCAAAAGTGTGGAATGCACTATACTGATCAGAACAAAAACTGAGATGAGCACAAAACAGAGAAGCCAGGTCAACCAATGAGCCTTGCAAATGCTGGCTGATTTTCACAGGACATTCTGCCCAGCAGCACAATCCATGCCCAAATGCACCAACCTCAGCAGGGGGACAATGAATGACGACACAAAGTGACAAACCATGGCTGGTCAGAAATATTACAAGTTTTTAAATTTGATGAATTAGGTGGTACTCTTGATGGTTCAGTGGTGTGATTTGCCTTTTATGAGCTGGTTGTGATGAAGCCTGGCTTGTGCTGGCTGATCTGGGCTTTGGCACTGCTGTACACGGTTGCCAGATGTGCAGTTCTAGCAATCGTGCATGGTATGAAATAACAACTGTGATTTGAGACCTGGTTGGACCTATAGTGCGCAGCTAAACAACAAACCACATCTGTTTTATGTCCAGCTCAGCCCCTGCAGACCGAGTCTCGTGCAAGATAGTTCTGAAATGCTGACTGCAAAGCTGTTCATCATTACCAGCTCAGGTATGTGAACGGAGCAGGAAAAGTGCTTCACGGTGGTTGTGAAGAGACCCACACAGAACGAGGCCAGCTGTGATATCCAAAAGATGGCTCAGATTGTATTTCACTGCTGAGACTGTTCAAAAGTGCTTTAATTTGAAATAAAAATAGAAAATGCTGGCCGTACTCAGCATGGCTAGCAACCATCTGTGGAGCTCTCGTCACATGTTTCAGGTCGATGATCTTCTTTCGTATGGCTTCAGAAGCAGAAGCTCTTGTCAGTTTAAATGTCAAGTTGCCTAACCAGTCTAATGCCCCACTGGAGAGCCAGTCTAACTTCAGTCTGTCACCCTCAACTTAACTCGGGCCAGATATTATGTGCTCCATGGTTCAGTTAGGGTTTCTGCAGTTGCAGCAGGTGCAGGTTTGAGGTGCCACTTATACATCAGGCCATGTCCAGTTTGTATTCTGTTGAGGGTTGACCTAATGATCTGGGGGAAATTGAAGTCTTGTCATTGAGATGTTGAGTCGGAGACAATGGGCCTGATTTTACCATTGCGTCGCGCCCGTTTTCAGGTGCGAAAACTTGGTAAAGTCAGGCGTGAGGCGATTAGCACGATTTGCGCCTGCGTCTGCACAGATGCCCACTTTACCAAGGCCCGAAAATGGCTGCGATCCGAACTGCGCCCGAAATGGGCACAACGGCGATTTAAATGCATTTGCATGCATTTAAATTGAATTAATGGGCTGCTTGCCCAACTTTACCAGCATTTCCCCCTTTACCATCGCATTCCCCTGTCCAGATTCGGCGCAAAACAGGACATGCTCGGCAAAGGTCTGTTTCGGGCGCTGCAGCTTCTGAAGAGGTAAGTTCAGAGCTTCCAACGGCGCTCTGACTCAGATTGGCGTTGGTGGCGGGGAGGGAGGGAGGCGGGCCAGATCATTCTCTGGTGGGGAGAGGAGAGCCAGATCGTTCTCTGGTGGTGGGGGGGGGGGGGGGGGGGGGGGGGGGATGGGTCAGATGTATCTCTGGTTGGGGGGGGGGGGGGGAAGAGGCAGGAGGGGACCGCTGCCACTCTGCGGGTGATCGGTGGGTGGGGGCGGGGGTCACAATCGGTCTGGGTAATTGGGAGGGGGGGGGGGGGGCGGTGAGTAATGGGGACGGTTCTGTTGTGGGGGTGGGCCGATGTCTGTGGGGGCCATCGTTCCCGGGTCACTTTATCCGCTTTTTGCGGCCTGGGAGCGATGTGACGGGGGAGCGTTTTTTCAATTTTTCTCTCACTGTGCATGCGCAGTTGCATTTTGGGCGCCCACAGCACGATTCAGACTTGCGATTTTCTTTTTCAGGCTGAGTGCGTATGGGGGCGCCAGAGAGCAGTTTTCCAAGTCAGATCTGAATTGCGCCCAGATTCAGCACTTAGAATCAAAATGGTAAAATCGGGCCCAATGTGTTCATTTGGGAGGCTATTTGCTTCTTTAGCTTTCCTCCAGGTTTTAGCTGTGTTTTGGTATTCTTTTCTAAGTATGTAGGTACACCCACAGTGCTGTTAGGAAGGGAGTTCCAGGATTTTGACCCAGTGACAGTGAAGGAACGACAAAATACTTCCAAGCCAGGACGATCTGTTGCTTGGAGGAGAACTTTCAGGTGGTGGTGTTCCCATGCATCTGCTGCCCTTGTCCTTATAGATGATAGAGGTTGTGGGTGTGGAAGGCGCTATCATAGGAGTCTTGGTGAGTTGCTGCATTGTACCTTGTTGATGCATACTGTTTTCAATGTGCATTGATGGTGGAGGGACTGAATGTTGAAGGTGATGGATGTGGTGTCAATCAAGTGGTCTGCTTGTGTCCTGGTATTGAGCTTCATGAGTGTTGTTGGAGCTGCACTAATCAGTGCTAGTGAAGAGTATTTCATCACACTCCTGACTTGCACCTTGAAGATGGTGACAGGCTTCAAGGAGTCAGGAGGAGAGTTACTTTCCACAGAATTCCCAGCCTCTTACCTACTGCAAGTCCACAAATCCTTGAAGGTGGCAACACAGGTGGAGAAGGTGGTGAAGAAGGCATATGGTATGCTTGCCTTTATAGGACGGGGTATAGAGTATAAAAGCTGGAGTCTGATGATGCAGCTGTATAGAACGCTGGTTAGGCCACATTTGGAGTACTGCGTCCAGTTCTGGTCGCCGCACTACCAGAAGGACGTGGAGGCGTTAGAGAGAGTGCAGAGAAGGTTTACCAGGATGTTGCCTGGTATGGAGGGTCTTAGCTATGAGGAGAGATTGGGTAAACTGGGGTTGTTCTCCCTGGAAAGATGGAGAATGAGGGGAGATCTAATAGAGGTGTACAAGATTATGAAGGGGATAGAGAGGGTGAACGGTGGGAAGCTTTTTCCCAGATCAGAAGTGACGTTCACGAGGGGTCACGGGCTCAAGGTGAGAGGGGCGAAGTATAACTCAGATATTAGAGGGATGTTTTTTACACAGAGGGTGGTGGGGGCCTGGAATGCGCTGCCAAGTAGGGTGGTGGAGGCAGGCACGCTGACATCGTTTAAGACTTACCTGGATAGTCACATGAGCAGCCTGGGAATGGAGGGATACAAACGATTGGTCTAGTTGGACCAAGGAGCGGCACAGGCTTGGAGGGCCGAAGGGCCTGTTTCCTGTACTGTTCTTTGTACTCCTGTAGCCACAGTATTTATAAGGCTGGTCCAGTTCAGTTTTTGGTCACCGGTAATCCTCAGAATGCTGATACTGGGAGGGTAATGCCATTGTCAAGGGGAGATGGTTGGATTCTGTCTTGTTGGAGATGGTCATTGTTTGGCAATTGAGTGGCGCAAATTTTACTTGCTTCTCATCAGCCCTAGCTTAATGTTGTCCAGGTCTCGGGTAGAATCTGAATGGTGTCGGAACATTGTGTTACCATCACCGTACATCCCTACTTTTGACCTTATGATGGAGAAAAATGATTGGCCTCGAACAACAACAATTATCTTTCTTTGTGCTAGGTATGATTCAACCAGTGGAGGGTTTTCCACCTCATTCCCACCGACTCCAGTTTTGCTTCATGCTTGCTCCAAATACTATTTTGATGTCGAGGGCACGCGTGCTCGCCTCTCTCTGCAGTTCAGCTCTTCTGTCTATATTAGAATCAAATCTGCAATGAAGTCAGGAACGGAGTGGCCACCATTTTAATTTGGCAGAGACAAGGATTTCTGAATGTTTTTACTGCATTAAAACTTCAAGTTGTTAAAACATTCAGCATTTACATGAGTTCATAAGGGTTATGGGGGGCAGGCAGACTCAATGGGCTGATTGGCCTCATTTTGTTCCTATTTCTTATGATCCTACGAGGATTTTTAAAAAATCTTTGTATTTTGTTAGACTAATTCAATATACAGTAGTTAAACAGAATTCTTATAATCTTTTACTTGGAGATTACATTAGCGTAAGAGAAAGAAAAAGGAAATAGGGCAAGAAAGGCAATAATGACATGAGAAAAAAGTGTGTGGTTAGAATCTGGACTGCGCTGCCCGAGAGTGTGATGGAGGCAGATTTAATCGTGGTATTTAAGAAGAAATTGGATTATCTGAAAAGGAAGAATAAACAAGCTTATGGGGATAAGGCGGGGGAATTACATTCAGTGATTGCTCTGCCTGAGAGCCAGCACAGGCTCAATGGGCTGAATGGTCTTCTTCTATGCTGTAACCATCCTATGATTTTTAAGAGTCCGTTTTCTAAGGTTCGACAACTCACTCACCACAATTTGATGAAGACCGTTGTACACCATGATATCTGCTAATGTCAAGCTGTTTCCAGCCAGGTATACTTTATCTTCAAGGTAGCAATTGAGTTCCTGCATAAACAAAAATCAAAACATATTTGTGTACAGGGATGTATGTACATAACAATTCCCAACAAATCAAAAGTTATTGTTTTTCAACTTCAGGACATTCCTAGTCACCCAAGCCAGAGATCGCTTACAGCAGCTTGTCACTGGTTTGGCCCGTCTGAGCGACACGTTACATTGACAAAATTAAAGACCATTGTAAGGAACAGATGAAAAAATCTGGGGTTAAAAACTGCTCAGGCAGTAATGTAAATGCATCCAAAAATACAGAATCCCAGTCTACAATTTTCAAGTTTGCTGACGACACCACAATAGTGGGTCGGATCTCAAACAATGACAAGGCAGAGTACAGGAACAAAGAACAAAGAACAGTACAGCACAGGAAACAGGCCCTTCGGCCCTCCAAGCCTGTGCCGCTCCTTGGTCCAACTAGACCAATCGTTTGTATTCCTCCATTCCCAGGAAAGAGATAGAGAATCTGGTGGGCTGGTGTGGTGACAATAATCTCTCCCTCAATGTCAACAAAACGAACGAGATCGTCATCGACTTCAGGAAGCGTAGAGGAGAACATGCCCCTGTCTACATAAACAGGGACTAAGTGGAAAGGGTCGAGAGCTTCAAGTTTTTAAGTGCCCAGATCATCAACGTGTCCTGGTCCCCCCCATGCCGACACTATAGTTAAGAAAGCCCACCAATGCCTCTACTTTCTCAGAAGACTAAGGAAATTTGGCATGTCAGCTACAACTCTCACCAACTTTTACAGATGCACCATAGAAAGCATTCTCTCTGGCTGTATCACAGCTTGGTATGGCTCCTGCTCTGTCCAAGACTGCAAGAAACTACAAAAGGTTGTGAATGTAGCCCAATCCATCACGCAAATCAGCCTCCCATCCATTGACACTGTCTACGCTTCCCGTTGCCTCGGCAAAGTAACCAGGATAATTAAGGACCCCACACACCCCGGACATTCTATCTTCACCTTCCTCCGTCGGGAGAAAGATACAAAAGTCTGAGATCACGTACCAACCAACTCAAGAACAGCTTCTTCCCTGCTGCTGTCAGACTTTTGAATGGACCTACCTTGCACTAAGTTGATCTTTCTCTACACCCTCGCTATGACTGTTAACACTACATTCTGCACTCTCTCCTTTCCTTCTCTATGAACGGTATGCTTTTTCACTGCATGTTAATACATGTGACAATAATAAATAAAATCAAAAATATCAGGTCTGTATTGGTGGTGCTTCTGCTACTCTGAATATAGACTACAAAATAGCACAGCAGTTCCCCCAACAGGCCCTTAACAGTATAACAACCATGACATTCACAACAGCAAGTGAAAATTTAATAGTTGCATAGGCCTTAAATGTCAACTTAAATACTGAGAATTGTTATGGATGAATATAGAATAATCCACATTCTTAAGTTATTTTATTTGAAAAACGTCATTCAGAAAGTTACCCTGAATATTTAATTGAATTTAATTAGCAGCTATGAAATGAATCAGATGGCAAAACAGAGGCTGTTTAAGTAGGCTTACATTAACACTGCAATGAAGTTACTGTGAAAATCCCCTAGTCGCCACACTTTGGCACCTGTTCGGGTACACTGAGGGAGAATTTAGTCAATGCACCTAACCAGCACGTCTTTCGGACTGTGGGAGGAAACAGGAGCACCTGGTGAAAACCCATGCAGACATGGGGAGAATGTGCAGACTCCACACAGACAGTGACCCAAGCTGGGAATCGAACCCGGGTCCCTGGTGCTATGCTAACCACTGTGCTGCCCGATGGAAGACCACTCAAAATATACATGGCAGTGTTTGTTTCCGATTTAGTTTTTGGATCTGTTTGCGTTGCTACTGGATACTTTTGAAACGCCTACAGCAGGATGAATGTGCTAGACTTTTGTGCATATTAGTTGACAACCATTCAAATATAGTCCACTCTTGATAATTAGAGAATTAACACTCAACATGGGTGATAGTGCTTTAAGGGTTTTTGGGTGTTGGTGAAAAGCAATTACAAGTACAAGTTCTCTCTATTTTCTGTGCTTTGTTCAGGACAAATGAGGAAATGTTGAACTTCTTCCCCACCCCCATTTTCAAAAAGATCTGATGGGCAGAAAAAAAAATTAGGCAGTGTTCAAAACTTCACTCCTGAACATCACGCCTGTCCAGGTAAGACAAGCTTAAAAGTTTGTATTCTTTCTCAGAATAGTTCTGCTAAATTGTTCAATTACATAGTAATCCTGTTACAGCAGGTAGGCTGAGGTCACCTCAGTAACACGCACAAACACAGATTTAATTACTTAGAATAGCTCCTGTCAAATTCCAGCAGTAAAAGTGCTTTCTCAACCTCTGCCCCTGTACCTCCACGTTGAAATGTGCTCAGCCACGAACAAAGTATAACAAAAGAAAAGCTCTTTCGCAAAGTAGGAAACATTTGTCTGAATGGCAGTTAAATGCAAGCTCCTTATTTAGGAGTTATCTGGTCTCACTGCAAAGGCCCAAGTTATCTGTGCTTCCTCAGTTAAAACTATGGAGCAATGGGCCATTTAGAAAGTTCTGAGTTGTCACTGCAACATTCAGCCCATATAACGTCACTAGCAAAATAAAACACAGCTTTTCTTCTGCATAGGAATGGATTAAATAACTCTCAACATGCAGATGATGGGATGCGCTGTCCATTATTGGGGTATTCATTAAAAGTGATCACATTGCATTTTCGCCAATGTCTACTTTTGAAAGGTCACAATTCTAACAAGTCTGTTGCAAAGCCGGTCATACAGCATTGTGGTGCACAGTCTGCTGCTCCCAAAAGAAAAAAGAAATCACATTATTCTTAGTTTAAAAACTCTCAAAAGACAGCACAGTATTTTGTCTGATTTAACCCCAAGTTTAGGAGTCAAGCTGAATTATGGTTCATAGACAAAACCGAGTAAAGGTTGCCAATATGGAAGGCTGTGCGAGGAAGAGGAATTAGTGAAATTCAGACCATATCTTTTCATTGGCTATGAACTCAGTCAGATCTTGGGTAGATCATTTGACCCATTGGGCACAAAGGATCTGTGGCTCAGGCAGTCCGATAAGGCAGAGTGCCGTACAAATTAAAAATAAACCGTAGAGATATCCCATTTACAGCAAGCTCATCAGAAATGAAGTTAACCTTACCTTTAAAACCATTCTAGTATCCTCTTGACTATTACACCTGTCTATTTGAGTGATTCTATATTCGAGCCATTGCTGAACTATAGCACTCTTCTCTGCCGTACTTCCCAAGAGTGCATCTTTTTTGGCCACTTTTACAAGATGAGATGCGATTGTAGTCAGTCCCACTAAACCAGGTCCGTTATTAGTCTGTAGCACAGGGACCTGCAAAGTTAGAAAGAACAGGTAATGAAGGATCTTCCTACCGAGCAATAATATAACAACCATTTAGAAATGAAAGTCAAAAGGCAGGTTTAGAGTCAAGCAGAGCACTGCATACAATGTCTCTAGACAATGACAGCTGATATAGAGATCAGGTGGATAATTTATAGTGAAAAGATCAAACCAATCTTTTAGGAATAGCTGCCTGATGAACCACACAGGACTTTGCATTTAATACATTCGTTGGTGCCACTAGGGTTTATTGACCACCTTCATATCAATATACTGCAGGGAAAACAAAAATTAGGTTCAAGACGATGGAGCTTCTTTCTCTTACATCTGGAACCATTTGCTTTTCTTTAATTTGGGGGGGGGGGGGGGGGGGGGTGGAATAAAGAAAGGAATGGTTTAATAATAATGCATCACCTCAAACTTCTCAATCCATCAATATTTCACCCAAGGAAAGACAAACGCTGTGATTGGATTATTGGGCTTCTTCTTTAAAAAGCAGTTCAAGTGGAAACTTTACATGGCTGAGATTGTTTTTCTTAAACCCGAGAGACAGCACTGATTCAGTAAACAAACTATGCATCATGACTGACTTGATTCTTCACTCTTAATCATTATCAGTGCTTACTGGAGAACTAATATAAAACTATAATCATTCTTAAATAGCATTTAGTACTGCAGGAGTTTCAGATTATCATTTAAATTAGAAGATAACAGTTCACAAATGACCTACACAAAGCATCAACCATTTTACAACAATGTGCCCTTCAGATGTAATTGGACAGAATACAGAATTATAAATTTGAATGTTGGTGGAAGTGTGTGAGATAGGGAGGAGATGGAGAGAGACAAACGGAGATGGTTACTGGGAAACAGATGCTTTATTTTTCTTCTTGTTCTTTAAGGTTAAGTTTATTTATTAGTGTCACAAGTAGGCTTACATTAACACTGCAATGAAGTTACTGTGAAATTCCCTTAGTCGCCACATTCCGGCACCTATTCGGGTACATTGAGGGAGAATTTAGCATGGCCAGTCCACCTAACCAGCACATCTTTCAGACTGTGGGAGGAAACTGGAGCACCCAGAAGAAACCCATGCAGACACGGGGCGACTCTGCACAGACAGCGACCCAAGCTAGGATTCGAACCTGGGTCCCTTGCGCTGTGAGGCAGCATTGCTAACCATTGTGCCACGTACAACCATTTGAGTAGCATCGCAACATAAGAAATAATTAACAGCACGTAAAAGGGATGTTGCCACATTTCTCTTGGATGGGGTTCAGATAGGCTTAGTGTTTGGCAAAAGGGAAAAAACACACCAGAGAAACATTGCAAAGTCTTCAGGTTAGACACAGAGGTCTGTGGTACAACAGGTGCTGTCGGCATCCACTGATATAACTATTGGAATACACTTCTCTCATTCTTCTTCACAATGAAAAAGCTAGTACATGAATCAAGAACTCTGCTGCTTTCAAACCTAATTTTTTTATTCATTCATGGGACACGGGCATCGCTGGTTGGTCAGCATTCATTGCCCATCCCTAGCTGTTCCAAGGGCAGTTGACAGGTAACCACATTGCTGTGGATCTGGAGTCACATGTAGGCCAGATCAGACCTAAAGACTTAAAGCTCTCGACCATTGGGATAGATTGCTAGTGATCGGAGTGAATAAATTAGTGAAACCTCCAGCAGAGAATTGGCCTCATAAGTACTGTGTTGCTTTTGTAGATCCTTAAATTTCCCAGAGTCCACTATCACACCATTTGCCAGCAGGCCACAATGGAGAGAATTCAAACGTATTGATGAAATCAGTTTCACTCTTTATTGAGTGTGGCTATTTATTCAGTCTGTGAGTGAAAAAGCACCTTGCTGCAAATCAGACTAAGGACCTGACAGGGTAAACACACGGAGGGAGTCTAATGATGAAATCCACCCACTGACCACAACCCAATAGCTTTAATTCAAAGTTTCTCACTAATGTTCTGGACAACTCTTGTAGACCCTTGTGAATTATTCATGCTGCTGGCCCTCTCCACGTCCTTTCATCAATCGCTCAGTCACACCAGACATATGTAAAAATGAGGTGTCAACCAGATGAAGCTACAACGCAGGACTACTTGCGTGCCAAACAGCAGAAACAGCATGCAATAAACAAAAGCTAAGCAATCCACGAACAACAGATCAGATCTAAGCTCGCCAGTCCTGCCACATCCAGTCGTGAATGGTAGTGGACAATTAAGCAAGAGGAGGAGGAGGAGGAGGCCCCACAAACATCCCTATCCTTATAAACGGGGGGAGCCAGCCACATCAGTGCAAAAGCAAGCCTAAATATTTGCAATTATCTTCAGCCAGAATTGCTGAGTGGATGATGCAACTCGGCCTCCTCCTCATATCCCCAGCATCACAGATGTCAGTTTTCAGCCACTAGATTCTGCAGGCAATGGGCCCTGACAACATTCCAGGAATAGTACTGAAGATTTGTGCTGCAGAACTAGCCACACCCACAGCCAAGTTGTTTCAATACAGCTACAACACTGACAATGTGGAAAATTGCCCAGGTATAACCTGAACGCACAAAGCTGGTCAAATCCAACCTGACTGGTTTCCACACCACCAGTCGACTCTCGATCAACAACAAAGTGGTGATCGACAGATCTATCAAGTGGCGCTTACACAGCAATAACCCACTCAGTGACACCTAGTCTGAATTTCACCAGGGCCACTTGAACTCCTGCCCTCATACAGCCTTAGCCCAGGCAGGGACAAAAAACCTGAACTTGAGAGGAGAGGCGAGAGTGGTTGCCCTTGACATCAAGGCACGTTTGACCAAGCATGGCATCAAGGAACCCTAGCAAAAATGAAGTCAATGGGAATCAGGGAAAACTCTCCACAAGTTGTTGGAGGCCAGTCATCTCAGTTCCAGGACATCACTAGAGGAGTTCCTTAGGGTAATGTCCAAGGCCCAACCATCTTCAGCTGCTTCATCAATGACCTGACCCCATCATAGGATCGGAAGTGCAGATGTTTGCTGGTGATTGCATAATGTTCAGCACCATTTGCAACTCTCAAATACTAAAGCAGTCCATGTGGATACGCACCAAGACCTGGACAATATTCACTGATAAATGGCAAATAACATTCACGTCACACAGTGCCAGGCAATGGCCAACTTCAATGCAAGGGAATCCAACCATCTCTACCTCTCCTGTTAACATTCATTGGCATTGCCATCACTGAATAAATACTCCACTACCAACATCCCGGGGTTTGCAACTGACCAGAAACAGAACTGGACCGACCATATAAATACCACAACGAACACTGCAAGGTCAGAATAGAGACTGGCAATTCTGAGCTAAGTACTTCTCTGCTGGACTCCCCGAAGCCTGTCTCCCTTGTGCAAAGCAAAAGGGGAATGAGATGTCCAAAGATGTGCGGGTTACGTTGATTGGCCATGCTAAAAAAAAAATTGCCCTTAGTGTCCTGGGATGCATAGGTTAGAGGGATTAGTGGGTAAATATATGGGGGTAGGGCCTGGGTGGGATTGTGGTCGGTGCAGACTCGATGGGCCGAATGGCCTCTTTCTGTACTGTAGGGTTTCTATGATTCTATGAGATGGAATACCCTTTGATATTCTTTCCAGGGTTGTGGGTTATTACTGACAAGTCCAGCATTTGATGCTCATCCATAATTGTCCTCGAGAATAGTTAAGAGTCAACCACATTGTTTGTCATGTTGGCTGTACCAGGTAAGGACGGCAGATTTCCTCCGCAAAAGGACATGTGATGAGATGCAGTTTTACAACAATCGACGATAGCTTCATGGTCACCATTACTGAGATTCACTTTCCATCTCAGGTTCAATTAGATTGAAATTCCACCAGCTGTTGTGGTGGGATTTGAATCAATGTCCCCCAGAGCTTCAGCCTGTATCGCTGGATCACTAGTGTATGACTTAAACACTAGGCTACCATCTCCCCAAACTCTCCATTGCCTTAATTAGTGCTGCTCCAGCAACACAAGAAACTCTACACCATTCAGGACAAAGCCGACTACATGATCAGCACCCTATCTACCACCTTAAACATTCACACCCTCCGCCACTGACGCACGGTAGCAGCGGTGTTACTAAATACAAAAATGCACTGCAGCAACTCACCATGATGCCTATGACAGCCCTTCCAAAATAAGGGCAATGGCAGCAGATACTCAGGAACGCCAACAGCTGCAAGTTCTCCTTCAAGTCACACACTATCCTGACTTGGAACAATATCAGTCCAACACCAGCATCTCCACATCTTGGAACAATATCACCATTCTTTCACTGTCACTGGGTCAAAATCCTGGAACTCCCTCCCAAACAGCACTGTGGGTGTGCCTATACCTCGGGGACTGCAGTGGTTCAAGGCGAGGGCTCACCCACCACCAGCTTCAAGGGCAATTAGGGATGGCTAAATGCTGGTCCAGTGAGCAATGGCCGCACCCCATGAAAGAATAAAAAAAACACTCAAAAGAACCTAGCTCCAGTTTAAACATTCGTCTTTAACGTCTAATTTGCTTAACATTGCTTTGCTTAAAGTTGTATTTTTGAGGAAAGTAACTAGGGTGTTAAGTGAGGATTTGCAATGTTTTATATTCCATTAATTATAGACATCATATGTATTTCAATAACAAATCTTTCAGAGGTTAGGCACTTAAAACTTAAACTGTGTGATTTCTTTACACAAAACTCGATTACACTGGAAAACCTCATTGATCATTAGATTGCAAGGATGAAACATTAGGAAAGATGGGAACTTCCAATTAAGTATCAATTATAAAACAGACACTGGAACCATGGCATTACTTTAACTGTTTACAGACAGCACAAAAAGGATGGGAAGTCGGTGGGCGGGCGGGGTGCAGTGAAGTACAATTTGTTCAGCATATATCATGTACAAAAACATGAACCCACTCATTCAAATGGTCAAATCTTTACCTATATATACCCACCCCACAACATCAAATCACCTTTGCCACTATGGTGGTTTCACAAGACATGGGGACCTTTTGCGTGCAGTGACAGCCAAGTCCTGGAAGGCCAGAGAGGGATTTGAATATACAAACCAGGAGTTGATGATTCAGCCCTTTTAATCCGCTCGACCATTCAATGAAATCATGGCTGACCTTTTATTTCAACACCATTTCCCTGCACTATCCCCATATCCCTTGATGTTTTTACTAACTAGAAATCTATCGATATCTGTCTTGAACATACTCAAAAGACTGAGGCTCCACAGTCCTCTGGTGCAGAGAATTCCAGAGATTCACCACCCTCTGACTGAAGAAATCCCTCCTCATCTCAGTCCTAGATTACCTGCTCCTTATTCTGAGACTGAATGCCCTGCTTCTAGACGTCCGCCCCCCACCCTGACCCCAAGGCAGGGGAAACATCCTTCCTGCATCTACACTGTTGAGGTAACTTCACATTCTTCTGCACACCAGAGAATAAGGCCCAGTTTATTCAGTTATTCCTCAGAGGACAATCCCTCCACCCCAGCAATTATTTTGGTGAACCTTTCATGCACTTCCTTTATGGGAAATATATCTTTCCTCAGATAAGACCACCAAAACAGCATACAATACTTCAGATGCAGTCTCGGGACCACAGGAAAACATGCTCTGGCTAGGTACAACTGGTTTGCTGCATTCAATGACAGAAGAAATGCTTTTGGATGAGGATTTTAATACCATGTGGGGAAATAAATTCTTTAAGGAATGGCGCCAATCCCTTCTCAGCACATTTCTTTTTAATTGGATAATCTGCATGTGGGAATCATTTGCAGGTTACTGGGCAATCACAGTCTTTTTAATTGTGTGGAAGGAATAATAAACTCCTTTGAGAAGTTGCAAGACAACTGTCTGAGTTTAGCTGCTCAAACTTTATTCTTAATTGAAGAGTACCCAAATTAAATACAGCCTTGAAATAATCTCAGAAAAGATTGGGTTTTTTTGTTTAATTTAAATTTTAAGTGCTGGCAACTCCTTCCATGCACTAAAATAACATTGTACAGTTTAAAAATATATATTCTTGGGATGTGGGCGTCGCTGACTGGGCCATCACTTATTGCCTATCCCTAATTGCTGTTGAACTGGGTGGCTCACTAGTCCATTTCAGAAGGCATTTACGAGTCGACCACATGTCTGTGGGTCTACTGTCATCTGCAAGCAGCAGAGTGAACTGAAGAGAAGCGGAGCGAGCGAGTGAGCCTGTCTGTCTGTCGCTGGGTGGGCTAGCATTTACTGCCCATCTCTGAGGGCATTTAAGGGTCAACCACATTGCTGTGGCGCTGGAGTCACATGTAGGCCAGACCAAGTAAGGATGACAGATTTCCTTCCCTGAAGGACATTAGTGAACCAGATGGGGTTTTATGACAATTGTTTCATGGTCATCATTAGACTTTTAATTCCAGATTTTTTTCTGAAATTGAATTTCACCATCTGCCGTGGTGGGATTCAAACCCGGGTCTCCAGACCATTACCCTGGTTCTCTGGATTACTGGTCCGGTGACAATACCACTATACCACCGCCTTCCCCACAGCGTAGCCTGTCTTTCACTCGACTTGGTTCCGAAGGTTGGCTGCACCACTAACAATTGTTCTCCACTGATTACTATCCTTGGCTGCCCTCACTGCCAGTCCCACAGAGGGGCCAGTGAGCATTCTGGAGATTTATCACATCTGAATATGAACACCAATTATCTCACACGTTTTATGCCAATGTGAGGTGCAAAGGTAATTATTATTGGAGGAAACGGCTACCCTGAAAATAATAGTTTCCATCAGACCTCCCATTCCCACATGGGTAGCACAGGGGTTAGCACTGCTGCCTCAGTGCCAGGGATGCAGGTTCAATTCCGGCCTTGGGTAACTGTCTGTGTTTTTCTCTTTACATACCTATAGAAACTTTTACAGTCAGTTTTTATGTTCTCCGCTAGCTTACTTTCATACTCTATTTTCTCCTTCTTAATTAATTCCTTGGTCCTCCTTTGCTGAATTTTAAACTGCTCCCAATCCTCAGGTCTATTGCTTTTTCTTGCCAATTTGTATTCTT
The DNA here is from genome assembly GCF_964213995.1 of Mustelus asterias. NCBI lineage: Eukaryota > Metazoa > Chordata > Chondrichthyes > Carcharhiniformes > Triakidae > Mustelus > Mustelus asterias. The sequence continues at coordinate 129,167,363 of NC_135807.1, forward strand.
CTTTTAATCTGATACACTCTCTAATTTCCCTTGCGAGCCATGGTTTGGCCACAGTTCCCTTTCCACTCTTGCACCAAATAGGAATAAACAACTTTTGGAGTTCACCTCTTCGTCTCTTGAATGCCTGCCATGTCTTTCCTTTCAGTAATGTTTCCCAGTCCATCATTGCCAACTCTTGCCGCATACCATCATAGTTACCTTAATTGAGAATCAGGACCCTGGTTTCAGAATCAATCACCTCACTATTCACCTTGATAAAGATTTCTATCATATTATGGTCACCTTTTATATTCACTTGAAAGAATAGGCAGGGACTAGGTTTGACATCTCATCTGGCAGGGTGGCACAGCAGTTAGCACTGCTGCCCTCTTTTTAGGTCAAACCAAACCAAGTAAACAAACTCAGATTAAATCAGGACAAAGTAAAAGGGGCAGCTCCCCAAAAAGGAGGGGGAACAGCCCGAACAGAAATCAAAGTACAAAGGAAACTTAAAAACATCAAATTAAAATGTGATTATTGGGGTCAATGATGCACCCCAACCCCTGCGGTGCCCAGCGGGCGCGGAAAGCGTCAACCTCGCCCGTGGACACCGCATGCTCCCTCTCCAGGGACACCTGGCCGCGAACGTAGCCGCGGTAGAGGGGAAGACAGTCAGGATGGACGGCCCCCTCGATCGCCCGCAGCCTGGACCGGTAAATGGCACGTTTCGCTAGGCCCAGGAGCAGGTTCACGAGGAGGTCGCCATCCCGACCCTCCCCTCTCCGCACCGGGTGTCCGTAGATCAGGAGCGTGGGACTGAAGTGCAGACAAAACATCAACAAAAGGTTCTTCAGGAAAACATAAAGGGAGTGCAGCCTAAGACACACAACAAAGACATGGTCCACGGACTCCACAAGGCCGCAGAAAGGGCAGTCTTCGGAGCCCGTGAACCAGTGAACCCTACGGTTGTGCGGAACTGCTGCATGCATCACCCTCCACCCCAGGTCTCCGACGTAATTGGGGGAGGTCCCTCCGTAGAGGGACCTCCAGCGGGGACCTCCGCCGCCCGGCGGCAACAAGGCCCGCCAAGGTGTATCCGGGCGACAGGCGAGGAGGCAGTGATGGAAGGTGTGCAGCAGCAGCCCGCACAGGAAACGCCTCCGCGCGGTAGAAAAAGGCACGGAGGGCATTTCCGCGAGGCGGCTCAGGCTGTGGGGTACCTCACCCAGGGGAGGGGGCTGAGGCTTTGGGCCAATGTGGAATTCCGCCCGAACAGGGGAACGCTCGGGCGGGATCCCACCGCACGCCTGCGCCGTCTCAAGTTTGCGTGCAGTTTCGGGGCCGAGCACGACCGTCCTAAGGTCTAGGATGGCTTTGGCCGCGCGCCAGACGGACGTCCCCGCGCGCTCAGCCAGCACGCGGGGACTCATCCAGCCCGCTCCTCCGCCATCGAGCACGTCCCCGATTCTGGTCACCCCGGCGTCCACAGCCCTCCTCTCCGCCAGCCACCTGAAGTTATACGGCTGGAGGAGCGGATTCCTGAGCACGAGAGCCGCTACTCCTGACGGGGGAGAGCTGCGTCGCGAGGCGACCTTGTTCCAGACAGTGAGGAGGTCCTGGTAAAAGACGGGCAACTCCTGCAGGGCGGTCGGAACACGCCCCACTTCGATATGCAGGAGCTGCACATCATAATTGAGGCCGTGCCACTGGCGGAAGAAATACGTCGCCATGGCACACCACTGTGGAGGGGGCTCAACGTAAAGGTACCTCTGCAGGGCCTGGAGACGGAAGGTCGCTATCTGAGTGCGGAGGCACACCAGACCTTGTCCGCCCTCCTCAAGCGGGAGATACAGGACCGCAGCAGGGACCCAGTCGATTGCCCCAGAAGAACCGCACGAGGGTTCTCTGGATATCGGTGACAAAGCCAGGGGGAGGGGTCAAAGGGACCAGCCGGTACCACAGCATGGAGGCGACCAGCTGGTTTATGACGAGAACTCGCGCCCTGTAGGACAGCACTCAGAGCAGTCCTGTCCAGCGACCCAGGCGGGCGGAGACTTTGGAAACTGCTGCCTCACAGCACCAGGGACACGGGTTCAATTCCCGGCTTGAGTCACTGTCTGCGTGGAGTCTGCAGGTTCTCCTCGTGTCTGCGTGGGTTTCCTCCGGGTGCTCCGGTTTCCTCCCACAGTCTGAAAGATGTGCTGGTTAGGGTGTATTGGTAATGATAAATGTACACGATTACAGGGATTGGGCCTGGGTAAGTCACTCTGTCAGAGTCAGTGTCGACTCAATGGGCCAAATGGTCTCCTTCTGCACTGCAGGAATTCTATGTCTATGTCTGACGGCTGAGGGAGATGGTTTCTAATAAAAGGGATATAGGGATCTGAGGAACAGGTACAGATGTAGCTTTGAGGCCAGGGAGAGATCTGATTGCATGGCTCGAGGTCAGTGGTCAGCAGACTCGAGGGGCTGAATTTGCCGACTTCTGCTTCTAATTCCTATGTTCCCCAGGCTGTTGCAGCGGGATTCCCGCTCGAGCCTCTGAGGGGGCGTAAACCCCGCCTGATTTTCCCCTCCATGGACACCATGAGCTGGAACCCGCCTCCAAATTCAGATGGTTTCCCGGACGGCTGGACTCCCTCTTGCCTCCCTCCCTTCACACACAAGGCGCCTCCCCAGGTTGCTCTCTCACCGCGCTGTCGCTCTGGCTCGACCCCAGCTTGCTCCGGCTCTGCAGCCCCAGCGTTTTCTCCAACGACCGCAGCTCCAGCGCAGCCATCTTGCCGCTCCGCTCGTAGAGAGAGAGAGCCGCTCCCATTGGCTCGCTGCTCTCCGCCCACCGGCATCTAACAGCGCCCATGATTGGCTGCCTGTCCGGAATTAGCCCCGCCCCTCCATCCATTCACCGCCCCCTTGCCCCGCCTCCGGCCCCGCCCCTCCCCTGGCCCCGCCTCTTGCTCCAGCTCCGGCGCCCAGCGCACCCACACCGCCGCCAGTGGCCAGAGCTGGAACTGCGGCCACCCAATTGCTGTATTGCTGATCTTTAATTAACCCAGCCACAGAATCACAAGACCATAAGACATAGGAGCGGAAGTAAGGCCATTCGGCCCATCGAGTCCACTCCACCATTCAATCATGGTTGATTTCAACTCCATTTACCCACTCTCTCCCCATAGCCCTTAATTCCTCGAGAAATCAAGAATTTATCAATTTCTGTCTTGAAGACGCTTAACGTCTCGGCCTCCACAGCCCTCTGTGGCAATGAATTCCACAGACCTACCACTCTCTGGCTGAAGAAATTTCTCCTCATCTCTGTTCTAAAGTGACTCCCTTTTATTCTAAGGCTGTGCCCCCGCGTCCTAGTCTCCCCTGCTAATGGAAACAACTTCCCTACGTCCATCCTATCTAAGCCGTTCATTATCTTGTAAGTTTCTATTAGATCTCCCCTCAACCTCCTAAACTCCAATGAATACAATCCCACAATCCTCAGACATTCATCGTATGTCAGGCCTACCATTCCCGGGATCATCCGTGTGAATCTCCGCTGGACCCGCTCCAGTGCCAGTATGTCCTTCCTGAGGTGTGGGGCCCAAAATTGCTCATCCCAAATGCTCATCCCAAATGCTGGAAATCTGAAATAAGAGGGTGGGCACGGTGGTTAGCACTGCTGTCTCACAGCGCCAGGGATCCGGGTTTGATTCCCAGCTTGGGTCACTGTCTGTGCGGAGGCTGCACGTTCTCCCCGTGCCTGCGTGGGTTTCCTCCCAGTCGGAAAGACGCGCTGGTTAGGGTGCATTGGCCATGCTAAATTCTTCTTCGAGCAGGCGCCAGAGTGTGGCGACTAGGGGATTTTCACAGTAACTTCATTGCAGTGTCAATGTTAGCCTACTTGTGATACTAATAAATAAACTTTAAAACCATCTGCAATTGCAATTGCAATTGTCAGTGTAACCCCGAAACTGTCTATTAAATGCTGTCCTCGCTGGCTTCTCACTTCTCACCCTTCCTAAACTGGAGCTCAAACTTTGATTGAGTTCCGGAACATTTTACCACTTTATCGGCCCTATATAAATGCAAGTTGTTGTTGTCGTTCCTTGAAAACAACAAAGCTTAGGTGCCAATGTAGACGAATACACCGAATAAATGTGATAGTTCTCAAATAGGGAGGAAAGATTTTACAGAATAAGGGTTTAATACTTAAAATATAGTATTGACATCGAAAACAAAACACGTTTCTCTGCCAAAATTGTCTTCAAATCATAATATTTGAAATATTGTGAAGATGGAGAAAGAACGACGACAACAATGATTTTAACAACAATAATGGCAACATTGGGTTTAAAATGGCTATTCTGGCTGAGAGTTAAGCATGCTGGGATTTTTGGTCAATTTATCATTAAAAGTAGATTGATCATTAAAAGCAGCCAGCATAATTAAGGACCCCACGCACCCCGGACATTCTCTCTTCCACCTTCTTCCGTCGGGAAAAAGATACAAAAGTCTGAGGTCACGTACCAACCAACTCAAGAACAGCTTCTTCCCTGCTGCTATCAGACTTTCGAATGGACTTGCCTTGCATTAAGTTGCAAGGTAACATGTTCTTTGTTCTTTGGGGGAGGTAGTGGAAGCGGATACAGTAGTGACTTTTAAGGGGTGTCTTGACAAGTACATGAATGAGATGGGAATAGAGGGATATGGTCCCCGGAAGCGTCGGGGGTTTTAGTTAAGTCAGGGCAGCATGGTCGGTGCAGGCCTGGAGGGCCGAAGGGCCTGTTCCTGTGCTGTAATTTTCTTTGTTCTTTGTTCTTTGACTCCAGACCCACAGCAAGGTGGTTGACTCTTAACTGCCCTCTGAAATGGCCTAGGGAGCCGTTCAGTCCAAAGGCAATTAGGGATGGACAATAAATTCTGGCCCTGCCATCAATGCCCACAACTCCTGAATGAATTAAAAAAAAATGTTTTTATAAATATTTTTACAATCATATCATTTTTTAATTCATTCCCAGAATGATTCATTCATAGAATGGTTTAAGTCATTGCAGAGTCAGGGTCACAAAGTGATCAGCTGGGAACTTAAAAATATATTCTTTCATGAGATGTGGGCATCGCTGGCAAGGCCAGCATTTGTTGCCCATCCCTTAAATGCTCTTGGACTGAATGATCTGCTAGACCATTTCAGAGGGCACGTTTGCTGGTGATACCAGGTAAGTTGTGAGGAGTAGGACACAAAGAGGTTGCAGAGAAATACAGACAGGTTAAATGAGTGGGCAACAAGTTGACAGAAGGTGTATGATGTGGGGAAGTGTGAGGCTCTTCACTTCCAGAATAAGAAGAGAAAAGCAGAATTTTTAAAATAGGCTTGAAACTTGTAAATGTTGATGTTCAGAGGGATTTGCACGAGGTACAGAGCAAGTTAGTATGATTGCACAGCAAGCAATTAGGAGGACAAATAACATGTTGGTCTTCATTGCCAGGGGATTGTATGTATAAGAAGAAGGAAGTCTTGCTAGAATTGTAGAGGGCTTTGATGAGAATATATGTGGAGTATGGTGCACAGTTTTGATCTCCATATTTAAGAAAGGATATATTTGCTTTAGGGGCAAAGAGTTGTCCTTTGATGGAAGGCTGAGTAAATTGGGGCTATGAGAAGAAAGAGCAGGAACAGTCCATTCGGTCCCTCATGGCTAAGCTGGTAGTTACCTCAAATCTGCATCCCATCTACCCCTGATAACCTTTCACCCCCTTGCTTACCAGGAATCTGTCCAGCTCTGCCTTACAAATATTCAGATACTCTGCTTCCACCACCTTCTCATGGTTTAGAAGAATGAGACATGATCTTATTGAAATGTGAAGGGGCTTGACAGGCTAGAGACTGGCCAGAATTCTCCAACCTTGCCCGCAACTGGGATTATCCAGTCCCGCTGCTGTGAACGGAGACTGGGGCTGAGCGTCAAATTCTCCATTCTCGCTGGCGGCAGTAGCAGGGTATGCGAGACCGGAGAATTCTGGCCAATGTTTCTCCTGGCTGGGGTATCTCAAACATCGGGGCACAGTTTGAGGGGCGATTATTGAGGACTGAGAAGAGGAGAAATTTCTTCAAGGGGCTGTGAATCTTTGGAACTCTTTATCCTGGACAGTTGTGGATATTCCATTCATCAAAAGAGAAAATGTGGGAAAATCTCAGCAGGTCTGGCAGCATCTGTAAGGAGAGAAAAGAACTGACGTTTCGAGTCCGGATGACCCTTTGTCAAAGCTGAGTAAATTGGTCATCTGGACTTGCAACGTCAGCTCTTTTCTCTCCTTACAGATGCTGCCAGACCTGCTGAGATTTTCCAGCATTTTCTCTTTTGGATTCGGATTCCAGCATCCGCAGTAATTTGCTTTTATGCAGATATTCCATTGTTGGGCATATTTAAGACTGTGATAGACAGATGTTTGGTCACTCTGGGGATGAAATGATATGGGGGCAGGGTGGGAAACGAAGGTGAGGTAGGAGATCAGCATTGTATTGAATGGTTGGACAGACCCGAGGGACTGTATGGCCTAGTTCCACTTTATATTGTTATGTTCTAATATTAGCTTTTTATTCCAGATTTATATAATTAAATGTAAAACCTGTGGGATTTGAAGGCATGGTACAGGAACATTAATGCAGATTTCTACATTACTAACACAAGCACTGTGCTGTGTACCATTTACTGTAGTGCTATAAGGACAAAAAAAATGATGTTAGTCTCCATTCCTCTTCTTTTCACACTGCGGCGATGATAAACAAACAGATCGATTGGTCTTGTGCTACTGATCCTGTGATTAAGAACCGAAATGTGCCTTTGCATGGAAATACTCGACGTGCCGAGACAGCGAAACCCTTCAGTGGCGAAATGTATTTTTGTGTTGCCCGCAATGTTTTAATTCTTGCTTGTCTTTTCAATTACAGGTATGTTGAACAGTATCCATAGCGTTCCCAGAAAATCAATTCTACCAAAAATTACTTTAAAAATGAAACAAGGCTTGGGGTAATTGCTTTCTGCACTCTGTAGAAACACGAATCACATCTCCTGTTCATTTATCGCAGGAATGCAGAGTTCCAGATATATATTAGTTGAAACTCAATATGATTATTTGGCAATTAAATGGCTGAAGGCCGCAGAAAAAAAAACCTCAATTTTCAACATGTATGCTATCAGCAAGTAAAATCTAATCTATTAAACGATTATGCTTTAAAGCAACAAGGAAAATAAACTGCTTACTGAATGCAGTCTAATCTATTTGGAAAATGTACAGATAAATCGTAAGCAATTAATTCAACAACCACTGAGGTTAGACATACCCGAGCAGTGGCATTAATACTATCACACAAATGTTTAGTATGTTCATGAGACCAGCCTGCCCTTTGCAATGGGGCAAAAAGGGAGTATGTCGAGAATTTATATTGCAAACAGTGATTTCTGCATGATGCAGGCTGTATAGAAATGAGACAAATGCCAGCGAACTAACAGACTAATCAGCCTACCATTCTGAGGGGATGTGGTGGCATAGTGCGGCAAGGTGGCACAGTGGTTAGCTCTGTCGACTCACAGCGCCAGGGACCCAGGTTCGATTCCCGCCTCGGGTGACTGTGTGAAGTTTGCACATTCTCCCAGCATCTGCGTGGGTTTCCTCCAGGTGTTCCGGTTTCCTCCCACAGGACAGAGATGTGTGGGTTAGAAGGATTGGCCATGCTAAATTGCCCCTTAGTGTTCCGAGATTAGCAGGATAAATACGTAGGGTTACAGGGATAGGGCCTGGGTGGGATTGTTTTTGGTGCAGGCTGGAACTTCTGCACTGTAGGGATTCTATGATAGTGGTATTGTCACTTGATCAGCAACCCAGGATGATGCTCTGGGGATCCGGGTCCAAATCCCACACTGGTAATAAAAATCTGGAATTAAATTGGTTGACCATGAAAACATTGTTGTGAAAACCCATGTCCTTTCGTTCATTTAGGGAAGGAAATCTGCTGTCGCTATCTGCTGCAGCCTACAATGTGACTCCAGATCCACAGCAACATGGTTGACTCTTAGATGCCCTCTGAGATGCCCTCTGAGATGGCCGAGAAAGCCACTCAGCTCAAGGGCAATTAGGGATGGGTAATAAATCCTGTTCCAGTGATGTCCACCTCCCATGAATGAATTTTTAAAAATCATCAATGGGGAAAATGCTTGGAAGAATCCCAAGAGATGCCTTTTATTAATCATGGGGAGAGAGTAGGGGCCATTAGATGGGATGGAATTTTATTTGAACTGAACCACTCCCAATGGGGGTGATCCAGACGGAGGGTCAAGAACTTAAACGGTAAAGTATGAAAAGTTTAACTGAGCCACGGCATTGCTATTCTGATTGTGGCTTTCCTGCCCCATGACATAATGGGTGGAGTTTTACAACTGCTTTGTGCCCATTTTGCGGTGAGAAAAAGTCGTAAGATTGGGTGTAAAGCGGGTAGCGTGAATGGCGCCAGTTTTCGTGCCGTTGCAATTTTATGACACCCGGATTTATGGCGTGGTCAGCCTCTTGTTGTGGTTGGGGGGGGGGGGGGGTGCTAGTTGAGGCTGACAGCAGCAGCAGAGGCCTGGCAGCTCTCTCCCTGCCTATCAGACCCCTGCTTCTGTTAATGTATTAGAGGTCTGCACATGCGCAATAGCTCCCTCTACAGGCTTTCTGGTGAGTTAAGCCCCACCCACAGCCTCTCTGATTAGAAACTGACCAGCCCTTCTTTTTAGAGACAGAGTGCATAAGATTGGGCATGAAAACTTGTCCAAAAAATGGATCTGGAACTCTCCCATTTTCAGACTAGCAGGACGCTTCAAAAAAATCTTGTAAAATTCCAGCCAATGTGTCCATGATAAGAACTGGGACTCTGGCAGGGATCAGAATGTCTGCAGCAAGGTTGTGGGGGAAGTGGTAGGGGTTGGGTGGGACACTGGCGGGACATTATGGGAGTAGTGGAGAGGGGAGGAATCAGTCCTCGATTTGTGCAGGGGGTGACTGCCGCAGCCCCTGTCCCGAGTCTGATAATGCCGGATCTGATCCCACCCTCTCCGGACTGTCGCTGGACAGCCCAAACACAGAGCACCAACCTGGCACGGCCAATGCACGCGCAGAAACAGTGCCTGCAGAGGCGAAAGAAATCCAGGGCCGAATACACCCCTGAAAGTCCTGGCCCGGTAACCAGGATGAACAGCCGAATTAATGGAAGATCCCAAAAAATCTGGGATGGTTGTTCACCCTGTGCCGGAGGCAGTGAGAGCCTGAAGTATGGAGATTCCTTCTTGCAGGTGGGGCAGGAGCCGTGGTGGCCATCTCTTGCACCAGTCAAGGCTGATTCCTCCACATCCGCAATTCCCACCAGGTTTCACCAGCAGGCCCACCCTCTCTCCCTCCTCACTCATGCCCTCCGTCCCTGTCTCCTCCCTCCCTCCTCCTCACTCCCCTCCTCCCTCCCTTCTTCCTCACTCACCCCTCCCTCCCTCTCCATCCCCCTCCCTCCTCACTCCCCCTCACTCCTCACTCACTCTTCACTCCCCTCCCTCACCCTCTCCTCCCTCCCTCCGCCTCGCCCGCCCCTCCCTCCCTCCTCACTCACCCCTCCCTCCCTCCTCACCCGCCCCTCCCTCCCTCCTCACCCGCCCCTCCCTTCCAACCCCCCATCCCCTCCCTCCCTCCTTCCGCCTCCACCCCCTCCCTCCCTCACCCCCACCTCTCCCTCCCCCCACCCCCTCCCTCCTTGCCCTCCACCCCCTCCCTCCTTGCCCCTCACGCCCTCCCTCCTTGCCCCCACACCCTCCCTCTCCCCCACGCACCTCCCCCCCTCCCCCACAACCCCTTTCCTCCCTCCCCCCAACCCCCTCCCTCCCTCCCCCCTCCTCCCTCCCTCCCTCACCCTCGCCCCCTCCCCTTCCCTCCCTCCCTCCCACCCCACCCCCTCCCTTCCACCCCCCCACCCCTTCCCTCCCTCCCCCCACCCCCTCCCTCCTTGCCCCCTACAGCCTCCCTCCTTGCACCCCAACCCTCCTTGCCCCCCAACCCTCCCTCCCCCCCACCCACCTCCCTCCCTCCCCCAACCCCCTCCCTTTCTCCCCCCCACCCCCTCCCTCCCTCCCTCCCCCAACCCCCTCTCTCCCTCCCCCAACCCCCTCTCTCCCTCCCCCTCCCTCCTCCCTCCCTCCCCCCTCCCTCCCTCCTCCCTCCCTCCCTCCATCCCTCCCTCCCTCCATCCCTCCCTCCCTCCATCCCCACCCACTCCCTCCCTCCCCCCAACCCCTCCCTCCCCCCACCCCCTCCCTCCCTCCCTCCCCCCTCTGTGCCCCCTCCCCCCTCCATGCCCCCTCTGCGCCCCCTCCACGCCCCTTCGTCCCTCCCCCTCGCCTCCCCGCGCCCCCTCACCCCTCTGTGTCCCCTCCCCCCTCTGCGCCCCCTCGCCCCCCCTCCGCGCACCCTCCCCGCCCCCTCCCCCCCGTGCCCCCTCCCCCCCTGCGCCCCCTCCCCCCCTGCACCCCCTCCCCCCTCATCCCCCTCCGCGCCCCCTCCCCCCTCCGTGCCCCCTCCTCCCCCTCAGCACCCCCTCCCCCCATCCGCGCCCCTCCCCCCTCTCCACACCCTCTCCCCGCGTCCCCTCCCTCCCTCCGTGCCCCCTCTCTCCCTCCGCATCCCCACCCCCTCCGTCCCCACCCCCTCCGTCCCCCTCCCACAGCCATTCTGACCCATGCCAGCATCCTTTTAAATACCAATCCAGCCATTGACAGGTGGAGCTTGGTTACCACGCCCACATTCTGGAATGCGGCAGGAAAGCTGGAATCAGAATAGCAACGCCATAGCTCGGTTAAACTTTCAATGATTGGGTTCCTGACCCTTTTGATGTTGGGCTCCCTCCCACTGAGAGTGGTTCATTCAAATAAAATTAACGGAATTAACGGTGACTGGAAGCCACTGAAGCAGCAAAAAAGCCTCAAGGTCCCTTGAACCTAAATGCAGTGCTCGGAGTTCAATCACCTGAAAAGGGTGTGAAAGGTGAGTGACTTTCCACTTTCAGTTCTCAATCTCCACACTCTGAATTCCCCAGCAATTCCCCTGTGGAGCACTCCCCAGACCAGTGTATCTGGTTGTATCACAGCTTGGTCTGGCTCCTACTTTGTCCAAGACCGCAATAAACTACAAAGGTTGTGAACGAAGCCCAGTCCATCACACAAACCAGCCTCCCATCCATTGACTCTGTCGACACTTCCCACTGCCTTGGCAAAGCAGCCAGCATAATCAAGGACCCCACGCACCCCGGACATTCTCTCTTCCACCTTCTTCTGTCGGGAAAAAGATTCAAAAGTCTGAGGTCACGTACCGACCGACTCAAGAACAGCTTCTTCCCTGCTGCCATCAGACTTTTGAATGGACCTATTATGGACCAAGTTGATCTTTCTCTACACCCTAGCTAGGACTGTAACACTACATTCCGCACTCTCTCCTTTCCTTCTCTATGAACGGTATGCTTTGTCTGTATAACGCACAAGAAACAATACTTTTCACTGTATACTAATACATGTGACAATAATAAATCAAATCAAATCAAATCAAATCAACGCACCTTGCTGCTTCCCTCATTACTCTTCCCTCGAGGCACTTCCTCACACCCTCAAGTGAACAGCCAATAATCATATCCAACATCGTTATGCAGGTACAGCATGGAATAAAAAAGGCAAATGGGATGTTGGCATTTATTGCAAAAGGACTGGAGTATAAAAATAGAGAAGTGTTGTTGCAGTTCTATAGGGTGTTGGTGAGACCACATCTGGAGTATTGTGTCCAGTTTTAGCCTCCTTATTTGAGGAAAGATCTGGTAGCATTGGAGGCAGTTCGGAGGAGGTTCACCAGATTGATTCCAGAGATGAAGGGGTTGACGTATGAGGAGAGATTAAACAGTTTGGGTTTGTGCTTGCTGGAGTTTGGAAGGATGAGAGGGGATCTGATCGAGGTATCATAGTGGCACAGTGTTTAGCACTGCTGCTCCACAGCACCAGGGACCCGGGTTCGATTCCTGGCTTGGGTCACTGTCTGTGTGGAGTTTGCACATTCTCCCTGTGGCTGCGTGGGTTTCCACCGGGTGCTCCGGTTTCCCCCCGCACTCCAAAAATGTGCAGATTAGGTTGATTGGTCATGCTAAATTCTCCCTTAGTGTTGGGGATTAGGGTAAATACATGGGATTAAGGGGATTGGGCCTGGGTGGGATTGTGGTCGGTGCAGACTCGATGTGTCGAATGGCCTCCTTCTGCACTGTAGGGATTCTAAAAGGGGCTGATAGGGTAAATGTAGACCAAATGTTTCCCCTTGTAGGGCAATGTAGAACAAGAGGTCACAGGTATAGGTTGAAAGGCGATGGATTTAAAACTGAGATGGTGACAAACTACTTCTCGCAGAGGGTGGTGAATTTGTGGAACTCGCTGCCCCATAGCGCGGTGGAGTCTGAATCATTGAATGGTTTCAAGAAGGAGATAGATATATTTCTAATTAAAATAACAGGTTGAAGGGATATGGGGAACAGGTAGAGATGGATTTGAGACCAGGGAGAGATCTGATTGAGTGGCGGAGCAGGCTAGAAGGGCTGAATTGCCCACTTCAGCTCCTAATTCCTACGTTCCTATGTTCCTAACCTCTTGTTCCAAGGTGTCAAGTCAATGGCCAGGTTTAACCATGTGGACAGAACACTTTCAATGTACCTCATCGCACATCCCTCCCCCACAGTCACCTTCCACAAATGCTCCCATTTCACCCTCACCACACTATCCACCTGTCTACTCATAACCCACTGCTCTCTCGCCTTGTGGGAGAGGAAAGCTCAACACTCCAGGAGCTGGGGGTGGGGTGGCCTTGCCGTTCTGGCCACAGTGCCTGCTACGGAGGAAACATCATTGGATATTGTCAGGATAGCACAGCACGTTGGTATTGGTAGCAGAGAGGTGAGGTCTCCCACAGGCCGAGGGACAGAATTTGACGACCATCACCATGGAAAGAGGGTTAGAGGGGGCCAGGCCACTGAGTCGATGCTGCCCCTCCCCATTGGCCAGCTGTACCTGACTGCCACTTTAAGCCGGATGGGCTGTGACTGTTCATTTCCTCACTGATGTGCAACAAAGTGCCCTCCAGTTGTTTGTTGGCAGGGAGGTGCGGGTGACCCTGGAGAGGGAAGATGGAGAAATGATACTTGGCAGCAGGAACTGTTTTCAAAGTGCTCCCTCATCACACCCATTGCATTCTCTTGCTACCACAGCCACCCCCCCTCCCCCGAATCCCCCCCCCCCCCTCGCCGCGCCCCCCCCCCCCCCCCCCCCCCCCCGCCCCCCGAATCACCCCCCTCAGACAGAACCGCATATACTCTTCCAGTCCCGATGCCTGAGTCTGTCCCGGCACAGGTGCAGGTGGGGCAATCTTTGGTGGGGCCCTCATGGGCTTCAAGACACCAGAGAATGTCCACCTCGGGCACCTCAGCTGGCAGGGCGGGTCAAGGCAGGGCAGGGCAAGGCAGGGCAAACAGCAGCCCCCCTCCAGCTCTGCTGAATCCATCTTGGAGAAATAGAAAGTGGCTGAGGGAGACTTCATAGTTACTAACGGGGAGGTGATAACCTCGTGGTATTATCGCTAGACTAATAATCCAGAAACTCAGCTAATGTTCTGGGGACCCGGGTACAAATCCCACAATGACAGCTGGTGGAATTTGAATTCAATTAAAAAAATATCTGGAATTAAGAATCTATTGATGACCATGAAACTATTGTCGATTGTCGGAAAAACCCATCTGGTTCACTAATGTCCTTTAGGGAAGGAAATCTGCCGTCCTTACCCGGTCTGGCCTACAGATGACTCCAGAGCCACAGCAATGTGGTTGATTCGCAAATGCCTTCCAAGGGCAACGAGGGATGGGCAATAAATGCTGGCCAGCCAGCGATGCCCATGTTCCATGAATGAATAAAAAAAACCTCAAGGGGATTCACTTGGGCGTTTACAACAATGTCAATGTCATTATGTCTGTGAAATTGTAGATAAATCAAGCACTTTGTACATAATGAGACTGGCATTGTTGTAAAGACCAAAGTGAATCCTCTCCTTTCTGCTGCCCGATATTATACAAGGCAGATCATACTCAAGACTCTTGCTGCTTCATACCGAGGGGCATCCCCAGATGTCTTGGAACCCAAATTGCATCTTCAGCAACCTAACCGCTTGCTCACTGATTGCCCCTCTGGTCATGTGGCTCTGGATGTGCCTTTCTGCTCTACAAGTGATCAGTCTCCTCACAGGGATCATGAGCCTGGCTGTCAGAGGCTAGCTCTGCTCATTCTGTGCAGAGATGCAAGCAACTTGTGGGAGATATGAGGATGTCCTTGCTATAGTGGGAGTGCAACGAAGGTTTTCCAGGCTGATTCCTGGGATGACAAGTCTGTCATATGGGGAGAGATTAAGTTGGTTAGGATTATATTCACTGGAGTTGAGAAGAGTGAGAGGGGATCTCATAGAAACTTATAAAATTCTAACAGGATTAGACAGATTCAGAAAACATGTTCCCGATGGTAGGGGAATCCAGAACTAGGGGTCATAGGAGTTAGGTGGATTGGCCATGCTAAATTTCCCCTTAATGTCAGGGGGACCAGCTAGGGTAAATGCATGGGGTTATGGGGATAGGGCCTAGGTGGGATTGTGGTTGGTACAGACTCGATGGGCCGAATGACCTCCTTCTGCACTGTGGGGTTCTATGGATTCTATGATTCTAATGTTTGTGAATAAGGGGTAAACGTTTTAGAACTGAAGTGAGGAGAAATTTCTTCATCCAGAGGGTGGTGAATGTGTGGAATTCACTCCCACAGAATGTAGTTGAGGCCAAAACGTTGTCTGATTTCAAGAAGAAATTAGATCCAGCTCTTGGGGCTAAAGGGATCAAAGGTTATGGGGGGATCAGGATATTGAATTTGATGATCAGCCATGATCATAATGAATGGCGGAGGAGGCTCGAAGGGCCGAATGGCCTACTCCTGCTTCTAGTTTCTATGTTTCTATGTTTTGGAATGAAAGAATCATAGCAGCTTCCAAGGTATCTTGTTCAGACAATACATAATAACCTTCCAGTGGTCACACGGGGTCCAAGGCAGTGGGACCTCTTCTTACTGATAATTACTTCAAGGTGATCTGAGAGCACCATGATTGCTACGTGTCAGCAATCAGTCACTCTCTGTAACTGTGGGAATCCAGCCACTGCCTCATCAGTGTCAAAGCTGACATACAGCGACCTTGGCAAATGTGGCATTGGTCAACCCGGGAGAAGTACGATTGGGCAGCAGTTTGTGAAATCCTGGAGATCTTGTCTTGAAGGAGCCAGAGGCAAATAAATTCAGGGCTGTGGTAACCATTGCCGTTGGCAATTTGTGACTATCTGGCCCTCTTGGAAGGAGGTCTTGTTTGGGAGGCTGAAGATGGTAGCAAGCAATGTCCTGATGTCAGCAGTGCCCTACCATGAAAGCCTGAACCTCCTGAGGCATTAGAGCGCCTCATATCTTTTTATTTATTCATGTCACAAGTAGGCTTACATTAACACTGTATTGAAGCTACTGTGAAAATCCTCCAGTCGCCACACTCCGGCACCTGTTCGGGTACACTGAGGGAGAATTTAACATGGCCAATGCACTTCACCAGCACGTCTTTCAGACTGTGGGAGGAAACTGGAGCACCCGGAGGAAACCCACGCAGACACGAGGGAAAATGTGCAAACTCCGCACAGACAGTGACCCAAGCCGGGTATTGAACCCGGGTCCCTGGCACTGTGAGTGTTAACCAGTGTGCCGCCGATCTGTTAATGTTATGTCAATTACATTTTTTTCCCACATTTTTATTCCATCCATAAAATCAAATTCAAATTCCAATTGAATCCAAGAGAGAATACAAGAGAGACAAACAAGATCCAAGCTGACAAGATGAGGCATTGTATCCCATCTTGGACTCGATCTGACACTTCGTTGGACTACCCTGATCAATGACTCTACCCTATACTACTCCGAGAGATCAACCTGCCTGATTATTGACTCTCCCCTAAGGATAAGAGACACAGTATTAATTGGCTTTGTACATGTATAAATAGGGGACAGCTTGGGCACTGGATTGATTGGGAAGAGAGCTGGGAGACTGAACAAATCAATAAACTCCCTCAAGCAACAGGAGTTTCATGTCTTGGTTTCAGCCTCAACAATTGGTTTGGATCCAATGTCCATGAAGCTGATCCTTTGTCTGTAGGCCCCGTCCTTTCCTTTCTCCACACGGTGGCACAGTGGTTAGCACTGCTGCCTCATAGCGCCAGGGACCCGGGTTCAATTCCGGCCTTGGGTCACTGTCCGTGTGGAGTTCACACATTCTTCCTCTTTCTGCCGGAGTTTCCTTTGGGTGCCTCCCAGACTCCAAAGATGTGCAGGTTAGATGGTTTGGCCATGTTGAATTGTCCCTTAATGTCCAAAGGTGCGCAGATTAGAGGGATTAGCCATGGGAAATTCATGGGGTTATGGGGATAGGGTGGAGGGGAGGTTTGGGTGGGATGCTTTTTCTGAGAGTTGGTGCAGACTCAATGGGCCTGTAGGGATTCTATGGTTCGATGGATGTTTGTGTCACTGGCAAGGTGTTGCTCATCCCTAATTGGCCTTGAACTGAGTGGCTTGCTCGGCTATTTCAAGGAGCAGCTGAGGGTCAACCATATTGCTTTGGGTCTGAAGTCACTGGCTGTCCTGTCTGGAGACAATACACATCTCTTTAACCTGTGCTTAATGCTCCCTCCACTCACATTGTCTGTATTTTTAAGACCTGGTTGGCTGTAGAGATTTGCATTCTATTCAGTATTCTGTAACTTGATTTTGTGTCTCTGTGCCCTGTTTGAGAGCAGATTTCCACTCTATCTGACGAAGGAGCAGCGCTCCGAAAGCTAATGGCATTTGCTACCAAATAAACCTGTTGGACTTTAACCTGGTGTTGTTAAAACTCTTACTCTGAAGTCACTTGCAGGCCATTCCAGATAAGGAAGACAGATTTTCTTCCCTAAAGGACATTAGTGAGCTAGATGGGATTTTCTAAAACAGTCAATGGTAGTTTCATGGTTACCATTACTGAGACCAGCTTTCAGTTCCAGATACTTGTTAACTGAATTTAAATTCCACCAGCGGCCATGCCGGGGGGGGGGGGGGGGGGGGAGGGGGGGGAGGGATTTGAATCCATGCCCCCGGAGCTTTAGCCACTCACAATCGATTACCAACCCATGACATTACCACTACACCATCATCTCCTCCCGATGGCCTGAGCTGGCAGGACAGGTAAAGATTAAAGAGAGGATTTCAGAGCCTAGAAACTTGGCAGCTGAAG
Organism: Mustelus asterias; assembly: GCF_964213995.1. Taxonomy (NCBI): domain Eukaryota; kingdom Metazoa; phylum Chordata; class Chondrichthyes; order Carcharhiniformes; family Triakidae; genus Mustelus; species Mustelus asterias. The sequence goes on from NC_135807.1 coordinate 129,184,754, forward strand.
GCAGTTCAGTAGAGAGGGAACCAGGGAATGCCAAAGGGCAGAACTGGAGGAGCACAGAGTCAGTGGCACAGAAAATAAACTGGAACAAACTTATTCTTCCTTCGAGTCTGACTGAAATGCAAACAAGCAAACAGTTTTACATACTTTTGGTGGAGGCAATCTTGTTGTACAGGGTGTTGGTGAGGTCTCACCTGGAATACTGCGTACAGTTTTGGTCCCCTTACCTTAAGAAGGATATAGTAACATTGGAGGCAGTCCAAAGGAGATTCACCAGGCTAATTCCTGGGATGAGAGGGTTGTCCTATCAAGAGAAACTAAATTATCTGGGTCTGTATTCCTTGGAGCTTAGAAGAGTGAGGGGTGACCTTATTCAAACATATAAGATCCTGAGGGGGCTTGACAGAACAAAGAACAGTAGAACATAGAACATAGAACAGTACAGCACAGAACAGGCCCTTCGGCCCACCATGTTTCTTCAGAAGGAATTCTCCAAAATGCAGCTAATGAAAATACAACAAAACTTACCCCAATTATAAATCAAAGAAAGGGTTTAATAACGAAACACCATTACTCCAAACTTGGGCTTAGCCCTGGGCCACTCCAAGCTTCCCACAATTTTACATAGTTTCTTATTTATAGTGAATCATCTGGTCAGCTGACGATTACATCACTCTGTAATTGGTTCCATGGTTTACTGGGTCAGCTGACTCTTACATTTTGTTTCCATTGGTCATATTACATCCAATACAAAGTTGTCACCAGTTACATTCTAACACACCAAGCCTGTGCCAATCATGTTGTCCTATCTAGACCAACCGCCTGTATCACAGGGACCTGGGTTCGATTCCCGGCTTGGGTCACTGTCTGTGTGGCGTTTGCACATTCTCCTCGTGTCTGCGTGGGTTTCCTCCAGGTGCTCTGGTTTCCTCCCACAGTCCAAAGATGTGCGCATTAGGTTGATTGGCCATGCTAAAATTGCCCTTAGTGTCCTGAGATGCGTAGGTTAGACAGATTAGTGGGTAAAAATATGTAGGGGTATGGGGGTAGGGCCTGGGTGGGATTGTGGTCAGTGCAGACTCGATGGGCCGAATGGCCTCTTTCTGTGCTGTAGGGATTCTATGATTCTATGATGATTCTATGATCTCTCTATTCCCCATCTGTTCATGTGTCCATCCAGATAAGTCTTAAATGTCGCTAATGTGTCCGCTTCCACCACCTCACTTGGCAGTGCTTTCCAGGCCCCCACCACCCTCTGTGTAAAAAACCTCCCCCGCACATCTCCACTGAACCTTTCCCTACTTACCTTGAATTTGTGCCTCCTTGTAATTGTCATTTCTTCCCTGGGAAAAAGCTTCCAACTGTTCACCTTATCTACGCCCCTCATAATTTTATAAACCTCTATCAGGTCGCCCCTCAGCCTCCGTCTTTCCAGGGAGAACAATCCCAGTTTATTCAATCTCTCCTCATAGCTGATACCCTCCATACCAGGTAACATCCTAGTAAACCTCTCTCTCCAAAGCCTCCACTTCCTTCTAGTAGTGTGGCGACCTGAATTGGACACAGTATTCCCAATGTGGCCTAACCTATGTTTTATATAACTGTAACATAATTTGCCATGGGGTAGATGGTGAGATGTTTTCACCAGTGGGAGAGTCTCGAACAAGGGGACATAACTACAAGATAAAGGGTTGGTCATTTAAAACTGAGGTGCGTAGAAATTTATTCTCGCAGAGGGTAATGAATCTCTGGAATTCTCTGCCCCAAAGGGTGATGGAGGCTCGATCAGGGGAAGTATTTAAAGTGGAGGTGGATAAATATTTGATGGATCGAGGAATAGAGGGCTATGGGGAAATGGCACAGAAAAGGAGCTGAGGCCGGCATAGATCAACCATGATCGTATTGAATGGTGGGGCAGGCTTGATGGGCCTGGTGGCCCTCTCCTCCTTCTATTTCTTATGCTCTTGTGTTGTATAGATCAGGATGTTGTTCAAGTTAAACTGAGCTGGTTTGGAACCACTTGTTTCAATTTTCATTATATTATTTATTCAGTGTCACATAATGAAGACATCCCTCAATTAAGGTCATACATATCCATCCTGTACAATCTGCTTGTTCCATGGACCTTGGGTCAGCAATGTTTCTGAATATGCTTTCCTGCTATCCTCTCCTTCAGATTTTTTAACATTGTAGTTATATTATGGTCGGTGTGAGAGTTTTAAATAAAAGTGACCTCAGCACTCCCCACCAGAACTCTACCCCTGATGTCATTCAGTTCACATAAGGCTTTAATATTATTGTTAAATTTGTCTCAACGGACAGTTGAAAACTCCCCAGATTGACTCAGACTGTGCGATATTGGGCTGATCAGTGGCAAATAACATTTGCTATTCGATGATTCTTTTTCCCTTTGTCTCAGTAACTTCAGACACAGTCCCGTAAGTGGTCTATCTTTTTTCTGTTTGAATCATAGAATCCCTATAGTGCAGAAGGAGGCCATTCGACCCATCGACTCTGCGCCAACCACAATCCCACCCAGGCCCTATTCCCATAATCTCATGCATTTACCCCAACTGGTTCCCCTGACACTAAGTGGCAATTTAGCATGGCCAATCCACCTAACCCACGCATATTTTGGACTGCGGGAGGAAACCGGAGCACCCGGAGGAAACCCACGCAGGCACGGGGAGAATATGTAAACTCCACACAGACAGTGACTGACCCCCCCCAAGCCAGGGATCGAACCCGGGTCCCTCGCACTGTGAGGCAGTAGTGTTAACCACCGTGCCACCGTGCTGTCTTGCTCGAGCGCATGACTTAATGATTTTGGCTTCCTTCAACACCAGCTCTCTCTTCCCCTTCTCGAAAAAATGGCCAGTGCATTGAATCAGCAATTTTTACTGTGATGGTTTTGAGATTGTCCATATTTAACCAGGGCTGCAGTACTCCACACAGTCAATGGATGTCACTGTGGTATCAGACATGCACACAAACTGAACAAAACCAAGCAGGGAAATACTGGAGGAGAAGGGGAATCGGATAGATATTTGTACAAAACACAGCAATTACAAGTTTGTAGAAGAACATATTTTAATTTTGGTACACACTTAGATTAATTAAAACAATCAAATAATGGAAGCAGACTAATTAATCATCTTATTTATCATAACTTTCTTTACGTATAGATAAGACTTTACGAAAGCTGATAATACACACAATTAAAACAAACTGAGAGAAAATTATAAGTGTTTGGTAGGAGCAACATTTTTCAAATTAAATTAATTAAAACATCAGACATGCACCGTGACAGAAAGTACGTTCGCGCCATGTTAAACAGCTTTATATATTCTCCAATTCCTGCACCTCACCGAGGAGTGAGCCCAGGGTGTACCAATATGGCTAGGCCTCAAGGGGGACAGTGAAGCCTGTAACAGGGTGATAACGTGAAAAATAATTTAGATCAGTTTGATTGGCGGGCACGGTGGCACAGTGGTTAGCACTGCTGCCTCACAGCGCCAGGGATCCGGGTTTGATTCCCAGCTTAGATCACTGTCTGTGCAGAGTCTGCACGTTGTCTGCGTAGGTTTCCCCCAGTAAGGAGTCTAACAACACCAGGTTAAAGTCCAACAGGTTTACTTGGTAGCAAACGCCACTAGCTTTCGGAGCGCTGCTCCTTATCTTGCTGCCCTTGTCCTTCCAAATGGAAGTGGTCATGGGTTTGGAAGGATCTTTGGTGACTTGCTGCAGTGCATCTTGCAGATAGTATACACTGCTACTACTGAGTGTCGGTGATAGAGGGAGTGGATGTTTGTCGATGTGATTGTGGTGAACCATCGTTGGTTACCACTGTGGGGTTATTCTAATGTTGCTGTTGGGCTAGGGTGTTCACACTGTGGGGTTGTTATAATGTTGTTGTTGGGCTAGGGTGTTTACACTGTGGGATTAATATACCTGTGGTGGATGCTGTTGTGGCACATCCCAGTCGGGCCCCGCCTCCTGGGAGAGGTATAAGACCCTCTGCTCGGGCGGGACCCCTCCAGTCTGGAGTGGTGTACTCGTGTTTAAATAGTTCCATTGTTAGACAATAAAAGCCTTCAATTACTGAAGCCTTGTGCCTCGTGCTCGATTGTCGCGCATCAATTTTATTGTCTAACATGAAACTCTCGACAGAAAGGAGAGTATGGAACTAATGCTAAAGCCAGAGCGTTTGACGCTGGATCCACGTGCGGTCGGCGCCTCTAACACCTTCGACCACTGGCTGAAGTGTTTCGAGGACTACCTGGCAGCCTCTGCAGCAGTCACCATGGATAACGACAGACTCCGGGTCCTCCATGCGAGGGTAAGCGACACTGTCTACCTCGCGATTCGTGCGGCCACCACTTACCCGAGGGCCCTCGAGCTTTTGAAAAAGCGATACACGAGACCTCCCAACGAGATCCACGCTCGTTACCTCCTCGCTACACGACGTCGGCAGTCGGGCGAAACCATGGAGGACTACGCCAATGAGCTCTTGCAGCTTGCCAGGGGCTGCGACTGCAAAGCTGTGTCGGCTGAGCAGTACATGTACGACCTCGCCCGAGATGCGTTTGTGGCAGGGGTAGGTTCTTCGTACATCCGGCTCAAGCTGTTGGAGAAGGGGAATCTCAACCTGACCCAAGCGATGGAGATGGCTGAAATGCTGGAGGCGGCTTCGAAAAGCTTGGTCCTGTATCCGGAGGACCACGTGGAGACAACGTGGCAGGAGCAGTCACAAATCCCTCCTCGCCCCACGGGCTCACGCTCCCATATCGACCTGACAACGGCGGCAGCCCCAGGCGGCCCGCGGTGCTATTTCTGCGGAGGAGCCAAGCATCCACGGCAACAGTGTCCTGCTAAAACGGTGGTCTGCAATCAATGCGGTAAAAAGGGGCACTACGCGAAAGTCTGCAGATCGAAGCCCAAGAACGGCAGTGCAGCCTGTGACCCTCCAGAGCGGAGATCATCTCCATCGGCGTCGCAGTACCCACGAGGTCTGTCCACGTGCGAGCCCAGGACGATGCCATTGTGGCTGGCGGAGGAGGAGGATGACCACCAGGAGTCGCTACGCTTGGCGCCCTCAACTATGTGCGATTCATGGGGGCGGCCATCTTGGTCGACGACGACCAGGAGCGACCAGCAGGGGTCCTCAGCATCAACCTCGGCTGCCTGCAGTGACGTCCAAGGGCCAACGGTGGCGTCGATCACCCTGGACCAGGCTAAGCACCACAGGCTTGACTGTTCAATGATGAACATTAAGGTAAATGGTCGTACTGTTTATTGTCTGTTTGACAGCGGGAGCACTGAGAGTTTTATTCACCCTGACACTGCAAAGAGGTGTGGACTCCGGGTTCTACCTGCCAAACAGACAATTTCTATGGCATCACGGTCCCGGTCTGTACCGATCCAAGGACATTGTGTGGTAACTCTGAAAGTGCAGGGCACAATTTACGAGCGATACAGGCTCCTTGTGTTGCCGCATCTTTGCGCGCCAATTCTCCTCGGACTAAACTTTATGGTCCACATGAAGAGTGTGATCCTACAGTACGGTGGGCCACTCCCTTCGCTGACAGTAGGGGATCAGCCGCAGCCTCCAAATTGTCCAAAGCGCCCCGCATGCAATCTTTCCACACTAAAGATCACCACACCCTCTTTACTTAAGAATCTGGTACCAGGCTGCAAGCCCCTCGCTACTAAAGGTAGGCGTTACAGTGCTGAAGACCGGATCTTCATCAGATCTGAGGTTCAGCGGCTCCTCAAAGAAGGGATCATACAGTCCAGCGTTAGTCCGTGGAGAGCACAGGTCGTGGTGGTTAAGAGCGGGAACAAACCCCGGATGGTCATCGACTACAGTCAGACCATTAATCGATATACGCAGCTGGATGCGTATCCTCTCCCGCGCATATCTGATATGGTCAATCAGATTGCGCAGTACCAGGTGTTCTCCACCATAGACCTTAAGTCCGCCTACCACCAACTCCCCATCCGCCCAGAGGACCGACAATACACGGCTTTTGAGGCGGTTGGTCGTCTGTATCAGTTTCTTAGGGTTCCATTTGGTGTCACCAATGGGGTCTCGGTCTTCCAGCGTGCTATGGACCGAATGGTGGACCAGAACCGGTTGCGGGCTACCTTCCCGTACCTGGATAATGTCACCATCTGCGGCCATGACCAGCAGGACCATGACACAAACCTCCAGAACTTTTTGCGCACTGCATCTCGCCTGAATCTGATCTACGACAGGGAGAAATGTGTATTCCGTACGCGCAGGTTAGCCATCCTGGGATACGTGGTGGAAAACGGGGTCATTGGCCCTGATCCAGACCGTATGCGCCCCCTTACTGAACTTCCCTTGCCCGCTAGCGCAAAAGCACTGAGGAGATGCCTCGGCTTCTTCTCCTATTATGCGCAGTGGGTCCCCAACTACGCGGACAAAGCCCGTCCGCTTATTAAGTCCACGACTTTTCCACTCACGCCAGAGGCCCAATTGGCCTTCAAGGCATTGAAAAGCGACATTGCGAAAGCCACGATGCACGCGGTGGATGAATCCATCCCTTTTCAGGTGGAAAGTGATGCATCTGATTTCGCCCTGGCCGCCACACTAAACCAGGCAGGCAGGCCCGTCGCGTTTTTTTCCCGCACCCTTCAAGGTCCCGAAATTCGGCATTCAGCGGTGGAGAAGGAGGCCCAGGCTATTGTGGAGGCCGTCAGACACTGGCGCCATTACCTGGCGGGGAAGCGGTTCACCCTGATCACGGACCAGCGATCCGTGGCGTTTATGTTCAATAATACGCAGAGGGGCAAGATCAAGAATGACAAGATCTTGCGGTGGAGAATTGAGCTCTCCACCTATAATTACGATATTATGTATCGTCCAGGGAAGCTCAATGAGCCCTCGGATGCCCTCTCGCGCGGAACATGCGCTACTATGCAGGAGGACCGCTTGAACGCCCTCCATAATGACCTGTGCCATCCTGGGGTCACTCGGCTCTACCACTTCATCAAAGCCCGCAACCTGCCATACTCGGTGGAGGATGTCAGGTCAGTAACAAGGAGCTGTCGGATTTGCGCGGAATGCAAACCGCACTTTTACCGACCTGACCGGGCACAATTGGTCAAGGCCACTCGCCCCTTCGAGAGGCTGAGTGTGGATTTTAAGGGCCCCCTTCCCTCAACAGACCGGAACGTGTACTTTCTTAACATCATAGATGAGTACTCCCGGTTCCCGTTTGTTGTCCCCTGTGCGGACACGTCGACTGCCACGGTGATCAAGGCATTCCGTGATCTTTTTACCCTGTTCGGGTACCCCTGCTATATACATAGCAACAGGGGCTCGTCGTTCATGAGTAACGACTTGAGGCAATTCCTGCTCTCATACGGGATTGCCTCTAGTAGAACCACGAGTTACAACCCTAGGGGCAACGGACAGGTGGAGAGAGAGAATGCTACAGTCTGGAAGGCTGTCCTATTGGCGCTGAAGTCCAAAGGCCTTCCAGTCTCCCATTGGCAGGAGGTCCTCCCAAATGCGCTTCACTCCATTCGCTCCCTCCTGTGTACGGCAACCAATGCTACTCCCCACGAGAGGATGTTCTCATTCCCTCGGAAGTCGTCCTCGGGGATATCTTTACCAGCCTGGTTGACGTACCCAGGACCCGTCCTTCTGCGGCGACATGTAAGGGCCCGCAAGTCCGACCCCTTGGCCGAACCAGTCCACCTCCTCCACGCCAACCCTCAGTATGCCTATGTGGCATATCCTGACGGGCGAGAGGACACAGTCTCGATCCGAGACCTGGCGCCCGCAGGGGACGTAGCAACTCCTGTCGCTCCCATACCCCCAGTCACGAATCCCCTATCGCTTATTTCTCCCCCGGACGTGGCGCGGTCAGCACCGGGACCAGTGCATAACAGTTATACTCCCATGTACAGCTTGCCTGAGACTCGGAGATCGGCGCCACCGCAGAAAGTACCGGGATCCCCTGCACCACCGCTTCACCAGGGTCAACCGGCCCGTGAGTCCTCGAGGGGACAGCCGGACGCTGTTTTGGAGAGAACGCCACCGCAAGCACCTGCTCCGGTGTCACAACCGGTATTGAGGAGGTCAGAACGACGGTGCGGTCCTCCAGACCGTCTGGACTTGTAGATTTTTTTTGTATATATGTAGTCTGTTTTCGCACCCCGCCGGCCTTTGTTTTCAAAGGAGGGGTGAATGTGGTGAACCATCGTTGGTTACCACTGTGGGGTTATTCTAATGTTGCTGTTGTGCTAGGGTGTTCACACTGTGGGGTTGTTATAATGTTGTTGTTGGGCTAGGGTGTTTACACTGTGGGATTAATATACCTGTGGTGGATGCTGTTGTGGCACATCCCAGTCGGGCCCCGCCTCCTGGGAGAGGTATAAGACCCTCTGCTCGGGCGGGAACCCTCCAGTCTGGAATGGTGTACTCGTGTTTAAATAGTTCCATTGTTAGACAATAAAAGCCTTCAATTACTGAAGCCTTGTGACTCGTGCTCGATTGTCGCGCATCAGTGATGCCAATCAAGTTTCACAGTAACTTCATTGCAGTGTTAAGGTAAGCCTACTTGTGACATGAATATATACGCAGAACATATCCATACGCAGAACATATATGCAGAATATATACACGCAGAAGGAGCAGCGCTCCGAAAGCTAGTGGTGTTTGCTACCAAATAAACCTTTTGGACTTTAACCTGGTGTTGTTAGACTCCTTACTGTGTTTACCCCAGTCCAACGCTGGCATTTTCACATCAGGTTTCCCCCCACAGTCCGAAAGATGTGCTGGTTAGGGTGCGTTGACCATACTAATTTCTCCCTCAGTTACCCAAACAGGTGTCGGAGTGTGGCAACGAGGGGATTTTCGCAGTAACTTCATTTATGGCAGTGTTAATGTAAGCCTACTTTGACACTAATAAATAAACTTTAACATTACGTTTGTAGCACAAGGTGCCTGTGAGTTCTGTGCAGTTTGTTCCCCATAATCAAATGCTAGTTCTCAGGCAATCTTTATTTACCCTTTCCAATCTCTGTAGTTTTCGCGGTCTTATTCATAAGGCGGCAGAGAGTTTATCTTTTCTCAGACGCTTTCCTGAATACTATGCCCATTGCAACAGACCACATTCAACAGACAGAGCTTGGCCAGTGTATCGAAGGGCGTTGCTGATCAATAGCCTACTTTGAGGAACATAGAACATAGAACAGTACAGCACAGCAACAGGCCCTTCGGCCCTCAATGTTGTGCCGAACATGACACCAAATTATACTAATCCCTTCTGCCTGCCCTTGGTCCATATCCCTCTATTCCTTGCAGATTCATGTGCTAATCTAAAAGCCCCTTGGACACCCCTATGGTAGGGCGAGGAAAGGTGGGCATGTTCTCCCCACTGCCCTGCGCCAAACGGGATCACAGTGGTTAGCATTGCTGCCTCGCAGTGCCAGGGACCAGGGTTCAATTCCAGCCTCGGGTCACTGTCTGTGTGGAGTTTGCACGTTCTCCCCATGTCTGCGTGGGTTTCCTCTGGGTGCTCCGGTTTCCTCTCACAGTCCAAAGGGATGAGATTGATTGGCTTTGCTCGATTACCCCTTAGTGTCAGGGAGATTAGCAGGGTAAATATGTGGGGTTACAGGGATGGGGCCTGGGTGGGATTGTTTTCGGTGTAGACTCGACAGCCCGAAAGGCTTCTTTCTGCACTGTGGGCATTCTATTCTATGAACAGTATTGTGGTCTGCAGCAGTACTTTGGAAACTAACTAATCATGGAAAGTTTAGCCAGAGGCATTGGGTATGATCCCAGAATTTAATAATGTAAAGTATCCTGGGGCATGTGATGTAATACAGTCAGTATTGTATTGGCCAGTGTTTGTACACAATGCCTGGCACAATGGAATGGAATATCGTTCAGGGCGTATCGTTGGACAGTCAATTCAATACCATCTGTTTTGCATGCCATCCCAGGTGAATATAAATCCTGCTGAGTGTGGGCTCCAATATATATTCATGTCACAAGTAGGCTTACCTTAACACTGCAATGAAGTTACTGTGAAACTTGATTGGCATCACATCGACAAACATCCACTCCCTCCATCACCGACGCTCAGTAGCAGCAGTGTGTACTATCTGCAAGATGCAGCAAGTCACCTTCCAAACCCATGACCACTTCCATCTAGAAGGACATGGGCAGCAAGATAAATGGGAACACCACAACCTGCAAGTTCCCCTCCAAGCCATTCACCATCCTGACTTGGAAATATATCGCCGTTCCTTCGCTGTCGCTGAGTCAAAATCCTGGAATTTCCTCCAGAACAACATTGTGGGTCAACCCACAGCACGTGGACTGCAGCGATTCAAGAAGGCGGCTCACCACCACCTTCTCAAGGGCAACTAGGGATGGGCAATAAATGCTGACCAGCCAGCGACACCCATGTCCCACGAATGAATAAAACAAAACTCCTAGTCACCACACTCCAGCACCTGTTCGAGTACAATGAGGGAGGATTTAGTATGGCCAATGCACTTAACCAGGACATCTTTCAGACTGTGGGAGGAAACCGAAGCACCCGGAAGAAACCCACGCAGATACGGGGAAAATGTGCAGATTCCGCACAGACAGTGACCCAAGCCAGGAATTGAACCCGAGTCCCTAGCGCTGTGAGACAGCAGTGCCAAACACTGCACCATTGTGCTGCCCATATAGAGTCATTTACGACAATGAAGGAGGACATTCAGCCCATCACAGAACTGTCTACCATCATGGTCACTGTGCTACAGCAAGGGTAGTATTTAGGCTTTGGGGACCTAGGTGCAGAAGAAGGCTAACTGGCCTGACATGCAGCTTAATGCAGTGAGGAGAGATAGAAGGGGCTGCAATTATTCACTCTGGGGAAAGGAAGGCTCAGGCAAGTGAACAATTAAGCAGTCGAGATTTCTTTAGGAGAATAGATAAGCTAAAATTTTGGAGATTGGCACTCACCCAAGGAGACCGGCCACATATGGATTACTTGTTTGAGTTCTGCACTTGCTGGTGTATCTATCTATGCTCATGTGAAACAGTACTTTGAATTATTTCATAGAGTGTATGAATACAGGATGGGGAGGGGGTTGTTGTGGGTGAGGGGCCTGACCACAATCCCACCCAGGCCCTAGCCCCATAACCTTGCTAGTCCCCCTGACACTAAGGGGCAATTTAGCATGGCTAATCCACCTAACCTGCCCATCTTTCGGACTGTGGGAGGAAACCGAAGCACCCGGAGGAAACCCACACAGACACGAGGAGAATGTGAAAACTCCACACAGACTGGGAATTGAACCCGGGTCCCTGGTGCTGTGAGGCAGCAGCACTAACCATTTTGCCACCTTGCCGCCCCGCTGATCAGTCAATTAAAGAATCAACTGGCAGGAAATAAGAACATAAGAACATAAGAAATAGGAGCAGGAGTAGGCCATCTAGCCCCTCGAGCCTGCCCCGCCATTCAATAAGATCATGGCTGATCTGACGTGGATCAGTACCACTTACCCGCCTGATCCCCATAACCCTTAATTCCCTTACCGATCAGGAATCCATCCATCCGCGCTTTAAACATATTCAGCGAGGTAGCCTCCACCACCTCAGTGGGCAGAGAATTCCAGAGATTCACCACCCTCTGGGAGAAGAAGTTCCTCCTCAACTCTGTCTTAAACCGACCCCCCTTTATTTTGAGGCTGTGTCCTCTAGTTTTAACTTCCTTACTAAGCGGAAAGAATCTCTCCGCCTCCACCCTATCCAGCCCCCGCATTATCTTATAAGTCTCCATAAGATCCCCCCTCATCCTTCTAAACTCCAACGAGTACAAACCCAATCTCCTCAGCCTCTCCTCATAATCCAAACCCCTCATCTCCGGTATCAACCTGGTGAACCTTCTCTGCACTCCCTCCAATGCCAATATATCCTTCCTCATATAAGGGGACCAATACTGCACACAGTATTCCAGCTGCGGCCTCACCAATGCCCTGTACAGGTGCATCAAGACATCCCTGCTTTTATATTCTATCCCCTTCGCAATATAGGCCAACATCCCATTTGCCTTCTTGATCACCTGTTGTACCTGCAGACTGGGCTTTTGCGTCTCATGCACAAGGACCCCCAGGTCCCTTTGCACGGTAGCATGTTTTAATTTGTTTCCATTGAGATAGTAATCCCATTTGTTATTATTTCCTCCAAAGTGTATAACCTCGCATTTCTCAACGTTATACTCCATTTGCCATATCCTCGCCCACTCACTCAGCCTGTCCAAATCTCTCTGCAGATCTTCTCCGTCCTCCACACGATTCACTTTTCCACTTATCTTTGTGTCGTCTGCAAACTTCGTTACCCTACACTCCGTCCCCTCCTCCAGATCATCTATATAAATGGTAAACAGTTGCGGCCCGAGTACCGATCCCTGCGGCACGCCACTAGTTACCTTCCTCCAACCGGAAAAACACCCATTTATTCCGACTCTTTGCTTCCTGTCGGATAGCCAGTCCCCAATCCACTTTAACACACTACCCCCAACTCCGTGTGCCCTAATCTTCTTCAGCAGCCTTTTATGGGGCACCTTATCAAACGCCTTTTGGAAATCCAAAAACACTGCATCCACCGGTTCTCCTCCATCAACCGCCCTAGTCACATCTTCATAAAAATCCAACATGTTCGTCAAGCACGACTTTCCCCTCATGAATCCATGCTGCGTCTGATTGATCGAACCATTTCTATCCAGATGCCCTGCTATTTCCTCTTTAATAATGGATTCCAGCATTTTCCCTACTACAGACGTTAAGCTGACCGGCCTATAGTTACCCGCCTTTTGTCTCCTTCCTTTTTTAAACAGCGGCGTAACATTAGCCGTTTTCCAATCAACCGGCACTACCCCAGAATGCAACGAGTTTTGATAAATAATCACTAACGCATCCACTATTACCTCTGACATTTCTTTCAATACCCTGGGATGCGTTCCATCTGGACCCGGGGACTTGTCCACCTTCAGTCCCATTAGTCTACCCAGCACTGCCTCTCTGGTAACATTAATTGTATTAAGTATTTCTCCTGCTGCCAACCCTCTATCGTTAATATTTGGCAAACTATTTGTGTCCTCCACCGTGAAGACCGACACAAAAAACTTATTTAAAGACTCAGCCATATCCTCATTTCCCACTATTAACTCCCCCCTCTCGTCCTCCAAGGGTCCAACATTCACTCTAGCCACTCTATTCCTTTTTATATATTTATAAAAACTTTTACTATCATTTTTTATATTAATTGCTAGCCTAGCTTCATAGTCTATCCTTCCTTTCTTTATCGCTTTCTTAGTCTCTCTTTGTTGTTTCTTAAATTTTTCCCAATCACTTGTTTCTCCACTATTTTTGGCCACTCTGTACGCAGCTGTTTTTATTTTAATACTCTCCTTTATTTCCTTCGTTATCCACGGCTGGTTCTCCCTTTTCTTACAATCCTTGTTTTTTGCTGGAATATATTTTTGCTGAGAACTGAAAAGGATCTCCTTAAAAATCCTCCACTGTTCCTCAGCTATCCTACCTGCCAGCCTGCTCTCCCAGTCTACCTTAGCCAATTCATCCCTCATCCTATCATATTTCATATGATATAGTTCATATTGAAATAGTTTCATATTGAAATAGTTCAAGCAACATACATTCTATCGCATGGAAAACTCACTCACCCTGAATGTATTAGCTAATGGACAGATATCACAAAATATATATTGCAAAAAGACACCAGCATTCCGTGGGATGAAGTGTAAATATAGTGCAAATTCTTGATATGGAGTTGAAGAGGATCCAGGGTAACAATTTCAGATCTAATAATATTATGAACCAACAATACTCAAGTCATTTTAATCACTCCAAGTGATGGTTTTGTTCTTGTTTTCCATTCCATAATTTTCCCCCTCCAGCCACGAGAAATAAACCCCAAGCTACATGATTTTAAATTAGAGAAACCCTTACCACAGGCCTTTGTACACTCCCCATGTACTCCCCTATGTACTGGTGGAAAGTCTATAACGCGTTCTGAAGTATTCCTGATAGGCTGTCACAGGAAAGCATTGGCCCGCATGGCAGGATTGGTCTTCCCTCTTCATTAAGTTAATACACGGCATGTGGTATTTTGACAAAAAGCCTATGTGAAGCAGCACTGTCTGGTTTGGATCTGGATGCAGTCAGCATCAGAGCTCCCTGATGTTAATCCTCAGTTCACTAAGACCATGTTGGCCTCACTTGCAAAGTAGCATACTCAGTGCAACCACAAAATCAGGGACCCTACAGGGCAAGGGAGATATTCTCAAATGTCATCCCTCTTGCGCGGGGAGAATGAAAGGCTGATCCATGTCGGGGAAAGAAAAGAAAATGATTAAAAGTTTACAGACGCAATCTGCTCTTGCTTGGCTCACTGTTGTCTGCCGTGCTGGCCCTATCACCACAAATTGGATAGAAATGTATGATTCCTCTACAGATATTAGTCTCAAAACCCCATTTTAACTGTCCGAAACAATCACTTGTGTTTATTGTCATTCTTACGTTATTATTCATGGGTTCACGGATAGGTCATATGCAGACAATTGAATGGATTAATAAGGGGGGGCGGGGGTGGAGGGAACAGGGGCAATGATACATTGGAGATGAATGAGATAAGATATAAGGCATATAATTTTAATCCTGTGCAGATCTGCAACTTACCTGGTTGCGATGATTTGGCAGGTTTTGTGACCATTATTGTCGTTTTCTTTCTGAAAAGAAATTGTCCGTATTTTTTGTCACATGCCCTTTAACCTCCGGGCCTAGTGAGGGGGCATCCCTGCCACCTGGCCCACTATGAAAACCTTAGTGGCATCATTCACTGTAAGGGTAGCTGGAATGTACAGATAAAAACAAAATATTGCGGATGCTGGAATCTGAAACAACAATTGCAAGTGCTGGAAAATCTCAGCAGGTCTGACAGCATCTGTGGAGGGAGAATAGAGCCAATGTTTTGAGTCAGGATGACTCTTCGACGAAGGGTCATCCAGACTTGGAACGTTGGGCGGAATTTTACCAGCATGTCCGCCCGAGGTTCCTTCGATCCCGCTTGAGGCCAATGGAGAATGCTGTTCTCTGAGCCTTGCCCGCCCCCGGAATCGTGGGCGGGTGTGTCAGTAAAACTCTGGCCGATGGCTCCATTCTCTCCCCACAGGTGCTGCCAGACCTGCTGAGATTTTCCAACATTTTCTGGAATGTACAGACCTGTGTATTTACAATCAGAAGCAACATCAAGGTCATCTAAGAGGTTTTTTAGATTATGAAAGGATTTATGGGTGAGATCCAGACAGATTATTTACTCCAGCGATGGTTTCAAATACCAAGGGCCACAGGTTAAAAGTTAATAATTAATTGTGATAAGTAGAAGAATTGAGTTCAATAAATAACCAGAGAAGGCTGTAGAATAGATGTTGAGAAAATGTTTACGCTTGTTAGGAGACCAGCGGTGAGATTCTCCAGCCATTCACATCAGTGGGATTCTCCGGACTCCGTGGGCTTCCTGGCGGTGTGGGGTGGCTTCAATGAGAAATTCCATTGACGGCAGCGGGACCAGAGAATCCCGCCACCCGTGAATGGCACACCACCTCCCACTGCCGAGAAACACATGGCTGGGAGGCCAGAGAATCCCACCTCATATATATATGTAAGATAGTGACTACTAGATTCAGTAATTCATTTAGGAGATACGTCTTTACCCAGAGAGTGGTTAGGTTGCGGAACTCGCTGCCACGCACCACCCTGACTTGAAACAATATCGCTGTTCCTTTGTCATCGCTGGGTCAAAATCCTGGAACTCCCTCCCTTCCTAACAGCACTGTGGATGTATGTACATCACATGGACTGCAGCGGTTGAAAAAGATAGCTCACCACCATCTTCTCCGGGTCAATTAGGGACTGGCAACAAATATTGGTTTTGACTGAGGGCCAACACTCCGTCGCCTGAAAGAATAGAATAATAAATTGAAAAAAACACTATGATACACGAAAACTGTTCGAATTATTTTTGCTTAACATTGAAATGACTTGGAAATGAGTCTTGAAAGGTTAACATGTTTGCATCACTATTTTAAAGAATGTGTAAACTTACTTAATATTCCCATGAAAATAGCAGAAATTTGAGACACGTGTTAAGCAACTGCACACTAACAGCTCACTGTCATTCCTGAGGTTCCTGTAACTTAATTCAAAGTTGTGTCTATCTTTGCGATGTTTTCTCAGAATGGCATAACAGAGTGGCATGGAAGTTGGAATATTTTTGACCTTGAGGACCTGTGTCAGAATCAAGGTCAGACAACAGGGATGAAAGCTTCCCTTCACTGAAGGCTTTCAGCAACTTTGAGTAAAACACATCTAGGTAGCCTCTCTCCAGCTCCCAGTGGATTTGACCACACAGAACTCTCTACCCATGTGGGAAAACGGACTGGGGAAAGAGACTAGAACTAGGGCACAGCCATTGGTAGGGGTTGCTATATTGACAATATGTCTTCAGGGACCTTGTGAGAAGACATCCACACTGTCAAATACTTACGGTTATTTAGTTGGCGGACATTGATATCAAATGCAGGAGAAAAAAGCAGCACGGTGGCACAGTGATTAGCACTGCTGCCTCACAGTGCCACGTACCTGGGTTTAATTGCCGGCTTGGGTCACTGTCTGTGTGGAGTTTGCACATTCTCCCCGTGTCTGCGAGGGTCTCCTCCGGGTGCACCGGTTTCCTCCCACAGTCATAAAGACGTGCTGATTAGGTGCATTGACCGTGTTAAATTCTCCCTCAGTGTACCCGAACAGGTGCAGGAGTGAGGCCAGTAGGGGATTTTCACAGTCACTTCATTGCAGTGTTAATGTAAACCTACTTGGGACACTAATAAATAAACTAAACTAAAACTAAACTAAAATAGTCATAATAACGAGTGAAATACTGAAAGTTTCTCTGGGTAGTTCAGTGATTTGGAATGTACTGCCTGTTAGGGATGTGGAATTAGATTAAATGGCAACTTTCAAGAGCGAATTGGATGTATTGTTAAATAGAGAAAGAAAAATTGAAGAACTATTAGGAAAGAGCAAGATAAATGGGAATAATTTGGATAATTTGAATACAGGGGCTGGTTTTGGGCAGCACGGTAGCACAGTGGTTAGCACTGCTGCTTCACAGCTCCAGGGACCTGGGTTTGATTCCCGGCTTGGGTCAGTGTCTGTGTGGAGTTTGCACATTCTCCTCGTGTCTGCGTGTGTTTCCTCCGGGTGCTCTGGTTTCCTCCCACAGTCTAAAGATGTGCGGGTTAGGTTGATTGGACACGCTAAAATTGCCCCTCAGTGTCCTGAGATGCATAGATTAGAGGGATTAGCGGGCAAATATGTAGGGATATGGGGGTAGGGCCTGGGTGGGATTGTGGTCGATGCAGACTCGATGGGCCAAATGGCCTCTTTCTGCACTGTGGGGTTTCTATGATAACACCAGAAACAATGCGCAGGGATACGGGGAAAGGCAGGAGATTGGCACTAAGTCATAATGCTCACATGGAGAGCTGATGCAGGTACAATGGGCCAAATGGCCTCCTTTTGCAGACTAACTATTCTGTCAGAGCCAACACAGGCATAATGGGCTGAATGGCCTCCTTCTGTGTTGTGTCATTCTATGATTCTAGTCATTTTCACACAGGGCAGTGGCTAAATATTAGTACCTTTGGGTGGGGTCCTTGAAGATAAAATATTACACTGAAGCCAGTATTGAGTGAGTGGGACAGTACTGAGAGTGGGAGAAGTATACAGGGGTTGGCAGATGATGTGGTTTTTATGGAATATATGACCAATCTGGTTATCATACTTGGTTGTGCTAGTCATTTACATAATAGAAAAGAAAGAATCATAGAATCATACAGCGCAGCGCACAAAGTCCACACCGACATGCGAAAAACACCTGAATTCCCACCTAATCCCATCTCCCAGCATTTGGCCTATAGCCCTGAATGTTTTGATGTGCCAAGTGTTCATCCAGATACTTTTGAAAGGATGTGAGGCAACCCGCCTCTACCACCCTCCCACGCAGCGCATTCCAGACCATCACCACCCTCTGGGTAAAAAAGTTTTTCCTCACATCCCCCCCCCGCAAACCTCCTGCCCCTCACCTTGAACCTATGTCCCCTCATGACTGACCCTTCAACTAAGGGGAACTCCTTATCCACTTTATCTTTGCACCTCATAATCTGGTACACCTCAAGCAGGTTGCTCCTCAGTCTTCTCTGCTCCAACAAAAACAAACCAAGCCTACACAACCGCTCTTCATAACTTAAATGTTCTATTCCAAGCAGCATCCTGCTGAATCTGATTTATATCAAAAGCTTGCATTGGTATAATTTTTAAAAATTATTCTTTCATGGGATGAGGGCATTGCTGGCAAGGCCAGCATTTGTTGCCCGTCCACTGTTGACCTTGAACTGAGTGGCTTGTCAGCCATTTCAGAGGGCAGTTAAGAGTCAACCACATTGCTGACCGCTGGGCATCTCAGAGCTCCGTACAGCCAGTGAAGTACTACTGACGTATAGTGTAGGACAGTGGTTCCTGTGGTGCTGTGAAGACCACCCCACAATTGCGCCACGAAAAAAGATTCACAATGATTCAAAATTCATGGAATTAGACTAAAACTAACCTTTGTCTTCAGCTCTGTGTTCGGCAACTCCAAGACCCGTCGAATCCTGGGTCTCCCACGCGATCGCCTGTTGGAAAAGAGCCGCAGGTGCGTGCTTTAGATTTGTATGTTGGTCAGGCCCATGCACATTGAGCGATGGGACTTGGAGCTGATGACTAAGGACTTATACGTCCACACAACAAAGCAAAACCTCAAAAAGGGTGCAAAAACCCCTGTGAGAAGTGAGAGAGGCAGGGAGAAGTTTTAAAAAAAACAGGTGAGAGGATAAGGAGAAGCTAAAAATCAAGTTCCCAGGAAGGGAAGAAGACAGAGAGAAAGGTGTACCTCAGAATCCTTTTGTAGTATAGAGGTGTATGCTGACATATAAAAGGTTGGGAATGACTGGTGCAGGAAACAAATGTTCCCACAAACAGTAAAGTTACAACAAGCAGATAGTGGGTGGAATTTTCCCGTCCCACCCGCCACGGGAACCGTAGAGGGTGGGAAATGGACCATGCAAAGGTCCATTGACTTTGGTGGGGATTTTCCAGTTTCGAGGCAAGTCCGGCCAGAAAATTCCACCCAATCTGTTTCTTCTGGTAATGTTGATTGAGGGAAAATATAGGCCACGACACTGAAGACAACTCCCCTGCTCTTCTTTGAAATAATGCCCTGGGATCTGTTATGTCCACCTATCTGAGAGCCACTGTTTCAACTGAGGGATGGCAGCTTTACATAGAAAATAGGAGAAGGAGTTGGCCATTCGGCCCTTTGAGCCTGCTCCACCATTCAACATGATCATGGCCAATCCTCTATCTCAATGCCATACTCCAGTTCTCTCTCCATGCCCCTTTGACACCTTTAGGATCTAGAGATCTATCTATTTCCTTCTTAAATATATTCCTTGATTTGGTCTCCACAGCCTACTGTGGTAGAGATTTCCATAGGTTCACCAGCCTCTGAGTGAAGAAATTTCTCCTCATCTCAGTCCTAAAAGGCCTCCCCCGTGCAATAATCCTTCACTTCCGTGCAAGAGTGTTAGAACATAGAACATAGAACATAGAACAGTACAGCACTGAACAGGCCCTTCGACCCACAATGTTGTGCCGAGCTTTATCTGAAACCAAGATCAAGCTATCCCACTCACTATCATCCTGGTGTGCTCCATGTGCCTATCCAATAACCGCTTAAATGTTCCTAAAGTGTCTGACTCCACTATCACTGCAGGCAGTCCATTCCACTCTCTGCGTAAAGAACCTACCTCTGATGTCCTTCCTCTATCTCCCACCATGAACCCTATAGTTATGCCCCCTTGTAATAGCTCCATCCACCCGAGGAAATAGTCTTTGAACGTTCACTCTATCTATCCCCTTCATCATTTTATAAACCTCTATTAAGTCTCCCCTCAGCCTCCTCTGCTCCAGAGAGAACAGCCCTAGCTCCCTCAACCTTTCCACATAAGACCTACCCTCCAAACCAGGCAGCATCCTGGTAAATCTCCTTTGCACTCTTTCCAGCGCTTCCACATCCTTCTTATAGTGAGGTGACCAGAACTGCACACAATATTCCAAATGTGGTCTCACCAAGGTCCTGTACAGTTGCAGCATAACCCCATGGCTCTTAAACTCCAACCCCCTGTTAATAAAAGCTAACACACTATAGGCCTTCTTCACAGCTCTATCCACTTGAGTGGCAACCTTTAGAGATCTGTGGATATGGACCCCAAGATCTCTCTGTTCCTCCACAGTCTTCAGAACCCTACCTTTGACCCTGTAATCCACATTTAAATTTGTCTTACCAAAATGAATCACCTCACATTTATCAGGGTTAAACTCCATTTGCCATTTTTCAGCCCAGCTTTGCATCCTATCTATATCTCTTTGCAGCCTACAACAGCCCCCCACCTCATCCACTACTCCACCAATCTTGGAGTGTTAGTCTTGAGTTTTGCACTCAAAACCTGGAGTGGGACTTGAACGTGGAACCTTGTAGCTTTTCAAGTGAATAAGGAAAACATGTGGCTTGAAGCAGTTCCCATATTTTGAGGGTTTGAAACTTGAAACTTATTGGCGGAAAAGGATGCGTCAGTATTTGTATTATCTGGGGACGGCACGGTGGCACAGTGTTCAGCACTGCTGCCTCACAGCGCCAGGGACCTGTGTTCGATTCTCGGCTTGGGTCACGGTCTGTGCGGAGTCTACACATTCTCCCCGTGTCCACGTGGGTTTCCTCCGGGTGCTCCAGTTTCCTCCCACAGTCTGTAAGACATGCAGGTTAGGTGCATTGGCCATGCTAAATTCTCCCTCAGTGTGCCTGAACAGGTGCCAGAGTGTGGCGACTAGAGGACTTTCACAGTAACTTCATTGCAGTGTTAATGTAAGCTGACTTGTGACAATAATAAAGAACTTTAAACTTTATTTGACATCAGTTGGTGTACTCTTTATATGAATAATAGAATTTGACCAGCTTTGCCACTGCTGGATAGCATCGTCAAGGTCTGACTTTAATCTGTACATAATTCTGGAAGTGTTTAGTGCTCTTAACAAATAATCCATTCCCAATGCACTGTCATTCCGCACTTTTGACAGTTATAAATGCAACGCAATGTTTGAAAGTCGGCTGTTGGAAGACGAATGAACACTCTTAACGTTCCTTTTTAATGGCTACCAGCATTAACTCTCTTTGATGTTGTATGCTTATGCTTTTGAATTAGAATCCTCATAGAATCCCTACAGTGCAGCAGGAGGCCATTTGGCCCATCGAGCCTGCACCGACCACAATCCCACCCTGGCCCTAGCCCTGTAACACCACATATTTACCCTGTTAAGCCCCCTGACACTAAGGGTCAATTTAGCCTGGCCAATCCTCCTAACCTGCACATGAGGATTGGAGGATAGCGAATGTGGTCCCGTTATTTAAGAAGGGTAGCAGGGATAACCCGGGTAATTATAGACCAGTGAGCTGGACGTCCGTGGTAGGAAAGTTATTGGAGAGGATTCTTAGAGACAGGATGTATGTGCATTTAGAACGGAACAATCTCATTAGTGAGAGACAGCATGGTTTTGTAAGCGGGAGGTCGTGCCTTACAAATTTGGTGGAGTTTTTTGAGGAAGTGACAAAAACGGTTGACGAAGGAAGGGCCGTGGATGTCGTCTATATGGATTTCAGTAAGGCATTTGACAAAGTCTTCATGGCAGGTTGGTTAAGAAGGTTAAGGCTCATGGGATACAAGGAGAGATGGCTAGATGGGTAGAAAACTGGCTTGGCCACAGGAGACAGAAGGTAGCAGTCGAATGGTCTTTTTCCGGCTGGAGGTCTGTGACCAGTGGTGTTCCGCAGGGCTCTGTACTGGGACCTCTGCTATTTGTGATATATTTAAATGATTTGGAAGAAGGTGTAACTGGTGTAATCAGCAAGTTTGTGGATGACACGAAGATAGCTGGACTTACGGATAGCGATGAACATTGTCGGACAATACAGCAGGATATAGATAGGCTGGAAAATTGGGCGGAGAAATGGCAGATGGAATTTAATCCAGATAAATGCGAAGTGATGCATTTTGGAAGAACTAATGTAGGGGGGAGTTATACAATAAATGGCAGAGCCATCAAGAGTATAGAAACACAGAGGGACCTAGGTGTGCAAGTCCACGAATCCTTGAAGGTGGCAGCACAGGTGGAGAAGGTGGTGAAGAAGGCATATGGTATGCTTGGCTTTATAGGACGGGGTATAGAGTATAAAAGCTGGAGTCTGATGTTGCAGCTGTATAGAACGCTGGTTCGGCCACATTTGGAGTACTGCGTCCAGTTCTGGTCGCCCCACTACCAGAAGGATGTGGAGGCTTTAGAGAGACTGCAGAGAAGGTTTACCAGGATGTTGCCTGGTATGGAGGGTCTTAGCTATGAGGAGAGATTGGGTAAACTGGGCTTGTTCTCCCTGGAAAGACGGAGAATGAGGGGAGACCTAATAGAGGTGTACAAAATTATGAAGGGTATAGATAGGGTGAACAGTGGGAAGCTTTTTCCCAGGTCGGAGGTGACGATCACAAGGGGTCACGGGCTCAAGGTGAGAGGGGCAAAGTATAACTCAGATATCAGAGGGATGTTTTTTACACTGAGAGTGGTGGGGGCCTGGAATGCGCTGCCAAGTAGGGTGGTGGAGGCACTCACGCAGGCATCGTTTAAGACTTACCTGGATAGTCACATGAGCAGTCTGGGAATGGAGGGATACAAACGAATGGTCTAGTTGGACCAATGAGCGGCACAGGCTTGGAGGGCCAAAGGGCCTGTTTCCTGTGCTGTACTGTTCTTTGTTTTTTTTTAATCTTTGGAGTGTGGGAGGAAACCAGAGGAAGCCCATGCAGACAAGGGGAGAATGTGCAAACTCCACACAGGTAGTCACCCGAGGCAGGAATTGAACCCCGGTCCCTGGTACTGTGAGGCAGTAGCACTAACCACTGTGCCACCATGCCAATTGAATTGATATTTTATTGTCATGTGTATTGGGATACAGTGAAAAGTATTGTTTCTTGCCAGCTGTTACAGACAAAACATACCATTCATAGAGCACATAGGGGAGAAGGGAAGGAGAGGGTGCAGAATATAGTGTTACAGTCATAGCTAGGGTGAAGAGAAAGATCAGCTTAATATGTGATAGGACAATTCAAAAGTCTGAAGGTATGTGTTTTTAGACATTTGTATCCTTTTCCCGACGGAAGAAGGTGGCAGAGAGTATGTCCGGGGTGTGTGGGGTCCTTGATTATGCTGGCTGTTTTCCCGAAACAGCGGGAAGCGGAAATTTGGAGCATCAACGGCCTTTAGGCAGGTTTTCACAGCAGTAACTGTGGATAGCGAAGTCACCTTTATGTTTTCTAAACTATTTATCATGAGGTAACATTGTCAGATCACTTACCAAAGCCCTCTAATGGGATTTCAACCACAGCCAAATTGAATTGGAATAAAATCTTGTTTCACTTTGAAAGCAAATAGATATTCCCTTTGTTGCATGGTCTCTGCTGCATAATGTTTGCTCTTGAATCCCAAATATGACAGTGAAAAACTGCAGCTGATATCAGTATTCTGACACTGTAGATTGCTTAACTTGTCACATTCAATCCACCAATCTGTAGAGTGAGAGTGAGGTTGGCGTGACAATATGAGGGCTTTGCCCCAATAGGGTCCTAAGAGGTACCTGGAACTGTGCAGCTGATGTAGAGATTTTGGTTCCAATGTCAGTTCAGAGGAAAGGTTTGATGGGAAATGGTGAATGGGAAAAGCTTAAGAAAAAAAACAGTGGTAGAAGATTTTGAGACTCTACAGTCACCCTAGAAAATACCTGGCAATAAGGGAGACGATGGCCTAGTTGTATTATCGCTGAACTATTAATCCAGAAACTCAGCTAATGTCCTGGGGACCTGGGTTTGAATCCCACCATGGCAAAATTTGAATTACATTAAAAATATCTGGAATTAAGAATCTACTGATAACCATGAGACCATTGTCGATTGTCGGAAAAACCCATCCGGTTCACTAATGTCCTTTAGCGAAGGAAATCTGCCGTCCTTACCTGGTCTGGCCTACATGTGACTCCAGAGCCACAGCAATGTGGTTCACTCTCAACTCCACTCTGGCAACTTGCCACACCCACACCCCTCCCCCACCCCCAGACAGTGAAGTGGAAAATTGGCCACTATTTGTATCGCTGATTGCTATCCTCGTGATCTTGCCACCTCACTGTTTGGGTGAAAGCTCTATGAGGACTGGATTGGGTTTGACTGTGATGCCCCTGTAGTCGAATAGCCAAACAAGCAATCACACATAAAAGATTGACACTTGCCAAACCAATGGAAGATCACCCGCTTGAGATGTTCTACAGGAACAGGGAAAGTCTTCAGGATAAGAGGGGGTTAAGACTGGCAGGAAATGCATAGAGGAAATTAACCCAACACAGAATGCCGGGAATATGTGACTGAAACAAGTCAAACCAAGAATTTATTATTTCTACTTTTCTCCTCTCATGATAAGAAACCAGGAACAGGAGAGGCCATTCAGCCCTATGCTCCTGTTCTGTCATTCAATTAGATCATGGTTCATGTCCACAGAAGCACAGCGATTAGCACTGCTGCCTCACAGCGCCAGGGACCCGGGTTCGATTCCCGGCTTGGGTCACTGTCTGTGTGGAGTTTGCATGTTCTCCCCATGTCTGCGTGGGTTTCCTCTGGGTGCTTCCGTTTCCTCCCACGGTCCAAAGATGTGCAGGTTAAGTGGATTGGCCATGCTAAATTGCCCCTTAGTGTCAGGGGGACTAGCTAGGGTAAATGCATGGGGTTACGGGGATAGAGCCTGGGTGGGATTATGGTTGGTGCAGACTCAATGGGCTGAATGGCCTCTTTCTGCACTGTAGGATTCTATGGTTCTATGTATCGTAACTCCATCTACCCATCTTGGTCCCTTAACCCTTAATACAGTTGTCTAATGAAAATCTATTAATCTCAGTTTTAAAATTATCAGTTTATCTCCAGACTCAGAAGCTTCCTGGTTTTCAGCGTTCTTGATGTGAAGTAGTGTTTTCTGAAATCACCCCTGAACTGCTTGATTCGAATTGTAAATGTCTTTCCCCTTGTTATGGACTCCCACCCCCACCAGGGGGAAATAGTCTCTTTCTATCATCTTAATCCTTGTGTCATCTCAAACCCCGCAACTGGAAGACTCACACTGGATTCAGTTACGTAAGTGCCAGCCACCTGACAGTACTTTCCCTTATACTTTGTCCTTTAGTGGTAGTCTGTTGTCAGTGCAGACTCGATGGGTCTTTTCTGCTCTATGACTCTATATGGCCATTCGTCATGTGTGATCCAAGGAAGTGTGAAGCTGGTTGGCTGTTGACCAAGGTACTAAGGCCAATGGTGGCCCTCCTGCTAACTCAATCCCAAACCAACTATTGTGCTGGAATCTGGTGGTGGGAGTTGAAGGTGGTGGATGGGCTACGGGGCTGCTTTGTCCTGGGTGGTGTTGAGCTTTTTGACCTGCTGAGATTTTCCAGCATTTTCTGTTTAAAGTTTATTTATTAGTCACAAGTAAGGCTTACATTAACACTGCAATGAAGTTACTGTGAAATTCCTCTAGTCGCCAGTCTGGCGCCTGTTCGGGTCAATGCTCCGAACCAGCATGTCTTTCAGTCTGTGGGAGGAAACCGGAGCACCCAGAGGAAACCCATGCAGACACGGGGAGAATGTGCAAACTCCACATGGACAGTGACCCCAGCTGGGAATCGAACTCGGGTCCCTGGCGCTGTGAAGCAGCAGTGCTAACCACTGTGCTACCGTGCTGAATGTTTTTGAGGGACGAAGGGTTTCTAGCCTGTTTGGAGCACCGGTAAACCCTCCCCTACACATCCCCCCCCCCCCCCCCACCACCCGCCCCACCGCCCCATGTCTAGCAGCCGCTGGGAGGCCACATTAAGGCACATAAACTGTCCTCCACTGCCTCTGAGAGGACGACTGGAGAATCTCAGAAAATTGTTCCCATTTCTTGCACTAAAGATTTTAATTTCCTTTCTATAATAAGTCTTTGGAGGTAGAAGTCCCTTCACCAAAATCCATTCATTTACATTCCAACAGCAGTACACAGAGTGCTATCAGTCAGCAGTCTACCTTTGGAAGTGCCAGAGGAACTGACACTCCTGGTTCAATACAAGGAAAAGACTCCCTGATTGGCCCATCAATTGACTCCTTAATCAGGGAGTTCATATTCCAATAGGCCAACCTCCATGGCCTGACTGAAGTCATTACACTTTCCTCTTTGACCTGATTGTGTACAATTCCTTGGAGCTCCATTTTAATGCTGTTGTTAACCTGTTGATGAAATACTGCATTAAGTAAGGGACCTTTATCTGAATGTGTAAAGCAATGAGCCCTGTGGGAAGTGGGAGGGGGGTGGTGGGGGAAATAAACCCCCCTTGAAGATTTGACTGAATAATGAAGCTAACACGAGTTTTCTTTCTCTGTCTGTCAAAGCTACAGTTCAGCATGATTTTTACACAGAGTATATAAGACGGAATAAAATATTTGACATGTTATTTGGAGTGGTGCAGCCATACATGGATACTGAGTTGTGATCGCAGTTCCCGCTAACAATGTGAGGGAGGGAAGAGAATGTAAACTGTCACCCAGCCTGTGACATGCTGTGCGCTTGTCAATTTCCACTAGCTCATTGCAACAGCAAGTCAACAATTCCCAGCCACTCTAATGAGGTCCTTATCTCTGTCTAACTTCCCAGGGTTTGCTGCACTCCTGCGCGTACCTTCCCTGTTGAATGCCAGCAACCTCTAAATTACCTTCTATTAATATGAATGCTCCGCTGTCATGGATGTCAGATTGTCGGGGGCTGATTTGCCCTCTGAAGGTAGTTACGACATCATCTTTCTCCAGCTGATCCAACAGATAGCAAAGTAATTAGAGCAATTACTCATCACTGTCTGTCACAGCAGATCAGATCTGTTCACCAACCCCCCCACCCCCCTGACTGCAGTGTTGACCCAGACCTGCGTGCAGGGTGGATTATTTGAAGTAATCTTTAACTTTCACTCGCAAGTGCACATGTACGGCTCCTGATAATCGCAGCCTGGCTCACTGCCTCAGCGCCCAGCCTTTCTGCCTTTTACACTTCAATGGAGAATAAACTCTGAATTAAAAAAAAATTCTGACATGATTGATACGGCGAAGCGAAGGATTCCTACATGGTAAAAATCTGCAATTGAATTGAATGGATTTAAAAACGTATAGATATTTAACACGTGCAGTTACAAGGTTGAATATTGTTTTCCCTCCCGTCAGCCTCAAATACATCTGAAGAAACTTGAAGCTAACCTTGCAGGTGACCTATATGTTCAGCAGTGTGAAATATCCGACTATTAAGTAAGAATGGACTAACTTAAAGAGGAAGCGTTGTTGAGTCGGGCAGATTCAGGACCAGTCTGTCTGTAATTACTTTACAGTGTAATTACTTTACAGTGATTAGAGCTCCGAAAGCTTGTGTGGCTTTTGCTACCAAATAAACCTGTTGGACTTTAACCTGGTGTTGTTAAACTTCTTACTGTAATTACTTTAATCAGGCAATTGAGACGGACCTGTTAGAATATGAACTCCCTGATTAAGGGCCAAATTGGTGGGCCAATCAGGGAGCCCCTTGCTTTGTACGTAACCAGGAGTGCCAGTTCCTCTGGAACTCCTGGTGTAGACTGCTCACTGAAAGCACTCTGTATGCTGTTGTCAGACTTGTACATAACGGGGTTTTGGTGAAGGGACTTCTGCCTCCAAGGACTTATTACACTGTCCTGAAACTTTATAAAAGGTGGCTTTTGCTACCAAATAAACCTGTTGGACTTTAACCTGGTGTTGTTAAACTTCTTACTGTGTTTACCCCAGTCCAACGCCGGCATCTCCACATCATGACTGAAACTTTATCCGCAGGGCTGGTTTGAGCTCCGAGATGAGAAGATGCTAGATATATTGTGATGTTAGTGTACCTTTAAGAAAAGTTTTTTTTGCAGCTCACAACTTCAGTGATGTCATTGTTGCCGGGCCGACTACAATGAGTCCTTTTATTGCTATTTAAGTGATTTAAATGGGGGCTGTTTGTGTTTACTCTGGGATCAGTTTTACGATCCTGCATTGTCAGGAGGATGGTTATGTATTCTTGGACAGTTTCTTTCCTTATTTTCAGTTTGGAGCTGCAGGTTTGAGTTTTAGTTTTCAGAAGGGACAGCAAGCTAAAAAAGAAGTGTTTTCCCTCTCTCCCTGTTGTTTTGAAAATTCCGTTGGTTAGCTGAGAACACAAACTTGTTTTCCTGAAGGGTGAAAATCTGCTGTTGTTGGGGCTAGCCAGAGTGTCTCTGGTATTTTGAGAAGCTGTCTTGTCTTCAAACTGTTCTGAGTCTGAAGAGCATTTGACTGCAGAATTCAACTAATGGCCTCAATCCCAGTACTGCGTGAGCCTTAGTCTATGCTGTGTTAAACCTGTGAAAAGGGTCTTTTGTCTATGGCAAGGGTTTTGGTTTGATTGGAATACATTAGATATCTTTGTTAAGGGGTATACATTATAGTGGTTATTTTGTTTCTTGTTTGTAATTAGACAAAAATTCTTGCTAATTTTCTTACTATACATGTTAACTATATTCTTAAATAAACTTTGTTTAATAAAAGCTCCCTAATGGGTCACTGGAATCATACCTGAAGTGAAGCATCTCATGATTATCCGAGACAAATTCGAGATGCAAAACTTATGATCCAGGCAGGCTTCATAAAATACTTTGTAGTTTCTAACCTGAGCCATAACAATATGAAGACTCCCTTTAGCTATCTGTTGCATTTTTACCATTTTTTCTCTAGAAGTATATTAACACCAACAACAATAACTAGCATTTATATTATTAGCCATTAGTAGCCCTTCACCTTAAATGATCAGACTTTCTTTCATCCCCATTTCCTGGTTATCAGCTCCATTGAAGCACCATCAAACATAGGGTGGAGCTTTCCCATCCTGCCTGCCATGGGAATCAAAGCGAGCAGGGACGGACCATGCAAATGTCTGTTGACCATGGGCGGGAATGGTGGCACAATGGGTGGCATGGTGGCCCAGTGGTTAGCACTGCTGCCCAACAGCACCGGGAACCCACCTTCGATTCCCGGCTTGGGTCACTGTCTGTGCGGAGTCTGCACATTCTCCCCGTGTCTGCGTGCATTTCCTCCGGGTGCTCCGGTTTCCTCCCACAGTCTGAAAGACATGCTGGTTAGGTAGATTGGCCATGCTAAATTCTCCCTCAGTGTACTCGAACAGGCGTCAGACGTGGCCACTAGGGAATTTTCACAGTAACTTCATCACTGTGTTAATGTAAGCCTACTTGTGACGGATAAATAAACTTCAAACTTTAAATTGCTGGCCTTGGGGTGAGCGTGGCTGGAAAATCCCACCCATAGAATCCCTACACTGCAGAAGGAGGCCATTCGGCCCATTGAACCTGTACCCACAACAATCCCACCCAGGCCCGATCCCCGTAACCGTACATATTTACCCTGCTGATCCTCCTGACACTAAGGGTCAATTTAGCCCGGCCAATCAACCTAACCCACATATCTTTGGACTGTGGGAGGAAACTGGAGCACCCAGAGGAACCCCACGCAGACACAGGAAGAACGTGCAAACTCTGCACAGCCACCCGAGAGCAGAATTGAACCCGGGTTTCCAGCGCTGTGAGACAGCAGTGCTAACCACTGTGCCACCGTGCCACCCTAATGATGAGCAAGAGCAGCGAACTTTCAATTTTCTGGAACTTTCCACTGCAAATCCTTTGACTGCAATCCTAAGAGAGCTGCTTTTTAAATGGCAGCTTACCCTGACTGAATCCAGCTTAGCTTCTCAGTGTGAGAGACAATCTATTGGACTGACCATTGGGTGAGTTGGTGGGTGATAGTCACATCACAAATTTCCTCTAATTTTCCACTTTATCATTGAATTTTAGGAACCATACAAGGGGAAAATTGATTTCATCAGATTTAGCACTGGTGCAAAGAGATTTCTTTTATTCATTCATGGGACACAGGCATCGTTGGCTGACCAGCATTTATTGCCCATCCCTAGTGGCCCTTGAGAAGGTGGTGGTGAGCTGCCTTCTTGAATCGCTGCAGTCCATGTGCTGTGGGTTGACCCACAATGCCGTTAGGGAGGGAATTCCAGGATTTTGACCCAGCGACTGCGAAGGAATGGCAATATATTTCCAAATCAAGATGGTGAGTGGCTTGGAGAGGAACTTGCAGGTGGTGGTGTTCCCATGTATCTGCTGCCCTTGTCCTTCTAGGTGGAAGTGGTCGTGGGTTTGGAGGATACTGCAGTACATCTTGTAGATAGTACACACTGCTGCTACTGTGCGTTGGTGGTGGAGGGCATGGATGTTTGTAGATATGGTGTCAATCAAGTAGGCTGCTTTATCCTGGATGGTATCAAGCTTCTTGAGTGTTGTTGGAGCTGCACCCATCTAGGTAAGTGGGGAGTTTTCCATCACATTCCTGACTTGTGCATTGTAGATGGTGGACAGGCTTTGGGGAGTCAGGAGGTGAGTTACTTGCTGCAGTATTCCTAGCCTCTAACCTGCTCTTGTAGCCTGTGTTTATGTGGTGAGTTCAGCTGAGTTTCCGCTCAATGGTAACCTCAAGGATGATAATAATTATTGAAAATTTTTCTTTTGAAGAGATGTATCTTCCTATATATCAATTAAAGAGATGAAGGAAAGGCCTCTTGATAATTAACGGTTCAGAAGAATGGCGGATGATAATTAAAGAGCAGAGCTCCTTGCTGAATAAATTTAAAGTGGGATCTTTCTTGCTGCTCTAACAGGACTACCTGTTTTCATGGATTACCCAAATGCTGTTTCAGCACGGAATCCTTCTTGACACAGGAGAGATGTGCTTATTATTGCTGACAAAATATGCAAGAGTTCAGGTCCCCACAAGCCACAACTGAACTTTGTAAAACATTCACACAACACTTAAGGAAAAGGCTGGGAAAGGGAATGGCCAAGGTCGCTATCCAAATGCAACGTTATCCACTGGCTTTACTGGAGAGAAGCAGCCAACAGAGTCCATGCACTAAACTAAAAGCAAAATGCTGCGGATGCTGGAAATCTGAAATTAAAGCTGAAAATTCTGGAAAATTCTTTTTATTCAATCGTGGGACGGAGGCGTTGCCGGCTGGCCAGCATTTATTGCCCATCCCTAGTCGCCCTTGGAGGGAAGATGAGAGTCAACCACATTGCTGTGGCTCTGGAGTCACATGTAGGCCAGACCGGGTAAGGACGGCAGGTTTCCTTCCCTAAAGGATATTAGTGAACCAGATGGTTTTTCCAACAATTGACAATGGTCTCATAGTCATCAGTAGATTCTTAATTCCAGATATTTTTTTATTATTGAATTCAACTTCCACCAGCTGCCGTGGCGGGATTTGAACCCGGGTCCCCAGAACATTAGCTGAGTTTCTGAATTAATCGTCTAGCGATAATACAATCTGGCAGCATCTGTGGATAGAGAAAAGCAGAGTTAACGTTTTGAGTCCACATGCGAGTCTCTCACTCTACAGATATTGCCAGATGCTGGGTTTTTCCAGCATTTTCTGTTTTTATTGCATATGCAATTGCTGCTTCTTTCATTAATCTTTCTCTCTCTTTTTTCTCTCTCTTTTCTCCCTTTTCTCTTCTCTTTCGTTCTTTCGCTCTCTTTTTTCTCTCTTCCTTTTCTCTCTCTCTTTTTCCTCTCGTTTTACCCTCTTTTCGCACTCCCTATCTTTTTCTCTCTCTTATTCTCTGTCTCTTTTTCTCTCTCTGCTTTTCTCTCTTTTTTCTGTCTCTCTTTCTTCTTCTCTCTTTTTTCCCTGTCTCTTTTTTCTCTCTTTTCTCTCTTCCTCTTTCCTTTATTTTTCTCTCTCTCTTTCTTTTTTCTCTCCCTCTTTCTATTTTCTCTCTCTCCTTTTTCTTCTTTCCTTTTCTCTCTCTCTTTCTCTCTCCCCCTCTCTTTTTTTGTCTCTCTTTCTTGCTCTCTCTTTCTTCTTTCCTTCCATCCTCCCCTCCTGCATTTTCTCCTTCCTTCCCTTCTTTCTGTTGTGTCGTATCAGGGATTAAGGCAACAATGACTCGAATAGTTTTGTTCCAAATGTATCTTTCATTGGAAGCATGCTCGCTGAACTGCTGCGACACTGATTCCCCAGCGAGGTACACAGCACATTGGCCAATGTGGACTACTGTTGGATAAATGGATGAGAGAGAAAAAAAGAAAAAGTTCCCCATTAGTTGGTTAAGTGAAAAAATAAACTTCAATTGAAAATTTAACAAATTATAAGTTAGCCCGAGATATTGGTTGCCCTCCCAGTACAGTGAGAATGATATAATAACATAACAAATTATTTATAGACAGAATGGTGTTTATTGGTTTTGAAGTCATGCTGACATGACGACTATTGAGTTTGCGACACTCAGCACTTTTGGGATTTGAGAATTCTCCAATCTAGTATCACTTACTTTCACTGCTTTTTCAAATGGCATTACCTCAACCAACTATTATACGTTTATAAGACAATAGATCACAGCACTGAGGCTGGCATTAAAACTTCCACCTGGGAAACAGTATGATTGGTCTTGGAGCACGGGTCGTTTAAGTGGAACTAGACTGCTGAAATCTGTGTAAACGGCAATGATATGAAATACCAGTAAATGGTTGACTTTGTCTGGCCTTTCAATACATTGGACAACATGAAATAGTGACGGAAAGACGGAATGCAAGTATTATTGTTGAGTTGCAGGTATTCTGCACCCCACCCCCCCCGGCCTCCCGCCCCCGCTGGAGGACAAACACAGCCCATTTTAGCTCGCAATTAATGTTGTTATGGGTTATGGCAAGGGGTATGAGTTATTAGCTGCTCTGGGCAAACATACAAATCACAGCACAAAACCACTCCAGGAGGAGTTAAGATTGGGCAAGCACACAGCAGCAAAATAACAGACTCTGGGCCAATGTAGTAATGCAATTAACTTAACCTGACTTGACTTAAACTGGGACACTTGTGTCTCTATACAGCAACTACAAATGTGACTTTATAATTGGATATAAATATTTTCAGGAACGAATACAATACTTCCGAGTGTAGTCCATTTTTCTGGATGAGTGCAGCTCCAACAACATTCAAGAAGCTTGACATCATCCAAGACAAAGCTGTCCGCTTGATTGGCACCCCATCCACCACCTTCAACATTCACCCCTTCCATCACTGATGCACAGTGGCAGCAGTCTACAAGATGGGGCAGCACGGTGGCACAGTGGTCAGCACTACTGCCTCGCAGCGCCAGGGACCCGGGTTCAATTTCAGCCTCGGGTGACTGTGTGGTGTTTGCACGTTCTCCCCATGTCTGCGAGGGTTTTCTCCGGGTGCTCTGGTTTCCTCCCACAGTCCAAAGATGTGCAGGTTAGGTTGATTGGCCATGCTAAATTGCCCCTTAATATCAAGGGGACTAGGAGGGTTACTAGGTATGGGGTTACGGAGATAACCTGTAACCCCTTTATATATCCCGGTGAATACTATTAAGCAATTAGCATACAAATTAGGTCTAAAATGTAAGGCTGCAGTTAACCCATTCCTAACACAATCTGCCAACATTCTCACTTCTGGCAATATGACTCAACGAGGGAAAGATGTTGGGTGGGATTTTCCGGTCGTTCCATCCGGCAGGATTTTCCAGCCCCGCCGACGGCGAGCCCCTGCTGTGGCTTCCCTGGCAGTGGAGGGTGCGAACAACGGGAAACCCTGTTGACACAGCAGAACCACTGGCCAATGGTGGGCTGTCCCCACCACCGCAAAATGCACCCCGGGAGGGGGCAATTCTGCCGACTAACTCCCCACACTATGCCTTTCCTGTCATTTTGCCAAACCTCCAGCCTCTCAGCATGTCCCCAAAGGGTGCGGAGAATCCAACTCCATTTTACATTTGTCCATAAACAACAGCAATAATGTTTACCTTTATATAAACCTTTGTCCTAATAAATTGTCTCAAGGTATGCCAATAAGTGATGTGTAAAGGTGTGTAGTATAACTGGCTTACACTAGAAGAATAATATTCATGTGTTATTCATGGTCAATTAATCCAGCCACTACATTACAGATATTATACCTCTTGGTCCTCTATTAATTATTTTTCTTGGATACAGGGTGCACATTGCCAAATTCATATTGATGCCGTAGAGTTTTTCGAACAATTCTTTTGAGAATTCCCCTGTGTGTTTCCATGCAGCCATATAGATTGGTATTTGTAAATCTTCACAAAGGCAAAAAGAATCGTGGAATCCCTGCAGTGCAGAAAGAGGCCATTCTGCACCAACAACAATCCCAACCAGGCCCTATCCCCGTAACCCCATGTATTTACCCTGCTAATCCCATGGCACTAAGGGACAATTTAGTATGGTCAACCAACCTAACCCACACATCTTTGGACAGTGGGAAGAGACTGGAACACCCGGAGGAAACCCACAGCGACCCGGGGAGAACGTGCAAACACCACACAAGCAGTGACCCGAAGCTGGAATCGAACCCGGGTCCCATAAGACCATAAAATATAGGAGCTGGATTAGGCCCTTTGGCCCATCGAGTCTACTCTGCCATTCAATCATGGCTGATATGATTCTCATCCCCATTCTCCTGCCATCTCTCTGTAATCCTTGATCCCCTTATTGATCAAGAACTGATCTATCTCTGTCTTAAAGACACTCAATGACCTGGCTTCCACAGCCCTCTGTGGCAATGAGTTCCACAGATTCACCACCCTCTGGCGCTGTGAGGCAGCAGTGCTAACCACTGCGCCACCATGCCGCATTTCAAGCTATTGCTTCTAACCAGCTGCAGTTAAGCATTTGAAAGACCAGAGCTGGCATGTTATGGCCGTTTGTGCCAGCGGGATTTTCCCATCCCGCAGCAGTGAACAGAGATTTGGCTGGGCACCAAACTCTCCGACTTCGTTGCAGTGGAAGCGTAATGTGAACGGCTGGTAAAATCGTGCCTCATGAGTTTTCTTTTAAAACAATTCCTGTGCTATAGCAGAAAATCCTCTCAATAAAGGGACTGCACACTGTTTTTGGCGCAATTGATGATCGAGTTAGTGTCTATACTGGTGGATGTTGCACATTCAGCATACCTGCTGAGGAATAGTCACAGTGGGTGAGTAAAAGGTCACAATCTAATAGAAAGATTCAAAATAATATCAGAAACTTCAAGAGATAAAAGAACTGCCATTTTTCATGTGTGCAGTGTAGAGATTTCCCTCCTAATCACCTTCATTTGTCTGTTTGTTTATTTATTCATGTCACAAGTAGGCTTACATTAACAGTGCAATGAAGTTACTGTGAAAATCCCCTAATCACTACAGTCCAGTGTCTGTTTGGATACACTGAGGGAGAACTTAGAATGGCCAAAGCACCTAACCAGCATGTCTTTCTAACTGTGGGAGGAAACCGGAGCACCCGGAGGAAACCCATGCAGACACGGGGAGAACGTGCAGACGCCACACAGACAATGGCCCAAGCCAGGAATCAAATCCACAGGCCCCCGGCACTGTGAGGCAGCTGCGCTAACCACTGCGCCACCGTGCTGCCCACAGACAAAGCATACCATGCTTTCCACCATGCACCTGGTATGTTGGACAACTTTACTTCACAAATCTAATGAGTGCAAGTTTGTCGAGAAGCCCATTCCTGATGTCCATGCATCTTTGCTTGTGGACAGAATGTCCCAGGACTCAGGCTGAAAGAAGAAAATATAAGCACCAAATACTAGCTGGGATTTTACCAACCTGCGCACCACGGGAATCAGAGCGGGCGAGGGGCAGAGGTCCGTTGACCTCGGGCGGGATTTTATGGTTTCGGAACGAGCGAGGCTGGAAAATTCCGCCCACTGTGTCTTCAAGCAACTAAACAAACTTCAGAGAAATTCCATTGAATAACTCACTGTGGTGGGTTTAGAATTCATGATGTGATGTAGTTGTTGGTAACTTTACAACAAGAGAGCAATTAAATGATGGATAGCTCATGTGTTGACCCTTTGACCTATATGAACCTGCAGTTAGGGGTTTGGATAGATGTCTACAGCAAGGTGAAGGATTAATGGTTAGGACTGATCCCTTCCTTTGCCATTGCTCTTAACTGTGTTTTGGATTACAGAATCCTACAGTGCAGAAGGAGGCCATTCGGTCCATCGAGTTTGCACCCCCACAATCCCAATCCCACCCAGGCCCTATTCCCATGATTTACCCTAGCTAGTCCCCATCACACTAAGGGGCAATTTAGCATGGCCAATCCACCTAACCCACACATCTTTGGACTGTGGGAGGAAACCGGAGCACCCAGAGGAAACTCACGCAGACATGAGGAGAACGTGCAAACTCCACAGTCACCCAAGCCGGGAATTGAACCCGGGTCCCTGGCACTGTGAGGCAGCAGTGCTGACCACTGTGCCCCCTCCACCCCCCCATAAGTTCCTTTAAAGGTGAAAGTGTGCCTGAAATGGAACATAACAATGAAATGATTAACACTTTGGGGAGGGCTGTCCCAGTTCTGTATGGACATTGACAATAACAAGAACTTACCTGGAAATCTGCCAGATTTTAGCAGACATATTTTTCTAAACTATTTTGTTGAATTAGTGGCTGACAGATGGTTTGTTAAGAAACTTTTTGGAAACCAACAAACTGATGCTCATATTCGAAGGGTTAAAATATAAAGTCAGCCAAATAACAAAAGGAACTGTAGTGACCTCAACGAAGCCCATGAGGTGGGCCTCTCGGAGTATGAGCTCCCTGATTGAGATAATGATTGCCTACTGCGGCTATATTTGTGGCTGGGTGTCCCTGGAGAGGGAGCACATGGTGTCCGAGGGCACCGTTAACGCCTCCCATGCCCGCTGGGCACCACAGAGACTGGGATGTATTATTGACCCCTTTAATCACATTTTAATTTGATGTTTTAAGTTTCCTTTCCATACGGTCCTTTGTTTTGAGCGGTTCCCCTTTTGGGAGCTGCCCGTTGTAACCTGTCCTTTTGTTAATTTGATTTAGTTTATTTTGTTGGCTAAAAAGACTGGTAATGATTGCCTGCCCAATCAGAGAGCCTCACCTGTTTTTTGAATTCAGTGTCAGCGCTACTGACACTCCAGATTCTGACTTTGTACCTGAAGCGCTCTGAGGAGTGGAGATAAGTTTGTAAGTAAAGGGAATCTGATGAAGAGTTATTTCAATAACACATCCATTGAATACTCACAAGGGTTGATGAAACCTTCTGTTATATATTGTTGTACTATCTGTAAAGAGTTAGGAGCTAATTAGCTAGGAACTAATTGTTCTGCATTAGCGGTCCGGGGGGCACATTTCTCAACTGCACTAGGGATTCATAGCAAGCTAAGAGAACCAGTTCAATCCAGTCCTTCATTGTACCAGACACTGTGGTCAAATTAAACATAAGAGGTCCCAGGTCTTTTCAATCTTCAAGTGTGATTATTAAAAAAGGAGTGGGAACCAAAAGACAACAAGAGCACATAGCACATTCTTATGAGTTGACTGGACAGTTAATGAGGGGTTGAGGTACCTCATGTTTTCATAGAATCCCTACAGTGCAGAAGGAGGCTATTTGGCCATCAAGTCTGCACCGACCACAATCCCACCCAGGGCCTATTCCCGTAACCTCTCATAGTTACCGTGCTAACCCCCTGACATTAGGGTCAATTTAGCATGGCCAATCAACCTAACCCACACATCTTTGGTCTGTAGGAGGAAACTGGAGTACCCAGAAGAAACCCACACAGACACGGGGAGAATGTGGAGACTCCACTGAGACAGTGACCCAAGGCCAGAATTGAACCTGGGTCCCTGGCGCTCTGAGGCAGCAGTACTAACCACTTTGCCATCGTGCCACCTTATTTTTAGATTTTCCAATCACCGTCTAGATTTCAGAATGGGGAATGTTATTAGGAGGGCCAATGCTTTATTAGGTATCCAAGCAACTATTTCAGAAAACGATTTCCTAAGGAAAAAAATACTAAAGCCAATCGGTTCAGGAGGTGCTGGGAATGCTCAGTGGGTGTGGCAGAATCTGCGGAGAGAAAAACGGAGTTAATGTTGGAGCCGATGACATTTCATCAGAACTCATCAGAAGAAAAGGTCATTGACCTTCAACGTTAACTCTGGCCCAGATTTTCATCCCTGCGGTCAGGCCGCAGAGTCAGGAGATTCCCCAGCTCAGGAAGCCTGGTCCTTAGAGATATTCACAGCTGGTTGGATTTCCAGTTATGGGGGAGAGGGGGGGGGGTGCGAATACACTGTGTTTGAACAATCAAAAACATCCTTCTCCCCATCACACCCACATAATCCCTATGGCCCATTCATGCTCACCAATGACAAGCCATATTCCTCACCCAGTCCCCATGGTCCTCATGCCTCCTATGTCATCCTGTACTCCTCTACCCACCATGGACCCTCATACCTGCTATACCAACTTAGTGCCAACTCATGCCACCCTATCACGCCCCCTCTACCTCACCCACCGACATTTGCCCTTACCTATCTCCATATCACCTCACCTAGTTTCTTTTGATACTTCCTGGACCGGTTTGACAGCTTGGGCACTTTCTGAACAGCTTGACAGTTCCTGGACAGTTTGACAATTCTAATAAGTTTGTACGTAACAGGTGTATGATCAGGTTTCGTTTAACAATCCCCCAAAGGTCGCCTTACCTCTCTGAAGGGGTGTGTTGCCTCTCTCAAAGGCTACTTTGCCTCCCCCAAAGTTGTCCTGGGACCCTATACAAAGGGGTGCATTACCTTTCAAAAGGGGTATCCTAACTATCCAAATATTTCCTCTTACTCCGTCTTCCCCGCACACTCCCGGATTCGTGCGCACCCCCTGTTGATTTAAATGGCCAGCTGCCCCTGCAATTCATGCACGCTCGAACCCCAGCCCGACTCCAGTCCTAACAACCGCCCCCCACCCTCCTCCCCTCCCACTCCCCCCCGGAGATGGGAAATGCCGGGATTGGGGTGGGATTTCGCATTTTCGTCCATTTCTCCATGGGCCACCTAGCTCTTTCTCTACAAATGCTGCCAGGCCGGCCAGGTTTCTCTGGCAGTTTCGGTTTCTATTTCAGGTTTTAATCATCTGCAGTATTTTGCTTTTGGAAGAAAAGAGACGATTTGCATTTCTATAGCCGCAGTGTATTCCACGACCTCAGGAGGTCCCAAAGAGTGTCAGAGCGAGTGAAATACTTTTGAAGTGTCGTCACTGCTGTAATGTAGAAAATGCAGCACCCAATTTGCTCACAGTAAACTCTCACAATGGGCGGCACGATGGCACGGTGGTTAGCACTGCTGCCTCACAGCGCCAGGGACCCAGGTTCGATTCCTAGCTTGGGTCACTGTCTGTGTGGAGTTTGTACGTTCCCCCCCCCGTGTCTATGTGGGTTTCCTCCGGGTGCTCCGGTTTCCTCCAACAGTCCAAAGATGTGTGGGTTAGGTTGATTGGCCATGGTAAATTACCCCTTAGTGTCAGGAGGATTAGCAGGGTGAATATGTGGGGTTATGGGAATAAGGTCTGGGTGGGATTGTAGTTGGTTCAGACTTGATGGGCCGAATGGCCTCCTTCTGCATTGTGGGGATTCTATGATTATAGCCATATGATAATAACCAAATCATCTGTTTTCTTAGTGTTGTTGATTCAGAGGTAGGTATTGGCCAGGATACCAGAGGTAACTCCCCTGCCCACCTTCAAAATGGTGCCACAGGATCTTTTATGTCCATCTAACAGGCCATTGGTTTAATGTCTCATCTGGAATATGCAGCTGCCTTCTAATCCCTCAGAACCATGCGGAAATGTCAGCCTGTCTTGAACCTGGAGTGGGACTGGACCCCACAGGAGGCAAAGATTGTAGTAAGTCACCCCAAGAATTGCTTATGGATCTCTGGGAAATTCCGATGGAGCAGCTTTGGTTCAGATCACCTCCAATGAGGATGGTGCAAAGACAACGGCGGAACGCCAGATGGGATAGAAGCACAAAGAAAATAAATCCTTTCAATAAAGGAAATAAATATTGAGGGGAACTTGCAGATGTGAAAAATACTTGGACAAATATTATGTCATAGAACATAGAACATAGAACATAGAACATAGAACATTACAGCGCAGAACAGGCCCTTCGGCCCACGATGTTGCACCGACCAGTTAAAAAAAAACTGTGACCCTCCAACCTAAACCAATTTCTTTTCGTCCATGAACCTATCTACGGATCTCTTAAACGCCCCCAAACTAGGCGCATTTACTACTGATGCTGGCAGGGCATTCCAATCCCTCAC
Organism: Mustelus asterias; assembly: GCF_964213995.1. Classification (NCBI taxonomy): domain Eukaryota; kingdom Metazoa; phylum Chordata; class Chondrichthyes; order Carcharhiniformes; family Triakidae; genus Mustelus; species Mustelus asterias. The sequence goes on from NC_135807.1 coordinate 129,225,369, forward strand.
CACCCTCTGGGTAAAGAACCTACCCCTGACATCGGTTCTATAACTACCCCCCCTCAATTTAAAGCCATGCCCCCTCGTGCTGGATTTCTCCATCAGAGGAAAAAGGCTATCACTATCCACCCTATCTAAACCTCTAATCATCTTATATGTTTCAATAAGATCCCCTCTTAGCCGCCGCCTTTCCAGCGAAAACAATCCCAAATCCCTCAGCCTCTCCTCATAGGATCTCCCCTCCATACCAGGCAACATCCTGGTAAACCTCCTCTGCACCCTCTCCAAAGCCTCCACATCCTTCCTGTAATGTGGGGACCAGAACTGCACACAGTACTCCAAGTGCGGCCGCACCAGAGTTGTGTACAGTTGCAACATAACGCTACGACTCCTAAATTCAATCCCCCTACCAATAAACGCCAAGACACCATATGCCTTCTTAACAACCTTATCTACTTGATTCCCAACTTTCAGGGATCTATGCACACATACACCTAGATCCCTCTGCTCCTCCACACTATTCAAAGTCCTCCCGTTAGCCCTATACTCAACACATCTGTTATTCCTCTGTGGTTGGAAAATGTGGTAGACTGGTTAAAGAAAAAAGATTGGATAAAATTAAATGGAAAGATTTGAACTGGAAGGTATAAAAACAAAGAATGTTAGAGCACAGGAGGCCATTCAGCCCGGTCTGTGCAGGACTGTGGATGTTGCAGGTTCCCTGAATCACTGACAACAAGGACTTTCAGCGAGGTAGTTTATTCACTAGCTTTGCAGCTGCGTAAACACTTAGTGCTCGGCCCGTGCTCCCAGGGCGAACTCCCACACTCCCAGGGCGAACTCCCACACTCCCAGGGCTAACTCCCACACTCCCAGGGCTAACTCCCACACTCCCAGGGCTAACTCCTGCGCTCCCAGGACTAACTCCCACACTCCCAGGGCTAACTCCTGTGCTCCCAGGGCTAACTCCCACACTCCCAGGGCTAACTCCTGCGCTCCCAGGGTTAACTCCCACGCTCGCAGGGCTAACTCCCGCGCTCCCAATGCTAACTCCCGCACTCCCAGGGCTAACTCCCACACTCCCAGGGCTAACTCCCACACTCCCAGGGCTAACTCCCACACTCCCAGGGCTAACTCCCACGTTCCCAGGGCTAACTCCCGCGGTCCCAGGGCCAACTCCCACACTCCCAGGACTAACTCCTGCGCTCCCAGGGCTAACTCCTGCGCTCCCAGGGCTAACTCCCGCGCTCCCAGGGCTAACTCTCACGCTCACAGGGTTAACTCCCACGCTCCCAGGGTTAACTCTCGCGCTCCCAGGGCTAACTCTCACGCTCCTGCCATGTGACCTCTTTTGTAACCGTGCCATCACCTTCTCACGTGATCACTCTGTCTACAAGGATGAAAAAAACAGTCAAGCTTAATCCCTCTTTCCAACTCTCAGACCATAACCCTCTGGGGGGGGGGGGGGGGGGGGGGGGCGGTGGCACAGTGGTTAGCACTGCTGCCTCACAGCACCAGGGATTAAATTCCCGGCTTGGGTCACTGTTTGTGCGGAGTCTGCACATTCTCCCTGTGTCTGCGTGGGTTTCCTTCGGGTGCTCCGGTTTCCTCCCACAGTCCCAAGATGTGCAGGTTAGGTGGTTTGGCCATGCTAAATTTTTTTACTTCTTATTGTACTTACCCCAGTCCAACGCTGGCATCTCCACATCATGGCTTTCTATCTCGACAGCCTTGCGCATGTTCCAGACTCCCGTTACCATCTGGGTCAAATAAATTCTCCTCAAATCCCCTCTCATCCTCCTGCCAATTACTTTAGCTTTGACTAACTATGTATCTCGATGCATTCCATATTAATCCTTAAATGTTACATCATTAAACCCCAATACCTTATGTTCTCCAGGAGGGCAATCATCATTCTTAATCGCTGATAAAAAGGCATACCAGCATGACATTGCAATCCTGCCTATAGTGCTTTCAGGGAATTCAGATATTGAATAGAATGACAGAGAAGCGAGCATTATCTAACGTTATGCACAAACAAGCATCCCTCAATAATACACTGTCACTTCCATTTACCTGTTTATTGGCTCCTTGCTCTGACCCTGGAGGGAAATGGCTGTGAAATGTATAATGGATTTTGAAGTACCTTCTTTGTTATCTCACCCGAGGCTGTTTCTGAAACGTCGGATGAAGCACTCGGGAAAGCTTAACTGGTGCATTTTTTTTGGTTGAATTTTATTCTTTTAAGAGGCGAAGGGTTTTTTTTAAACCTCCATCCCTCCCACCCACCCTTTGATCTGCAGGCCATCTTAAAATTGATATTGCAGCCTCGCAATTAGCGGTGGGCAACATGAGGAGAGAACTGCCTGATGCGCTTGTGTGACATTCCACTGCTGCTGCTGTTGCCATTTAATAAGTGGAGGGATGCTTTACCAGTGCGTTGTGCCACTAACCTTGCCCACTGTAATATCTACGTTCACCCAGGCAACCTGTCCTTGATAGATGTCGCCGGTGACCCCGGGTTCAATTCCGGCCTCGGGTCACTGTCTGTGTGGAGTTTGCACATTCTCCCCGTGTCTGTGCGGGTTTCCTCCAAGTGCTCCGGTTTCCTCCCACGGTCCCAAGATGTGCAGGTTAGGTGGTTTGGCCATGCTAAATTGCCTCTTATTTTCCAAGATTGTGCAGATTAGGTGGAATGGCCATGCTAAATTGCCCCTTAGTATCCCAAGCTGTGTGGGTTAGGTGATTGGCCATGCTAAATTGCTCCTTAGTGTCCAAAGATGTGTAACTTAGGTGGATTGGCCATGGTAAATGTGTGGGGGTATGGGGATTGGGGTGGGGCTGAGGCCTTGGGTGGGATGCTCTGTCAATAGGTTGGTGCAGACTTGATGGGCCGGATGGCCTCTTTCTGCACTGCAGGGATTCTATGATTCTATGATAAATGTGGCTTATTGGATGAAAGCTATAAGGCAGAAAAGAGGGAAGGAAGGAGGAAGGAAAGAAGGGAAGGAATGAAGGAAGGGAGGGATGAAGTTAATTGAGGGATAAATATTGTATACCCCAGAATTGTATGCAGCACAATTCTGTTGTTTTGGCAGCTAAGTTCTTGTTAACCTCCAGTCATAATCAAATTGGAAAGATTGACAGAATTGTGGAATGTAGAATAGAATAGCCATAGTGAAGAAGAGGCCACTTGGCCCATCGAGTCTGCATCGACTCTCTGACAGAGCATCTCAATCTGGGTAAGGGCAAGTAGGGATGGGCAATAAATGCTTGCCAGCCGGTGACGCCCATGTCCCACGATTGAATTAAAAAAATGGAACTCCAGTTTGGACCAGGACCAGTCATTTCCAGGTTTTATTGATTTTTCCTTACTATACATGTTTCAACCTCATTATCACATGATTCTTGCCAGACCAGGCATCTGAATGTTTCATGTAATGGAATCGTTTCACCAAAGGCTTGAATGACTATCTCACAACATGGTTTAACATAACACAAAAACATCTTCAACCAAGGCTTAACAACAGTAGTAGTGCTGCATCAGAGTATTCAGACTGGGGTTGGGTCGTGGGAGAGCAGTAGGGGGTTTCACATGAGATAAAGCATGCAAGACATGTGACATGATTTGAATCATTAGATCTTCTCGATTCCTCCTGATTTTGCTGATTGTTAGCGTTCGATTGAACTTAGCAATGCAATCAAAAGTAAAAACTTCTCTGTATCTTCTGTAAGGTGTGTACAAGGTGTTCACCTCAGTGGCTGCTTGCATGAGCTGCCTCTTCTGACCTTAAAATTAAAAAGGTGCAGATAGATGTTCTATCTGGGCCCTATTTTACCATTTTGATTCTAAGTGCTGGGCGGACTTGAAATTGGGAGTGTTTCAGATCTGACTTTTAGACCCGTTCTGAGGTGCCCCCAAACGCACTCTACCTGCAAAAATATCAGCGATTCCGAATCGCGCTGCCCAACCCTGTGGGCGGGGCTTAATGCGCCCGACATCGTGCGGCTCCGATCGGCACCTCCAACTGCGCACGCGCAAAAACAATGATAGAATGCTGCTCCCCGCCACATCCCTCCCGGGCTGGATAATGCCTCCCCCTGGCCCCCACAGACATTGCCCCATCCCCCCAATATTATTGCCCCTTATCCCCCCCACCCTCCCACCACCCAGACCGATCGCGTCTCCCTCCTCCCCTTCCCCCCACCGATCTCAGGCAGAGTGGCAACGGACCCCCCCTTGCCCCCCCATCGATCTTAGGTAGAGTGGCAGCCGACCCCCCGTTTCCCCCACCGATCTCAGGCAGAGTGGCAGCGGCTCCTCTTTCCCCCCCCCACCGATCTCAGGCAGGGTGATCCCCCCTCTCCCCCCTCCCCCACATCCCGGACCCTCCCGCACAAGGCCCCCATCTCCTCTGGAGTCCGATGGCTGTGTGACACCTCCCTCTCTCTCCCCTGTCCCCAATCATTGAGGCACTGATCCATCACCCGCCCTCCCTCCGCATCAGCGCGCCTGCAAGTCCTCACTTGCCTTCTCCTCAATGCTAACAAGCAAATTACATGCACCTTTTTGGAATGCTCTGCCAAACTGCTTGCAGCTGATCTGCCCTGACGAGGGGCAGGTTCATAAAAATCCCAAGGATGGACAGAGAGGCAGGCAGTTCAGGAAAAAAAGACCACATGACCAGCTCCCAGATTTACTGAAGGTGAACTCGGGATGCAGCAGAGGCAAGGCGGGACACCCTCTTCCTCCCAGCAGGACGCAGACCCAGGAGGGTTGATGGCAATGCAGCCTGGAAGGCACTTGCCGCTACTGTTAGTGCCATGGCACTGCCCCCCCCCCAGAATGGAGAAGCAGGACCACAAGAAGGACAACTACCTCATCCGGGCAGCAAGGGTGAGTGCATAACCCCATCTAGCATCTTCCCCTAAATCATCCCACCACCTGCACCCTGCATGCTTCCAGCTCCTGACCCCCAAGCACCTTCTTCCTACCCCCCTGCCCCCCAAGAGCCCCACTGCACTTGCCCTCTAAGGGCCACCACCTGATACTCCGCAGGAGTCACACCATCATTTCTTTCATGGCTCCTTCTGTCCCCACAGGAGAAGACCGACTACAACACCTGAGAGAGGGCGAAGACAGGGGGTGGTGAGCCAGACCTCTGGGTTCTCACCCCCTTTGAGGAGTGGGCGCTGGAGCTGTCCAGGGAAGGGGAGATGCAGGCTGTCAGTGACAGCATGGTTGGGCTGGATTCAAGAAGTGGACACGTGTCAACTCTCCACTCAATTTGAGGCAACTTCTAGGGGGCATGAGTTTTTGGTGCAAGGGGCAAGGTTTAAAGGAGATGTACGAGGCATGTTTATTTTGCACAGAGAAGGTGGTGGGTGCCTGGAACTTGCTGCCAGGGGGAGCTGGCGGAGGCAGATACAAGAGTGACGTTTAAGGGGCGTTTTTACAGCTATGTGAATGGGATGGGAATAGAGGCATATGGTTCCCAGAAGGGTAGAGGGTTCCAATTCAGATGGGCAGCCTGGTCGCTGCAGGCTTGCAGGGCCAAAGGGCCTGGTTCTGTGATGTAATCTTCTTTGTGCTTTGTTCTGTGTTCAATGGAGAAATGTAAATCATATGTTTGGCATTCCGGATTCCTCTCCCTCCCTTGCACTTAACCTTGTGTCCTGTATTGCAGGGATCAATGTGGACGTCCCGGGGCCTTCTGGCATCATGGCCCACATCGCGGCTCCCGTCCATCCTGCTCCAGACAACTCAGATGAGTCCTCGGCGGACGTGGGTGAAGGGACCTCTGAGGGTGGCACCGTTTTGGTGTCAGCTGCCACCTCACAACTCACCATCCCAGATACTGACACGTCGGTGGGTCCAGTTAGTGCTGAGGCTTCTGGCTCACTCTCTGGTGAGCACGACACTTCTGATAATGTACATCGGGTGGAGGAGGGAACGTCCGAGGCTTCTGGAATGCAGGAGCCTGCTGGAGGCGAGGACTCAGCTGGCCCCAGGCTACATGCTAGGCCTCTGAGATCACTTCTCCCTCAGCTGCTGGAGATGCAGCAACAGAGCTAGGAAATGCAGGAGGGGCTAACGGCCACACTGGACTAACTGCGAGGCTGTTGGGAGGAGTCCCAAAGCTTTCAGATGGACCAGCTATTACCTGTCTTGTGTGGTTCCCTGACCAACACTGCAAGCATGGCGTCTGCGGTGGAAAGCCTGGGGCAGGGAATCCTCACCATGAGTGGCAGGCTCCAAGCTTGTGGCTGAACGAAATGGAGAAGGTTTATTCCAGCAAGGCACCAAACACGTTGGCCAAAATTTTCCAGTTACTCCCACCGGCAAGGTCTCCGCTCGTGCCGCCAAGCAACCGCCCCCTGCTTCCCCCATCATGGTGCCTTGGCAGTGGAGGGTGCAAACAACAGGAAGACCTGCAGCAGGACTGGAAGATCCCATCCCCAGTCAATGGCAGGCTGCTGCGCCACCACAAAATAGCCGTGGTGGTGGGGAGGGGGGGCGCAATGGGGGGCTCTCAGTGGCGGATTAACCATTAGGCTGAGTAGGCTTAAGCCCGGAAGGGAGGGGGGCTCGAGAGCAAAAGTAATCACTGACTGTTCATGTGAGCGTTCATTTTCGGCACTGAAGAGGATCAAAATCTATTTGCGCTCAACAATGAACGATGAGAAACTTAGTCATCTGGCACTCATGCACATTGAATCAGACACGCTTCGATCTGTTGATTTACATGCTGTTATCGACACTTTTGTAAACCAAAAAACACGGAAGCTTTTTAAAGTACAAATGTAAAGAAAATGAAAAATAAATGAATAAAAGGGCTGTAATTGATTCATATAACTTTATGATATTATACATGTAGTACATTATACATAGTACAACGATATAAGTTATCTAACGTCACTTAACGTCACTTTATTCTATTCAACGAAGGGTGGGGCAGGGGGCAAGGTCAGGGGGCCTTACTAAAGCTCAGCCTAGGGGTCCGGGTGGTAGTTAATCCGCCACTGGGGGCTCTATGGGGGGGGGGGGGGGGGGGGGCAGGGCAGAAAATCCCCCCCATCGAAGGATTTTGTTGTGAGCAGGCAGTGTGAAAATCAAGAGGTCGGAAAGATACTGTAGTAATGAGTGTGACACTGAAGTAACACATGGGATACTGCAGTAATGCACGCAACACTGCGGTAACGCACACGGCATTGCAGTGACGAGCGTGTCACTGCAGCAATGCATACACACCGCATTAGTGAGTATGGCACTGCAGTAATGCATGCGAACTGCAGTAATGCATGCAAACTGCAGCAGTGAGTGTGGCACTGCAGTAACACAAGCCACACTGCAGTAATGAGTCTGACACTGCAGTAATGCATGTGACATTGCAGTAATCAATGTGATACTAATACATGTACTTACAAACATATGATATCGGAACACAAGTAGCCCATTCGGCCCCTCGAGCCTGTTCTGCTATTCAACAAGGTCATGGCCGATCTGTTTGTGTTTCAAATTCCACAACCCCACCTACCTCTGATAACCTTTGACTCCCTTGGCTAGCAAGAATCTATCTACCTCTACCGTTTAAATATGCAGTGACCCAGCCTCCACTGCTTTCTGAGGCAGAGTTCCAAAGTTACACAACCCTCTGAGAGAAAACAATTCCTCTCAACTCTGTCATAAATGGGAAATCTATCATTTTAAAACAACGCCCCTATTCCTGGACTCAATCATCAGAGGAAACATCATTTCCATTTCCACCTTGTTAAGACCATTCAGGATTCTGTTTACTTCAATCAAGTCACCCCTCACTCTTCTAAACTCCAGTGACAACAAGCCCAATTTACCCAACTTATCTTCATCAGACAACCCGCTCTTTCCAGGTATCAATTGAGCAAACCTTCTTTGAACTGCCTCTTTGAAATGCATTTAAATCCTTCCTTAAATAAGGAGACCAAAACTGCACACAGTGTTCAAGATGCAGTCTCACCAATGTCCTTGTTAAATGAAGTATAATATCTTTACTTCTGTGCACGATTCCTCTCGTAATAAAGGACTGCATTCCATTGGCCTTCTTAATTACTTGCCGAACCTACATACAAACCTTTTGTTACTCATGCATGAACACTTGGATTGGACATATGAACAAGGATCATGAGTAGGCTATTCAGCCCCTTAAGCCTGCTCTACCATTTAATAAGGTCATGGCTGACCTAATAGTCACCTTAAATCTGCATCCCATCTAACCTGATAACCTTTCACCCCCTTGTTTACCAAGAATTTATTCACCTCTACCTTAAAAATATTCAAGGACTCTGCTTCCACTACCTATTCAGGAAGAGAATTCCAAAGACTTACAACCCTCTGGGAGAAATAATTTAGTCTCATCTCCGTTTTAAATGTGTGACCTCTTATTTTTACACAAGAGGCAACATCCTTTCCACTTCCACAATGCAAAAAACACACAGAATCTCATATGTTTCAATCAAGTCGCCCATTACTCTTCTAAACTCCAGTGAATACAAGCCTAGCCTGGCCAACCTTAACTCATCAGACAACCCTCCCATTCCAGGTATTAGTCTGGTCAACCTTCTCTGAACTGGTTCCAATGCATTTACATCCTTCCTTAAATAAGGTGACCAATACTGTACACAGTACTCCAGATCTGGTCTCACTAGTACTCTGTACAACTGAAGCATAACCTCTCTTCTTTCGTATTCAAATCCCCCTTCAATAAGCAACAACATTCTATTAGCTTTCCTAATTACTTGTTACATCTGCAGGGATTTTCACAGTAACATAATTGCAGTGTTAATGTAAGCCTACTTGTGACTAATAAATAAACTTTAAACTTTGATTCATGCACTAAGACACCCAGATCCCTCTGCACCTCAGATCTTTGCAAATTCTCATCATTTAGATAATAAGCTTATTTTTTATTCTTCCCACCATTTTCCCATATTACACACCATTCGCCAGATCTTTGCCCACTCACTTAACCTATTTATACCATTTTCTTTCCGCCTCCTCTTCACATTTCATTTTCCTATCTTTGTGTCATCAGCAAATTTGGCAAAGATCCCTTCTTCCAACTCATTTATATAAATCGTAAATAGTTGAGGTCCCAGCTCTGATCTCTGTGGCACATCAGTCATAGGGCTCTCAGGGGCTCCCCCTGACCTGTGATCAAAGCCGGCATCTCTTCTACCACCCCACCTCAGCAAACAGTCAATGTCGCTATTGGACCCCTCCCCCCTTACAAACAGTTATCGACAGCATTGGACCCCTTCCTGCACGCCCCCCCTCCCCCACCCCCCTTCACCAGCAAACCAAGTCAATTCAGGCATCAGACGCATTCTCCCTCAACCATGGATGTGAAATTCAATCATATTGTGGTCACTGCTAGCTGGATGTGCCTTTACTCTGGGATCATTAATTAATCCTGTCACATTACACAATGCTAAGTTTAATATAACCTACGCTCTGGATGGTTCCTGAATGTGTTCCTCTGAGAAACCCAATCTCTAAGCATTCTATCAACTCCTCATCCAGGCTCCTGCTGCCAATCAAATGTTTCCAGCTTTTATGCAGATTAAATCTTCCATGATTACTGCTGTTATTTTATCACAATATTATTTCTTGTGTACTTTATCTTACATTGTGATCACTGTTAGGGGGCCCTTAGACTAATCCCACTGAAGATATCTTTCCCTGACTATTACACATCTCCACCTAAACTGATCCAAATCCTGATCTCCTGAACCAAAGTCATATTAAACTATTAGACCAATGTTATCCTGAATTAACAATGTTACATCACTACCATTTTCCCGTTTCACATTCATTCGATAAGGTCGTATAATCTAAACATACAGGACGCAACACTTGTCATCCTGAAGTCATGTTTTACCAATGTCCATCAGATCAGAGTTTTATTCTTAAATGTGCACTACCATTTCATTATTTGTAATGAGATCCAGTTATCGATCCTCAGGCTTTGCCTTTTTGTAGTATCAAGATTTGAGGATTGGTATATTAATGGGTTTTATCCCTCTGTCCTTCCCTACAAAGCAACAAACACATTTTCCATATTGCTATAAACGTGATGCTGCAGTAACGAATGTGTTGCTGTAGTAATGAATGAGATATTGCAGTAAGGAATGTCATATTGCAGTAATGAATGTGTTCCTGCAGTAATGAAATTGATACTGCAGGATTGAATGTGTTACTGCAGTAATGAATGAGATACTGCATTAATGAATGTGTAAATGCAGTAATGAATGTGTAAATGCAGTAATGAATGTGAAGCTGCAATAATGGATGAGATATTGCAGTAATGAACATGATGCTGCAGTAATGAATGTGATGATGCAGTAATGAATGTGACGTTGCAGAAATGAAAGCGATGTTGCATTAATGAATGAGACACTGCAGTAATGAATGAGACATTGCAGTAATGAATGTGTTTCTGCAGTAATAAGTGTACTTCTGCAGTAATGAACGTGATGCTGCAGTAATGAATGTGCTGCTACAACAATGAATGTTTTGCTGCAGTAATGAATGTGATTCTACAGTCATGAATATGATGCTGCAGTAATGAATGCGAAACCGCAGTAATGAACGTGTTGCTGCAGTAATGAGTGTGTTCCTGCAATAATTAACGTAATTCTGTAGTAATGAAAGTCATACTGCAATAAAGAATGTGATACTGCAGCAATGAATGTGATACTGAAGTGATGAATTTGATGCTGTAGTAGTCAATGTAATACTGCCGTAAGGAATGTGTTGCTGCAGTAATAAATGTGATACTGCTGGAATGAATATAATTCTGCAGGAATAAATGTGTTACTGCAGTGACGAATGTGATATTGCAGTAATTAACGTGATGCTGGAGTAATGAATGTGATACTGCAGTAACGAATGAGTTACTGCAGTAATGAATGTCATGCTCCAGCAATGAATGTGTTACTGCAGCAATGAATGAGTTACTGCAGTAATGAATGTCATGCTCCAGCAATGAATGTGTTACTGCAGCAATGAATGAGTTACTGCAGTAATGAATGTCATGCTCCAGCAATGAATGTGTTACTGCAGCAATGAATGTGTTACTGCAGCAATGAATGTAATGCTGCAGTATTGAATGTGTTACTGCAATTATTAATGTGATGCTGGAATAATGAATGTGATACTGCTGCAATGAATCTGATACTGCAGTAATGAATATGTTACTGCTATAATGAATGTATTGGTGCAGTAATGAATGTGTTATTGCAGTAATGAATGTGCTGCTGCAGTAATGCAGGAGATGCTGCAGTAATTAATGTGATATTGCAGGAATGAATGTGTTGCCGCAGTAATGAATGTGATGCTGCAGTAATGCAGGAGATGCTGCAGTAATTAATGTGATATTGCAGGAATGAATGTGTTGCCGCAGTAATGAATGTGATGCTGCAGTAATAAATGTGATATTGCAGTAATGAATATGTTACTGCAGTAATTAATGTGATATGGCTCTAATGAACGTGATACTGCGGTAATGAAAGCGATACTGCAGTAATGAATGTGTTGCTCCAATAATGATTGTGCTACTGCAGTAAAGAGTGTGATGCTGCAATAAAGAATACATTACTGCAGTAATGAATGCCTTCCTGAATGTGTTAGGGCAGTAATGAATGTGATACTGCAGTGATGAATGTAATGCTGCAGTAAGAAATGTGTTAGGGCAATAATGTATGTGATGTTGCAGTAATGAAAGCGATGTTGCAGTAATGAAAGCGATGTTGCAGTAATGAAAGCGATGTTGCAGTAATGGATGAGTTGCTGCAGTAATGAATGTCTTACTGCATGAATGAATGCAGTGCTGCAGTAATGAATGTGTTAGGGCAGAAATGTAAGTGCTGCTGCAGTAATGAATGCCTTCCTGAATGTGTTAGGGCAGTAATGAATGTGATACTGCTTATGAATATGATGCTGCAGTGCTGAATGTGTCGCTGCACTGTAGTAATGAATGTGGTACTGCAGTAATGAATGTGGTACTGCAGTATTGAATACCTTACAGTGGTAAAAAATGTGATGCTGCAGTAATGTGATCCTGAAGAAATAAATGTGTTACTGCAGTAATGAATGTTGGTTCGGCCGCATTTGGAATACTGCATCCAGTTCTGGTCGCCACACTACCAGAAGGACGTGGAGGCTTTCGAGAGGGTGCAGAGGAGGTTTACCAGGATGTTGCCTGGTATGGAGGGGCTTAGTTATGAGGAGAGATTGGGTAAACTGGGGTTGTTCTCACTGGAAAGACGGAGGATGAGGGGTGACCTGATAAAAATTATGAAAGACATAGGGTGAATGGTGGGAAGCTTTTTCCCAGGTCGGTGGTTACGTTCACAAGGGGTCATAGGTTCAAGGTGAGGAGGGGGCGAGGTTTAACACGGATATCAGAAGGACGTATTTTACACAGAGGGTGGTGGGGGCCTGGAATGCGCTGCCGGGCAAGGTGGTGGAGGTGGACACACTGGGAATCTAGATAAGACTTATCTAGATAGCCACATGAATGGAGTGGGAATGGAGGGATACAAAAGAATGGTCTAGTTTGGACCAGGGAGCGCGCGGGCTTGGAGGGCCGAAGGGCCTGTTCCTGTGCTGTATTGTTCTTTGTTCTTTATTGCAGTAATGAATGTGATACTGCAGTAATCTATGTGATGCTGCCATTATGGGCCCGATTTTACCAAAACTACGGGCGCGAAATTGCAGTAAAGTTGGGTGTCGGGCCTTTAATGCGGTGTGCACCCGATTCCTAGCAGAGCCGGGCCTGCGCCCGGATCGGGTAGCCCACCGATTTAAATGCATGCAAATGCATTTAAATCGACTTAATGAAGCGTGTGCCAAACTCTACCACCAAATCCCACTTTACCACCGTGCGGCCCAATCCGCGTCTGCGTTTTTAATGACCTGGTAAATAAAAGTCGGAAGCCGGCGCTTCCTCAGCGAGGGTTGGTGAAGAGGTAGGCGCGTTGCGTTCGGAGGCTCCCCGGTACTTACGTGTGTCTTGAGTCGCGGCCATTCTACTGTCCCGGGTCCGTGGCGTCTCTGCGAGTGTGTGGGCTGTTGCTGTGCACGAACTCCAATGTCCGTGTGGCAGCACGGACCTCGGGTCCTGCAGTGCAGCTCAGTTCAGGCTGAAGATGTGCACACAGTGCAGATAGCACTGCTGCAGCCTTCCAATGTTACCAGGGGTTGTGACTGTGTGCTGCATGTGGCTGGGGGGACTGGGGGGCATGGGGGGGCGGATAGACTTGGGAGAATCTTGCAAACTGCAAATAATGTAGCATCATCTTTGTGCTGCCTAATTATCTATGAGAAAGGTAATTAAACTACAGTGTCCTAGTGAGCAAGTAGTGACCTGTATAATACATTTGTGATCTGTAACTGGATTGTTGATGCTCAAATGTTCAGAGTCCTGTGGTGAACTTGGCAGAATTGTCCCCGTGGTGGAACTTGGTTGGAAATAAGATTCAAGGAGATTACTACATCTGGGAAACCAACCATAGTGAAAAGAAGTTTGTATTGGCAACTCTTCTCTCACATTCCATGGCAGATGTGCCCCTACTTATGAATGTGACTTGCATGGGCAACGTTGGGTGCAGCTACTCTGCCTCTGGAGCAGCCTTGGATCCTTTGTCATCTTGTTTTCATCTGAACATTGCCCAGAATTAGAGGAATCCTCTTTGAAAGATAATGTCAAAGTTATAATCGCAGGAACTAAAAACCTGACAATCAAAAATCTGGGATAATATTCCAGAACATGAATGGGGGGATATACATTTTGAAATATTATCCCAGGTTTTTGACTGCTCTCTTGCCCCTGCAGGGAAGAGTAATCTGTGGCTGGTAGTGTACCAGTGATGGTGTATCCCTTTACAGGCCCGGCTTGGTCCTTCTCCAGTGTCTCCTCTTGGACTTGTACTGATCTTGTTGCCGGTTTTCATGCGGATCCACTGTGGAATCGGCCGGTTCTGCTTCATCTTCTTAGCGAGGAATCGCTTCATCCTGAAGGTTTTGTGGGATGGCATGGCCGCACGTCCACTCCGGCAGGAGGGATCGGCCGCAGACTGGCAGCGGAAACCCCCTGACCAGAGGATGAGACGTCACACCCCCTTCCCCCTCCCCAGAGGATGAGACATCACACCCCCTCTCCTACCACCCCTCCGACCAGAGGATGATCTGGGTCCCGCCTCCCCTCCTCCTCCTACCCCGCCTCCTCCCGACCAGAGGATGATCGTCAGAGAGCCGCTCTCTCCGCTTTCTGCTTTTTCTTTCTTTCGCGCCCGGGCGCGGGCTGTCAGATTTTTTTCGAACTGCACATGCGCAGTTCAGAGCTCCGATCGGTCCGCCAGCGCTAAGCCCCGCTCACAGTGCGGATTGGGCCGGAGCTGGCAAAACACGTATGGGCGCGCTGCAAAGAGGATTCCAGGCGTGGATCTATTTGACGCCCGGATTCGGCACTTAGACTCAAAATGGTAAAATTCCCCCCTAAGATTGGTGACATAGTGGACAGTGAAGAAAGCTATCTCCAATTGCAACGGGATCTTGATCAATTGGGCCAGTGGGCTGACGAATGGCAGATGGAGTTTAATTTAGACAAATGCGAGGTGATGCATTTTGGTAGATTGAACCAGGGAAGGACTTACTCGGTTAATGGTAGGGCGTTGGGAGAGTTACAGAACAAAGAGATTGAGTGATCCATTTTCATAGCTCCTTGAAAGTGGAATCACAGGTGGACAGAATGGTGAAGAAGGCATTCAGCATGCTTGGTTTCGTCGGTCAGAACATTGAATACAGGAGTTGGAATGTCTTGTTGAAGTTGTACAAGACATTGGTAAGGCCACACTTGGAATACTGTGTGCAATTCTGGTCACCCTATTATAGAAAGGATATTATTAAACTAGAAAGAGTGCAGAAAAGATTTACTAGGATGCCTCCGGGACTTGATGGTTTGAGTTATAAGGAGAGGCTGGATAGACTGGGACTTTTTCCTCTGGAGCGTAGGAGACTGAGGGGTGATCTTATAGAGGTCTATAAAATAATGAGGGGCACAGATCAGCTAGATAGTCAGTATCTTTTCCCAAAAGTAGGGGACTCTAAAACTAGATGGCATAGGTTTAAGGTGAGAGGGGAGAGATACAAAAGTGTCCAAAGGGGCAGTTTTTTCACACAGAGGGTGGTGAGTGTCTGGAACAAGTTGCCAGAGGTAGTAGTAGAGGCAGGTACAATTTTGTCTTTTAAAAAGCATTTAGATAGTTACATGGGTACGATGGATACAGAGGGATATGGGGCAAATGCGGGCAATTGGGATTAGCTTAGGGGTTTTTAAAAAAAAGGGCAGTGTGGACAAGTTGGGCCGAAGGGCCTGTTTCCATGCTGTAAACCTCTATGACTCTATGAATGTGTTACTGCAGTAAATAATGTGTTGCTGCAGTAATGAATGTGAGAATGCAGTAATGACTGTGCTACTGTAGTAATGAATGTGTTACAGCGTAAATTAATGTTATACTGCATTAATGGCTGTGTTACAGCACCAATGAATGTGTTACTGCAGCAATGAATGTGATATTTCAGTCATGAATCTGTTGCTGCAGTGATGAATGTCATACTACAGTACTGAATGTGATACTACAATAATGACTGTGTTACTGCAGTAATGATTTTGTAACTGGAGTAATGGATGAGAAACTGCAATAATGATTGTGTTACTGCACTAATGAATGTGTTGCTGCATTAATGAATGTGTTGCTGCAGTAATAAATGTGATACTGCAGTAATGAATGTCTTACTGCAATAATGAATGTGTTAATGCAGTAATGTGAGACTGCAGTAATGACTGTGCTACTGCAGTAATGAACGTGTTACTGCATTAATTAATGTTATACTGCAGTAATGACTGTGTTACTGCAGAACTGAATGTGATACTGCAGTACTGAATGTGATACTGCAGAACTGAATGTGATGCAGCAGTAATGAATGTGGTACTGCAGTAATCAGTGTGATATTGCAGGAACAAATGCGATACTGCAGTAATGATTTTGTTACTGCAGGAATGAATGTGTTACTGCAGTAATGAATATGTTGCTATAATGAATGTGAGACTGCAGTAATGACCACGTTACTGCATTAATTAATGTTATACTGCAGTAATGGCTGTGTTACTGCAGTGCTGAATGTGGTACTGCAGTAATGAATGACAAACAGCAGGAATGCATGTGTTACTGCAGTAATGAATGTGATGCTGCAGAAATGAATGTGTTACTGCAGTAATAAATGTGATGCAGCAGTAATGGATGTAATGCTGCAGTAATGAAGGTTTTACTACAGTAATGAATGTGAGACTGAAGCAATGAATGTGATACTGCAGTAACGAATGTATTACTGCAGCAAAGAATGTGTTACTGCAGTAATGAACATGATACTGCAGTAATGCATCTGATGCAGCAGTGATGGATGTGATACTGCAAATATGAATGTGATGCAGCAGCAATGAATGTGATACTGCAGTAATGAATGTCTTCCTGCAGTAATCAATGTGATACTGCAGTAATCAATGTGATACTGCATTAATGCATGTGATGCAGCAGTAATCAATTTGTTACTGCAGTAATGAATGTGATATTGCAGTAATGAATGTGTTACTGCATTAATTAATGTGATACTGCAGTAATGAATGTGCTACTGCAGCAAAGAATCTGTTACTGCAATAATGAACATGATACTGCATTAATGCATGTGATGCAGCAGTAATGGATGTGATATTGCAGTAATGAAGGTGTTACTGCAGTAATGACTGTGCTACTGCAGGAATGAATGTGACACTGCAGTAATCCATCTGATACTGCAGTAATGAATGTGACACTGCAGTAGTGAATGTGTTACGGCATTAATTACTGTTATACTGTTGCAATGGCTGTGGTACTGCATTAATGAATGACAAACTGCAGGAACTGTAGTTCTGGGAACTACAGGCCAGTGAGCCTCACATCTGTGATGGGTAAACTGTTGGAAGGTATTTTGAGAGACAGGAGCTACAGGCATTTAGAGACGCAAGAACTGATTAGGAACAGTCAGCATGTCTTTGTGAGTGGAAAATCATGTCACACAAATTTGATTGAGTTTTTTTGAAGGGAAGAAGGTAGATGCAGTTGATGTTGTCTACATGGACTTTAGCAAGGCCTTTGACAAGGTACCGCATGTAGGTTGTTCCATAAGGTTAAATCTCACGGGATCCAGGGTGAGGTATCTAAATGGATACAAAATTGACTTCTTGACAGAAGTTGTTTTTCAAACTGGAGGCCTGTGACCAGCAGTGTGCCTCAGGGATCAGTGCTGGGTCCACTGTTATTTGTCATTTATATTAATGATTTGGATGAGAATATAGGAGGCATGGTTAGTAAGTTTGCAGATGACACTAAAATTGATGGCATAGTGGACAGTGAAGAAAGCTATCTCCAATTGCAATGGGATCTTGATCAATTGGGCCAGTGGGCTGACAAATGACAGATGGAGTTTAATTTAGACAAATGCGAGGTGATGCATTTTGGTAGATTGAACCAGGGAAGGACTTACTCAGTTAATGGTAGGGCGTTGGGGAGAGTTACAGAACAAAGGGATCTAGGGGTACATGTTCATAGCTCCTTGGAAGTGGAGTCACAGGTGGACAGAGTGGTGAAGAAGGCATTCGGCATGCTTGGTTTCGTCGGTCAGAACATTGAATACAGGAGTTGGAAAGACTTGTTGAAGTTGTACAAGACATTGGTAAGGCCACACTTGGAATACTGTGTGCAATTCTGGTCACCCTATTATAGGAAGGATATTATTAAACTAGAAAGAGTGCAGAAAAGATTTACTAGGATGCTACCGGGATTTGATGGTTTGAGTTATAAGGAGAGACTGGATAGACTGGGACTTTTTTCTCTGGAGCATAGGAGGCTGAGGGGTGATCTCATAGACGTCTATATAGAGGTACCGTGCCATATCGAGGTCTATATGGCACGGTAGCACAGTGGTTAGCACTGGTGCTTCACAGCTCCATGGACCTGGGTTCGATTCCCGGCTTGGGTTACTGTCTGTGTGGAGTTTGCACATTCTCCTCGTGTCTGCGTGGGTTTCCTCCGGGTGCTCTGGTTTCCTCCCACAGTCCAAAGATGTGCGGGTTAGGTTGATTGGCCATGCTAAAATTGCCCTTAGTATCTTGAGATGTGTAAGTTAGAGGGATTAGTGGGTAAATATGTAGTGATGTGGGGGTAGGGCCGAGGTGGGACTGTGGTCGGTGCAGACTCGATGGGCCGAATGGCCTCTTTCTGTACTGTAGGGTTTCTATGGTTTCTATGATTTCTATAAAATACTGAGGGGCACAGATCAGCTAGATAGTCAATATCTTTTCCCAAAAGTAGGGGAGTCTAAAACTAGAGGGCATAGGTTTAAGGTGAGAGGGGAGAGATGCAAAAGTGTCCAGAGGGGCAATTCTTTCACACAGAGGGTGGTGAGTGTCTGGAACAAGCTGCCAGAGGTAGTAGTAGAGGCGGGTACAATTTTGTCTTTTAAAAAGCATTTAGATAGTTACATGGGTACGATGGATACAGAGGGATATGGGGCAAATGCGGGCAATTGGGATTAGCTTAGGGGTTTTTAAAAAAAAAGGGCGGCATGGACAAGTTGGGCCGAAGGGCCTGTTTCCATGCTGTAAACCTCTATGACTATGAATGTGTTACTGCAGTAAATAATGTGTTGCTGCAGTAATGAATGTGAGAATGCAGTAATGACTGTGCTACTCCAGTAATGAACATGTTACAGCATAAATTAATGGCATACTGCAGTAATGGCTGTGTTACTGCTGCAATGAATATGATACTGCACTAATGAATGTCATACTGAATGTGATACTACAATAATGACTGTGTTACTGCAGTAATGATTTTGTAACTGGAGTGATGGATGAGAAACTGCACTAATGAATGTGTTGCTGCAGTAATGAATGTGATACTGCAGTAATGAATGTGATACTGCAGCAATGAAAGTGATACTGCAGTAATGAACGTGATACTGCAGTAATGAATGTGATGCTGCAGTAATGAATGTGAAAGTGCAGTAATGAATGTGAAAGTGCAGTAATGAATGTGAAAATGCAGTAATGAATGTGAAAATGCAGTAATGAATGTGAAAATGCAGTAATGAATGTGAGACTGCAGTAATGAATGTGAGAATGCAGTAATGACTGTGAAAGTGCAGTAATGAATGTGAAAGTGCAGTAATGAATGTGAAAGTGCAGTAATGAATGTGAAAATGCAGTAATGAATGTGAAAATGCAGTAATGAATGTGATACTGCAGTAATGAATGTGATACTGCAGTAATGAATGTGAAAATGCAGTAATGAATGTGAAAGTGCAGTAATGAATGTGAAAATGCAGTAATGAATGTGAAAGTGCAGTAATGAATGTGAAAATGCAGTAATGAATGTGAAAGTGCAGTAATGAATGTGAGACTGCAGTAATGAATGTGATACTGCAGTAATGAATGTGAGACTGCAGTAATGAATGTGATACTGCAGTAATGAATGTGAGACTGCAGTAATGAATGTGATACTGCAGTAATGAATGTGAGACTGCAGTAATGAATGTGAGAATGCAGTAATGACTGTGCTACTCCAGTAATGAACATGTTACAGCATAAATTAATGGCATACTGCAGTAATGGCTGTGTTACTGCTGCAATGAATATGATACTGCACTAATGAATGTCATACTGAATGTGATACTACAATAATGACTGTGTTACTGCAGTAATGATTTTGTAACTGGAGTGATGGATGAGAAACTGCACTAATGAATGTGTTGCTGCAGTAATGAATGTGATACTGCAGCAATGAAAGTGATACTGCAGTAATGAATGTGATGCTGCAGTAATGAATGTGAAAGTGCAGTAATGAATGTGAAAGTGCAGTAATGAAAGTGAAAGTGCAGTAATGAATGTGAAAATGCAGTAATGAATGTGAAAATGCAGTAATGAATGTGAAAGTGCAGTAATGAATGTGAAAGTGCAGTAATGAATGTGATACTGCAGTAATGAATGTGAAAGTGCAGTAATGAATGTGAAAGTGCAGTAATGAATGTGAAAGTGCAGTAATGAATGTGAAAGTGCAGTAATGAATGTGAAAGTGCAGTAATGAATGTGATACTGCAGTAATGAATGTGAAAGTGCAGTAATGAATGTGAAAGTGCAGTAATGAATGTGAAAGTGCAGTAATGAATGTGATACTGCAGTAATGAATGTGAAAATGCAGTAATGAATGTGAAAATGCAGTAATGAATGTGAAAGTGCAGTAATGAATGTGAAAGTGCAGTAATGAATGTGAAAGTGCAGTAATGAATGTGAAAATGCAGTAATGAATGTGAAAATGCAGTAATGAATGTGAAAATGCAGTAATGAATGTGAGACTGCAGTAATAAATGTGATACTGCAGTAATGAATGTGAGACTGCAGTAATGAATGTGAAAATGCAGTAATGAATGTGAAAATGCAGTAATGAATGTGAAAGTGCAGTAATGAATGTGAAAATGCAGTAATGAATGTGATACTGCAGTAATGAATGTGAAAATGCAGTAATGAATGTGAAAATGCAGTAATGAATGTGATACTGCAGTAATGAATGTGAAAGTGCAGTAATGAATGTGAAAGTGCAGTAATGAATGTGAAAGTGCAGTAATGAATGTGAAAGTGCAGTAATGAATGTGAAAGTGCAGTAATGAATGTGAAAGTGCAGTAATGAATGTGAAAGTGCAGTAATGAATGTGAAAGTGCAGTAATGAATGTGATACTGCAGTAATGAATGTGAAAGTGCAGTAATGAATGTGAAAGTGCAGTAATGAATGTGAAAGTGCAGTAATGAATGTGATACTGCAGTAATGAATGTGAAAATGCAGTAATGAATGTGAAAATGCAGTAATGAATGTGAAAGTGCAGTAATGAATGTGAAAGTGCAGTAATGAATGTGAAAGTGCAGTAATGAATGTGAAAATGCAGTAATGAATGTGAAAATGCAGTAATGAATGTGAAAATGCAGTAATGAATGTGAGACTGCAGTAATAAATGTGATACTGCAGTAATGAATGTGAGACTGCAGTAATGAATGTGATACTGCAGTAATGAATGTGAGACTGCAGTAATGAATGTGAGAATGCAGTAATGACTGTGCTACTCCAGTAATGAACATGTTACAGCATAAATTAATGGCATACTGCAGTAATGGCTGTGTTACTGCTGCAATGAATATGATACTGCACTAATGAATGTCATACTGAATGTGATACTACAATAATGACTGTGTTACTGCAGTAATGATTTTGTAACTGGAGTGATGGATGAGAAACTGCACTAATGAATGTGTTGCTGCAGTAATGAATGTGATACTGCAGCAATGAAAGTGATACTGCAGTAATGAACGTGATACTGCAGTAATGAATGTGATGCTGCAGTAATGAATGTGAAAATGCAGTAATGAATGTGAAAATGCAGTAATGAATGTGAAAGTGCAGTAATGAATGTGAAAGTGCAGTAATGAATGTGAAAGTGCAGTAATGAATGTGATACTGCAGTAATGAATGTGAAAATGCAGTAATGAATGTGAAAATGCAGTAATGAATGTGAAAATGCAGTAATGAATGTGAAAATGCAGTAATGAATGTGAAAATGCAGTAATGAATGTGAAAATGCAGTAATGAATGTGAAAGTGCAGTAATGAATGTGAAAGTGCAGTAATGAATGTGAAAGTGCAGTAATGAATGTGATACTGCAGTAATGAATGTGAAAATGCAGTAATGAATGTGATACTGCAGTAATGAATGTGAAAGTGCAGTAATGAATGTGAAAGTGCAGTAATGAATGTGAAAGTGCAGTAATGAATGTGAAAATGCAGTAATGAATGTGATACTGCAGTAATGAATGTGAAAGTGCAGTAATGAATGTGAAAGTGCAGTAATGAATGTGAAAGTGCAGTAATGAATGTGAAAATGCAGTAATGAATGTGATACTGCAGTAATGAATGTGAAAGTGCAGTAATGAATGTGAAAGTGCAGTAATGAATGTGAAAATGCAGTAATGAATGTGAAAGTGCAGTAATGAATGTGAAAATGCAGTAATGAATGTGATACTGCAGTAATGAATGTGAAAATGCAGTAATGAATGTGAAAATGCAGTAATGAATGTGATACTGCAGTAATGAATGTGAAAGTGCAGTAATGAATGTGAAAGTGCAGTAATGAATGTGAAAGTGCAGTAATGAATGTGAAAATGCAGTAATGAATGTGAGACTGCAGTAATGAATGTGAAAGTGCAGTAATGAATGTGAAAGTGCAGTAATGAATGTGAAAGTGCAGTAATGAATGTGAAAATGCAGTAATGAATGTGATACTGCAGTAATGAATGTGAAAGTGCAGTAATGAATGTGAAAATGCAGTAATGAATGTGATACTGCAGTAATGAATGTGAAAATGCAGTAATGAATGTGAAAATGCAGTAATGAATGTGATACTGCAGTAATGAATGTGAAAGTGCAGTAATGAATGTGAAAGTGCAGTAATGAATGTGAAAGTGCAGTAATGAATGTGAAAATGCAGTAATGAATGTGAAAATGCAGTAATGAATGTGAGACTGCAGTAATGAATGTGATACTGGAGTAATGAATATGTTGCTGCAGTCATGAATGTGATACTGCAGGAATGAATGTGATGCCGCAGTAATGAATGTGTTACTGCAGTAATGAAGGTGAAACTGCAGTAATGAATGTATTGCTGTAGTAATTAATGTGTTGCTGCAGTAATGAATGTGATGCTGCAGTAGTGACTGTGGCACTACAGAAATGTCTGTTTTACTGCAGTAATGAGCGTGTTACTGCCATAATGAATGTGTTACTGCAGTAATCAATGTGATACTGCAGTAATGAATGTGATACTGCAATAATGAATGTGTTACTGCAGTAATGAATGTGTTACTGTCGTAATGAATGTGTTACTGCAGTACTAAATATGTTACTGCAGTAATGAATGTGATACTGCATTAAGAAATGTAATACTGCAGTAATGACTGTGTTACTGCAGTAATGAATGTGTTACTGTCGTAATGAATGTGATATTGCAGTAATAAATGTGATACTGCAGTAATGAATGTGTTACTTCAGTAATGAGTGTGTTACTTCAGTAATGAGTGTGGTGCTGCAGTAATGAATGTGATGCTGCAGTAATGAATGTGGAGGAACAGAGAAATCTTGGGGTCCATATCCACAGATCTCTAAAGGTTGCCACTCAAGTGGATAGAGCTGTGAAGAAGGCCTATCGTGTGTTAGCTTTTATTAACAGGGGGTTGGAGTTTAAGAGCCGTGGGGTTATGCTGCAACTGTACAGGACCTTTGTGAGACCACATTTGGAATATTGTGTGCAGTTCTGGTCACCTCACTATAAGAAGGATGTGGAAGCGCTGGAAAGAGTGCAGAGGAGATTTACCAGGATGCTGCCTGGTTTGGAGGGTAGGTCTTATGAGGAAAGGTTGAGGGAGCTAGGGCTGTTCTCTCTGGAGCGGAGGAGGCTGAGGGGAGACTTAATAGAGGTTTATAAAATGATGAAGGGGATAGATAGAGTGAACGTTCAAAGACTATTTCCTCGGGTGGATGGAGCTATTACAAGGGGGCATAACTATAGGGTTCGTGGTGGGAGATATAGGAAGGATATCAGAGGTAGGTTCTTTACTCAGAGAGTGGTTGGGGTGTGGAATGGACTGCCTGCAGTGATAGTGGAGTCAGACACTTTAGGAACATTTAAGCGGTTATTGGATAGGCACATGGAGCACACCAGGATGATAGTGAGTGGGATAGCTTGATCTTGGTTTCAGATAAAGCTCGGCACAACATTGTGGGCCGAAGGGCCTGTTCTGTGCTGTACTGTTCTATGTTCTATGTTCTATGATATTGCAGTAATAAATGTGATACTGCAGTAATGACTGTGACACTGCAGAAATGTCTGTATTACTGCAGTAATGAGTGTGACACTGCAGTAATAAATGTGATACTGCAGTAATAAATGTGATACTGCACTAACGAATGTGGTACTGCAGTAATGAATGTGTTACTGCAGTAATGAATGAGATGTTGCAGTAATTAATCTGATAGTGCATTAATAAATGTTATACTGCATTAATGACAGTGTTACTGCAGTCTAGAAATTGTTGCTGCTAAAATGAATGTAATACTGCAGTAATGAATGTGTTGCTGCAGTAATGAATGTGAAGTTGCAGTACTGAATGTCATGCTGTGAAAATTAATGTGATACTGCAGTAATTAATGTGTTGCTGATGTCGTGAATGTGATACAGAAGTAATGAATGTGTTACTGCAGTAATGAATGTGATACTGCATTAAGAAATGTTATACTGCAGTAATGACTGTGTTACTGCAGTAATGAATGTGATACTGTGGTACTGAATGCGATCCTGCATTAATGAATGTGTTACTGCAGTAATGAATGTGATACTGCAGTAATGAATGTGAGACTGCAGTAATGACTGTGATACTGCAGTAATGAATGTGAGACTGCAGTAATGAATGTGATACTGCAGTAATGAATGTGAGACTGCAGTAATGAATGTGTTACTGCAGTAATGACTGTGATACTGCAGTAATGAATGTGAGACTGCAGTAATGAATGTAATGCTGTAGTAATGAAGGTTATACTGCAGTAATGAACTTTTTGATGCACTAATGAATGTTTTACTGCAGTAATGAATGTGATACTGCAGTAACAAATGCGATACTGCTGTAATGCATGTGTTGCTGCAGTAATGAATCTGATGCTGCAGCAATGAATGTGATGCTGCAGTAATGAATGTGACAATGCACTAATAAATGTGATAGTGAAGTAATGAATGTGTCACTGCCGTAGTGAATGTAATACTGCAGTAATGAATGTGCTAAAACAGTAAATAATGTGTTACTACATTAATGAACGTGTTACCACAGTATTGAATGTGTTGCTGCAGCAATGAATGTGTTGCTGTACTAATGAATGTTTTATTGCAGTAATGAATGTGGTACTGCTTTAATGATTGTGTTACTGCAATAATGAATGTTTTACTGCAGTAATGAATTGTGACACTGCTTTAATGAATGTGTTACTGCAGTAATAAATGTGATAGTGAAGTAATGAATGTGATGCTGCAATAATGAATGTTGTACTGTGGAAAAGAATGTGTTACTGCAGTAATTAATATATTGCTGCGGTAATGAACGTGTTACTGCAGTAATGACTGTATTACTGCAGAAATGAATGTGATACCGCACTAATTAATTTGATGCTGCAATGATTAATGTGATGCTGCAGTAATAAATGTGATCCTGCTTTAATGAATGTGTTATTGCATTAATGAATGTGGTACTGCGGTAATGAATGTGATACTGCAGCAATGAATGTTTTTCTGCAGTAATGAATGTGATACTGCAGTTATGAATGCATTGCTGCACTAATGAATATGATGCTGCAGTAATGTATGTAATACTGCATTAATGATTGTGTTACTGCAGTAATGAATTTGTTACTGCAGTAGTGAATGTTTTACTGCAGTAATGAATGCGATGCTGCAGTAATGAATGTTTTTCTGCAGTAACAAATGCGATGCTGCAGTAATGAATGTGATACTGCAGTAATGTATTTGTCACTGCTGTAATGATCTTTGGATCTTTAACTCTGAGACTGATCTTCTTAGAACAGAGGTGGTTGAGGGAAAATTTACGAAAGGTTTTCAAAGCTTTATGCATGATCCACATAGAGACTGAACAATCCCATTTACCGATGGTTTTAATTGTATTGGGATTGGACTGGCATTGAAAGAATTGCAAAGGAGTCCAGATATGGAATGGGTGAGTGTACCTATTACAGTGCCACAAATGGCTGCATACAGTGACACCCCATGTCCCTGGCCATGCGGCTGATGATTGGTTAATTATGCCTTGGACAATCAACCCGGGAGATCCGAATGCTATACGTTAAAGGGATTGGATTTTACTCACATTATTTGTAGTATATAACTATCTCACACTCAGGGCCCGATTTTAGCAACAATTTGCGCCCGTTTTTGGGCGCGAAATTGCGGTAAAGTCGGGTGTGAGGCCTGTATCGCGATTGGCACCCGCGTGCGAGCAAATCGCCACTTTACCGAGAGCCGTGAATGGTGGAGATTCGTCCCGCGCCCGAATCGGGTGGACCGACGATTTAAATGTATTTGCCTGCATTTAAATCGATTTAATGAACTGCCCGCCCAACTCTATCAACATTTCCCACTTTACCACCGCGTGCACCAATCCGGATCCACGCTTTTAGCGACCTGCTGAATAAAAGTCTGAAGCCGACGCTTCCTCAGTGAGGGTTGGTGAGGAGGTTATAGTTGTCCTGCCGTTGCAGCCATTTCGCTGTCTCGGGTCTGTGGCGACTCTGCGAGTGTGTTGGGGGGGGAGGGGGGGCTGTTGCTGTGCACGAACTCCGATGTCCGTATGGCAGCACGGACCCGGGTCTCAGCACTGACCTCGGGTCCTGCAGTGCCGCTGGGTCCTAGCACCGCAGCTCACTTCAGGCTGAAGGATTGCACAAAACCCTTGCAGATAGCACTGCTGCAGCCCCTCAACATTACCAGGGGCTGTGACTGTGTGGAGCATGTGGCTGGGAGGATTGGGGGACATGGGGGGCTGTGACTGTGTGGAGCATGTGGCTGGGGGGATTGGGGGACATGGGGGGGCTGTGATTGTCGATGTGCTAGGGGCAAGCAGCGTTGCATGACTCCAACATTTGTTCATCCCCACCTCCCCCCAATACACCTCCCCCGCCACCCCCCACCTTTCAGAGTGACGAGATGGCTTTTGCAATGCAACCAATCGATCTTGCTGTTCTTCTGGTTGCTGCTGGAGCTGAGGAGGAGGACATGGAGGAAGGACTGCGGGCCCAGGAGGCCCGGGCCATATCACTTGCAGGACCGGAGGGAGACGACCATCAGAGGCAGGAGGTGGCCGCCATTCACCCAGAGCGGGGGCTTCGGAGAAGGAGGGAGCAGAGACCCCGGCAGTTCCGTGCACGAGTCTCCTTCGAGGAGATGTCGGACACCGTGTGCCGCCGACGTCTCCGACTCCGAAAGGATACCGTGCGACACCTGTGCCACCTGTCGCAGGACCTGGCGACGAGGGGCAGGGGGCGGGAGGGCGGGGGGGGGCACCCACTCTCAGTGGCTGTCAGATTGACGGCTGCTCTGAACGTCTATGTGACTGGCTCCTTCCAGAGCCCGAACGGAGATGTCTGTGGCATCTCCCAGTCCTCAGTCCACACCTGTGTCAAGCAGGTCACTGAAGCCCTGTCTGCCCGGGCTGGGCAGTACATCAAATTCAACCTGGACCAGGCCCATCAGGAAGCCCGGGCTGTGGGGTTCATTACAATTGCGGGGATGCCGAATGTGCAGGGGGATTGGGGGTCGACTGCACCCATGTTGCCCTCAAGGCCCCCCTACAGAATCCACGACGATTTGTCAATAGGAAGGGGTTCTACTCCCTGAATGTACAAATCATGTGTGACCACAATATGACCATCATGCACGTCTGCGCCAGACATCCAGGCAGCATCCACGACAGCTTCATTCTGAGGAGGTCGGACATCCCGCAAGCATTTGAGGAGGAGCCCAGGCTGCGGGGGTGGCTCCTGGGTGATGTGGGTTACCCGCTTTGGACATGGCTGATGACGCCTGTGCGGAGGCCTGTGACAGAGGCGGAGACCCGCTATAATGAGGCCCATGTTGCCACCCGCGTGACAGTAGAGAGGTGCATTGGGCTCCTCAAGATGCGATTCCGGTGCCTGGACCGATCCGGAGGGGCCCTCCAGTACAGCCCCCTGATCTCCTCCCGCATAGTGGTGGTGTGCTGTGCCCTGCACAATCTGGCTCTGCAGCGAGGTGACCTCTTGGAGGAGGAAGAGGACGTGGAGAATGACCAGCTGGCCGTCACTGGGGAGGATGACCAGCAGGAGGAGGAGAAAGGGGAGGAGGAGGAAGAGGAGGATGAGAGCACCGTGGAACACCTGTCAGGCGGTGCAGGGCTGGCATCGCAGCTGAGGCATGCAAAGATGGCTAGGGAGGCCCTGATAACCAGGCGGTTCAGTCGCTAGGGGATGGTGATTGTGGGTTCCATTCCCCCCCCCCCCTCCCCCCCAAAAAGTGCCTTCCATTTATCCTGCACATTGTCACAGCAGAGCGGTGGGCCTGGGCACTCTGGGCTCGCGATATTTTTTCCAGGCAGGAGGGTGATGACGACTCGCTAAGCACCATTCTGATGATGCCCTGGTGCAAACCAGTCTGGCTGCTGCCTGAGATCCACATGCACGGTGGCACCTGGGCCCACGCCTGTCTAGTGGGTAAAGGATCCAAAACCCTCATACAGGGCCCTGGGGTGGGTGGGTTGGGGGATGGGAGGTCATCGCTCGTGGGGTATGAGAGACCAATGGCTTCCTTTTCTCAGTGACACCGTATTGAGGGGCCGCCCCAACTGATCTCACCATGAGGCATCCATCGGGTGATCGTCAATGGGGCAGGGATCCTATTCGAGACAACATATTCGCAGATGGTTGTGGAGAAGAAACATTTATTTACAATAACGGTGTTCAGGTAAGCTGGTGAAACTCAAATACTTGTGACAAGAAAACATTAAGGTGCCGACAGTGCTTTCTAACCAGTGCAGCCCTTCACCCGTGCCATCTCAGTGCAACTACAACCTCCTCACCTTACGCTACCTCACACTACGCCTCAGTGACTCCCCGGAATATACATCAGAGGTGGAGGGGGCCAGCTGCCGACCTCGCCCCGTGGCCTGTGATGCGCGTGGCGGGCATGCTCTGGAGGCCCTGGACTTTGAGGTTACAGGTTACAGGTTTCTGGGATGTTTCCATGACACCCTCTTCATCCCGCTGCCCCTGAGATGCCCCAATGTCAGGAAGGCGGGAGTCAGAAGGGGTTGCCATAGCCACAGTCTCCTGGCTGGAAGGCCCCGGCGTGGGCTCACGCCCTTCCTCCTCTCTTGGGGTCCCTTTTGGCCCCTGGGTCACTCCATGGGATGCTGGTGCTTCTGCAGTGACCTCCAGAAGCTCCGGCGTCACCTGGCACTGCCTGTCCTGGAGGACCACCTGTGCCCTACCCATGGTGGTCGACCCCTCTGCGGTGGCCACTTGAGTCGTGGGCCATCTCTCAATGGCCGCAGCAAGTGCCCTCTGAGATTGGGCCATGCTTTGCAAGCCCCCAGCCGTGGCCCTCTGAGACTGGGCCACCTTCTCAAGGGCTGCTGCCATTGCCCGCTGCGTCTCAGTGCTGTCCCTCTGGGTCTCCTGCAAGCTCTCGAGCCTCTCAGCCATGGGCTGCAGAATCTCAAGAAGCCTGCCCAGTCCCTCTGCTGTGGCCTGCTATGACTCGGCCATTGCTTGGAGCCTGCCACCCATGGTGAGGAGCCCCTGCCCCAGGCTTTCCACTGCAGACGCCACCCTTGCAGTGTTACCATTGGAAGCACGCATGACAGGCAATAGCTGGTCCACCTGAAAGCTTTGGGACTCCTCCCAGCAGCCTTGCTGTTGGTCCAGTGTGGCTGTCAGCCCCTCCTGCATTCCCTGGCTCTGTTGCTGCATCTCCAGCATATGAGGGAGAAGTGATCTCAGAGGCCCAGCATGTAGCCTGGGGCCAGCTAAGTCCTCGCCTCCAGCAGGCCCCCGCATGCCAGAGGCCCTGGCCGTTCCCTCCTCCACCCGATGTACATCAGCAGCTGTGTCGTGCTCACCAGAGAGTGACCCAGAAGCCTCAACACTAACTGGACCCACCGACGTGTCTGTTTCTGCGATGGTGAGTTCTGAGGTAGAAGTTGACGGATAAACAGTGCCACCCTCGGAGGTCCCTTCACCAATATCCTCCGAGGACTCATCCGAGCTCTCGTTGTCAGGGTGGCTGGGAGCTGTAGCCGGAGCCTGCGGTCCAGAAAGCCCCAGGGCGTCAGGATCTGTCCCTGCAACACAGGACACAAGGTTAAGTGCAAGGGAGGGAGAGGAATCCGGGATGCCAAACGCATGAATCACATGTCTCCCTTGAACATAGGACACTGAACCCAGACAATTACATCACAGGGACAGGCCCTTCGGACATCCAACCCTGTAGCGACCAGGCTGCCCATCTGCTTTGTTTGCCCCCATATGTCTCTGTTCCCATCCCATTCAGAAAGCTGTAGGGATGCATCTCAAATGCCTCATTTGCCTCATACACCTCCTTTACACCTTGCCCCTTGCACCCGAAACCCGTGCCCCCAAGAAGTTGCCTCCACGTGAGTGTAGGAATGAAAGGTGCTCACGTCTGGACGGCAGACCGACCATGCTGTCACTGACAGCCCGCGTGTCCGCTTCTCCTGTGAGCTCCAGCGCCTGCTCCTCGAACGGGGTGAGGACCTGAAGGTCTGGCTCACCACCCCCTGTCTTTGCCCTCTCACGGGTGTTGTACTCGGTCTTCCTCTGTGGAGACAGAAGGAACCTTGAAATAAATGGTGGCGTGACTCATGCAGAGAATCAGGTGGTGACCTTTAGAGGGCAAACACAGTGGGGCTCATTGGGGGGAAAGGAAGGAGGTGCTTGGGGGTCAGGAGCTGGAAGCATGCAGGGTGCTGGGAATAGGAGGATCCGGGGGAGATATGGGGGAGCATGCTGAATGGGGTTCAGCGCTCACCCTTGCTGCACGGATGAGGTCACTGATTTTTTTCCGGCGCTGCCTCACGGTTCGGGGGGCCAGTGCCCTGGCACTGACCGAGGCAGCGACTGCCTCCCAGGCCGCATGGCCATCAGCCCCCCTGGGTCTGCGTCCTTCTGGGAGGAAGAGGGTGGCCCGCCTTGCCTAAGCTGCATCCAGCAGCCTCCCCAAGTCGTCCTCAGAAAATCGGGGGGCTGGTCGTGCGTTCATCATCCTGTACTGCCTGCCTGTCCATTCTGGGGTTTCTTATGGAACTTCCCTCGTGAGGGCAGATCAGCTGCAGGCAGTTTGACAGAGCATTCCAGCAAGTTCCATGCAGTTTGCTTGTTCGCATTGAGGGGAAGACAAGTGAGCACTTGCAGGTGTGCTGCTGGGGGGGAGGGGGGGGGGGGGGGGGAGGGGAGTGGGGGGGGGGGGCGGCAGGGGTGGTGGTGGTGGTGGATGAGTGCCTCCATGATTAGCGACAGGGGAGAGAGAGGGAGGTGTCACACAGCCATCGGAGTGTAAGTGGGATGGGGCCTTGTGCGGGATTATCCGGCCCGGCAGTGATGCGACGGGCGCGCTGTTTCTATTTTTTTTCCAACTGCGCATGCGCGGTTCGGAGCTCCGATTGTTCCGGCAGCGCTAAGCCCCGCCCACAGCGCGGATCGGACTGGAGACGGCTGAAAGCGTATGGGCGCGCTGGAAAGCGGATTTCAAGGTCGGATCCAGGGACCTGGGTTCGATTCCCAGCTTGGGTCACCGTCTGTGTGGAGTTTGCACATTCTCCTCGTGTCTGCGTGGGTTTCCTCCGGGTGCTCTGGTTTCCTCCCACAGTCCAAAGATGTGCGGGTTAGGTTGATTGGCCATGCTAAAATTGCCCTTTAGTGTCCTGAGATGTGTAGGTTAGAGGGATTAGTGGGTAAATATGTAGGGATATGGGGGTAGGGCCTGGGTGGGATTGTGGTTGGTGCAGACTTGATGGGCCAAATGGCCTCTTTCTGCACTGTAGGGTTTCTATGATTCTATGATCTCTACTCCATCCAGATTCGGCACTTAGAATCAAAATGGTAAAATCGGGCCCTCGGTGTATTTTTGCACATGGAATGATCCCATTATATTGTAAAACTCCACTGCAGCTTCTTTCATGACGTTTGTTTGCTGTAGTTCACGGAGATTCTGTTTTAAGATTCTACTCGCTGACTAGATAAAACATCAGCTGTGAGTAATGCTGTAACTTCCGTCCGTGCCTCCGACTCGTTGGTTCAATAGACACCCTGGTCACAAATTCACTCACCACATTCCAAACACCTTGGTAGGGTCATCACTGTGTGGGTGAGAAAACCCTAAGCAATACTTAATCAGCTGTGCAGACAATAATATAAGACAGACAATCCAAGCCACTCTTGTGAACCTCCTAGTAAATAATCAGGGTGGTGAGGGTTGTCCTGGAAGCTGCTCGCATGCTGCTTTCTTATGAGTGACAAATAGTGTCACAAGTAGTCTTACTTTAACACTGCAATGAAGTTACTGTGAAAGTCTCCTAGTCGCCACACTCCAGCACCTGTTCAGGTACACTGAGGGAGAACTTAGCATGGCCAATGCACCTAACCAGCATGTCTTTCAGGCTGTGTTAGAAACCGGAGAACCCGGAGGAAATCTACACAGACATGGGGAGAACATGCAGACTCCGCACAGACAGTGGCCCAATCCGGGAATCGAACCCAGGTCCCTGGCGCCGATTGCGAGGATCTGAATGGTCACCTGGTTTGCAGACCTCTCCGTCAAATTATTCCAGGGAGCGACGGGGACACTAAAACTGTGAGAAATGTTCGAACTTTGTACAGGACTCACTACCAGCACGGTAGGTGAGGAAAAAGGGAAAGAGAGAGACAGGACAATCTGGAAAAACAAATATGGAAAGCACAACTTTTATTTCTAAGTGATGAGTCATTGCAAAAAGATATTTTAGCATTCAGTGAGGATACGAATCCATTCAAAGCAGGTTCTTTATGTATGAAGGAATAGCTGGTTGGTATAGGACGACTGATCAGTAATTATAGAACCATTTTGATATAAGTATTCTTCAGATAAATGTATTGAGGAAAAGCACAACTTACTGGTTGATTTAACAGCCCTGATGGAAAAATGAAGAGAAAAAAAAGCTCACATATAAATCTTTGGTAAACTTGTAATGTTTCTTTCTATTAAGTATGCATCTTCTGCGTGCCTATATGATTTTGTTCCACCTCATGTGTGAAATATATCTGCTATAAACTAAATTAAAAATACATTTGGAGTTGTACAGTAAAGTGGTCGTGATAATGAAATGTCACATCTGAATCTTAGAAAACAGTCAGGAGGCCATTTGTACGAATGTGGCATTCGGTAAAAAATAAAATGTGGCGCGCACCATGTGGATTCGGCAAAGGTGCTGTTAAGACAGGCAGAAAGAAAAACACTTGCGTTTATGTAGCACCTTTCGCAGCCTCAGCGCTTTTTGACATGCCAGCTATGGCTCAGCTAGTCGCAGTCTTGCTTCTGCGTTGTCCCTGGGTTCAAGTCCCCCTCCAGGACTTAAAGCAAAAAAACCCCCAAGCATAGCCAGCATCCCACTGAGGGAGCATTGCGCCATTCTCTCAAAGGTGATCTCTCTTGGAAGAACGGGCGGCACAGTGGTTAGCACTGCTGCCTCATAGCGCCAAGGACCCAAGTTCAATTCCGGTCTCGGGTCACTGTCTGTGTGGAGTTTGCACGTGCTCCCCGTGTCTGCGTCAGTTTCCTCCGGGTGCTCCGGTTTCCTTCCACACTCCAAAGATGTGCGGGTTAGATGGATTGGCCATGCTAAATTGCCCCTTAATGTCAGGGGGATTAGCAGGGTAAATATGTGGGGTTACGAGGATAGGGCTTGGGTGGTATTCGGTGCAGCCTCGATGGGCCGAATGGTCTGCACTGTAGGGATTTTATGAACTACCACCCCTGCTTGGGCATTGCAATAGATTCCATGGCCTCTAATGGTGATGAGCAGGGGAGCTCTCCTTGATACCTTGGCCCACTCTCTCACAAACAGCGTTGTGATAATCATCAGATAATCTACTTTTGTGCCATTGATTGAGGGATCAATTTTGGCCAGGACACCGGGAAGAACTCCTCTGTTCTTTCTTCAGATAGAGCCATAGGAATGTGCCCCATCCTCCTGTGAGAGCAGACCAGACCCCGGTTGAAAATCCCAGCTGAAAGATGGCACCTTCAACAGTGTGGCCCTCCCTTAGTGCTGCACTGGAATGTCAGCCTTGATTTTTATGTCCAAAGATGTGCAGGTTAGGTAGATTAGCCATGGGAAATGTAACGGGGATGGGCCTGGGAGAGGGCCTGGGTAAGATACTCTGTCAGAGAGTCAGTGCAGACTCAATGGGCCAAATGGCCTCTTCTGCACTGTAGGAATTCTATGATTCTATGAAACCTCGTGGAGGGTGCTACCAGGTTTACCAGTCTGATTCCGGGGATAGCGGGACTGATGCATGAGGAGAGATTGACTAGGTTAGGATTGCTTTCACTGGAGTTCAGACAAATGAGGGGGGAAATCTCATAGAGACTTATAACATTCTAACAGGACTAGACAGGGTAGATGCAGGGAAGATGTTCCCGATGGTGGGGGAGTCCAGAACCAGGGGTTACAGTCTGAGGATTCAGGGTAGACCATTTAGGACGGAGGTGAGGAGACATTTCTTCACCCAAAGAGTGGTGAGCCTGTGGAATTCACCACAGGAAGTAGTTGATGGCAAAACATTGAATGTATTCAAGGGGCGGCTGGATATAGCACTTGGGGCAAATGGGATCAAAGGTTATGGGGAGAAAGCAGAATAAGGTTACTGAGTTGGACGATTAGCCATGATTGTAATGAATGGTGGGGCAGGCTCGAAAGGCCAATTGGCCTCCTCCTGCTCCTATCTCCTTTGTTTCTATGTTTTACCAACTGAGCCATGTTGCTACGAACAAAAAGCCAAGTTATATTACAAAATGTTACATAAACAAAAGTCCCACTGAGGGAAAGTTTGCCCAAGAAAAGTTCAGAAACTTCTCTGAGTAGAACTGCAGCAGGAGTTTTAATGATTCCGAATTAAACTTTCTGACTGTGCCATCTGGTTTATTACCTTTCAAACCACTTTTTGCACTTGTTTGTAGATGCTGTCTTTGCACACTCTATAATTATCAATTCTGTGTGACAGTAGAATATTTCTGAATGCTTTCTATAAAAAAGTAGTTTTAAAAAATATATTTTGATAATGTTCAGTGAGATTGAATTCAATTACAGAGAAGGTTGGAATCAACATAACTTGAAACAAAAGCCTGTTTCATTCTGTGAGATTCCCTCAGCAGCAGCACACATTACAAAAGGGTTTAAGGAAAATCCCAGGACCTGGACCCACAAAGGCCTTATTCTTAAGTGTTCTTGTGGAAGCTATAAGCACCCCCACCACTCTATGTAATTAAAAATATCCGCATGCTGTTTGCAAGGAACTTTAAAAGCAAACATGCCATAAGGTAGCTGGTTTTCTGATTGAGGGTGCCGAATTTGCCATTTTTTATAGTCCTAAACCTATTTTAGGCTTAGGTCTATAAGATATAGGAGCAGAATTAGGCCATTCGGCCCATCGAGTCTGCTCCGCCATTCAATCATGGTTGATATGTTTCTCAACCCCATTCTCCTGTCTTTTCCCCGTAGCTTTTGATCCCCTTACCAATCAAGAACCTATCTATCTCTGTCTTAAATAAACTGAATGTCCTGGCCTCCACAGCCTTCTGTGGCAATGGTTCCACAGCTTCACCACCCTCTGGCTGAAGACATTCCTCCTCATCTCGGTTCTAAAGGGTTGTCCCTTTACTCTGAGGCTGTGACCTCGGATCCTACTAATGGAAACATCTTCCCCACGTCCACTCCATCCAGGCCTTTCAGTATTCTGTAAGATTAAATGAGATCCTCCCTCATCCTTCTAAACTCCATCGAGTACAGATCCAGAGTCCTCAAACATTCCTCATCTGTCAAGCTTTTCATTCCCGGGGTTATTCTCGTGAACCTCCTCTGGACCCTCTCCAAGGCCAGCACATCCTTCCTTAGATACGGGGCCCAATACTGCTCACAAATTCCACTTTTGAATAAGTGCAACAACAACTTGCATTTATACAGCACCTTTAATGTAGGAAAGCATTGCAAAGCACTTCACAGCAGTGCTACCAAACAAAATTTGGTACCAAGCCCTGGGAGGAAATATTAAGACATTTGAGCAAAAGTTTGGTCAAAGAGAAACGTTTTAAGCGCCATCTCACTCAGAGGCAGAGAGGTAGTTTAGAATTTATTTATTTATTTCTCATAGATTCAGAGAAACCTACAGTGCAGAAGGAGGCCATTCGGCCCATTGAGTCTGCACTGACCACAATCCCACCCAGGCCCTATCCCAATCACCCCATGCATTTACCCTAGCTAGTCCCCCTGACACTCAGGGGCAATTTAGAATTGCCAATCCACCTAACCTGCACATCTGGGAGGAAACCAGAGCACCCGGAGGAAACCCACGCAGACACGAGGAGAACGTGAAAATTCCACACAGACAGTGACCCAAACCAGGAATCAAATCCGGGTCCCTGGTGCTGTGAGGCAGCAGTGCTAGCCACTGTGCCACCCTGCCGCCCTAAATGTCACAAGTAGGCTTACATTAACACTGCAATGACGTTACTGTGACAATCCCCTAGTTGCCACATTCCTGTTCGGGTACACTGAGGGTGAATTTAGCATGGCCAATGCACCTAACCAGCAGGTCTTTCAGACTGTGGGAGGAAACCAGTGCACCCAGAGGAAACTTATGCAGACACAGGGAGAACGTGCAGACTCTGCACAGGCAGTGGCCCAAGACAGAGAGGTGGATAGGCTTGTGGATGGAATTCCAGAGCTTACAGCTTAGGCAGCACTGGTAGTTCAACTCATAATGCTTTGGAATGTCTGCTCCATGCTTCCAGCTTGAGCTTTTCCCTGAGTCCACACCCAGGCTTAACTAATCGAGCACAGTGAGCATCAATAGTAACAGATTCATATAATCAAACACAGAACAACCAAACACTACAGGTGGGGTAATTAAAATGGGGAATTTGCAAGATGCCAGAATGGGAGGAATGCCGATATTTTGGAGTGTAGGAGCTAAAAGACATAAGGAGGGGATAAGGCGTGGATAGATTTGAAAATCCGAGATAAAACGATAAAATTGTTGGACTGGAAGCCCATGGGAATCAGCAAGAACAAGGTTGATGGAAAAACAGGAGTTAGGATGTAGGGAAGCAAAGTTTTGAATGAACTCAAGTTTACAGAGGGTGCATGGTAGGAGTTGAAGTAATTAAGTCTAGAGCTAATAAGAGTATGGTTGAGGGTCTCAGGCAGAAGATGAGCTGAGGCTTGGAGGAGAAGTGCTTTATTTAGTACAGAGGCAGAAGTAACCTGCCTTTGTTGGAGAGAATCAGAGACTCAATGTAAACTAGGATGCCAAGATAACCTCCAAATGAAGGGCTGCAAGTCTAGATGCAGGGACACATGCCACTTCTCATTTGCCTTAGGATGGGCACAGGATATTGGAAACTAGGAAGAGAGCACAGATGTGAATGGCTGTCCCTGTGGAAGTGTCAAGTACCCAAACCTAACTCTGCAAATGTGGCCTATTACAGGAAGGAATGCAACAATTCGTTTTGTGGTGCCAATGGCCAGTGGCGGGATCTTCCGGTCCTGCCACTGTCAGCAGGTTTTCCTCTGTCACATGGGGATCTCATGGCGGGAGGGGGA